>NC_041052.1:41962368-42302368 GCF_900634775.1 Gouania willdenowi
CAGCTCTGTTATCATTTTTCTTTGGCAGGAGATGGCAGGAGTTGATGTTGTCAGGGTTCAGGACAATGTCCTTCGACTCCAAGTAGTCAATGACCTGTTGTTCAATCGATTTTGTTTCTTCGTCACTCGCGTAACTCCTGGGTTTTATCTTTAGGCCTGTGATGATGACATCTTTCTCTCATCTCCTTGACCTCTTCCAAACCCAGATCAGGTTCTGGAGGGCCTCCATGCAGTTTCTTAACCATTTTTTCTTTTCGTCTTGGGCCCAATTTTTCAGGCTGTTCAGCTGTAGCCAGCTGTAGCCAAGGTCGTGTTATCGGAGCGAGTAAAAACACGTCTGCTCTCTCCAAAAGACCAGAGAAACAATGTTTTATAATTGTTGTTGGCATTATGCGCCATGCCCAGGGACAACAGTCTGACACATTAATAGAAATGTTCATTAATGTCTCTGTCAAATAAACTAATAAATAAATACCAGAGGTTTTCATGGTGCACTTAGATGTGAAACAAGCAAAACAAAGTTACAATGTCTTTCCTGTTTGTCTAAGTAACTTCAAATGATTTTTGGAAATCACAATGTAACTGTGCACACGTGAGTCTGATCATGTTTAAAGTTTCAGACAGTAGTAAATGATCTGGGTTTTGCAGATTGAGTAGAGTTTGTTTGATTGAGCGCTCACACATTAAATAATTAAAATAACATCCAGGATTTCTATCATGTTATGATTATATTCCTGTGTCATTATTACAGGATGTTATTAGATCGTTACACTGCGTTTTTAACATTTGGAGTGACACATACATTTTATGGTAATCATCTGTGAAACAACAATTTAACACACATTGAAGAAAAAAAACTACATTTAAGGTGAAAAGGAGTAAAAGAGCTCCACCCCTGTCAATAAACACAACATTTTAAATTAAAGGTTAACAAATAAACCCTTTGACAATCAGGAGACAAAATGCACAAATAAATGAGGAAATTAATATATTAACAAAATACACAAAATGAGTATCAAAAAACAATGGGAATATTTAACAAAATATTAATTCAAAGAAATACAAACATTCATACACATGCGAATATGAACATGGACTGTAATCATGGTGGCATAGAGTAAAGTGAGAACAGACATGAAGTAATTCGATATAATATAGGAAGGACTTATTAATGGATAAGATGTTTTTTATCTGCTTATTAATAGTGCAAGCAGATGTATTACATTTTTCAAAAGAATTGTTCACTTTGGTATAAAAGCATGACATTTGGCACAGGTACTCTCTAAGGGATACTATTCTGGAAAAAGCCGTTTGCCCACTCAAAAATTCAAGATGGTGGCCATTTTTCAAGATGGCCACCATTGCTATTCAATGGGTTATTATATAACCAAAAAATTGCTTGGATCGGGTCAAACAAGGTGTCAGCGGAAAGGTGTGGTCTCCCAAGTCCAAATATGTGCATCCCCCCCGAGTAGAGTCAGGACTGCGCCCCCTAGAGGCAAAACACTCAATCACCTCATAAAACTTGGGAAAATCCAAAAATGCTCAGATCTGTTTTCGGTTAGAGGCTGAATTGCGCCTGCAGGAGGCTGCGTAAGTTTGGTGTTTTCCTGCACCATGGGTAACCTCGATCAATGAGAAAATTAAATTAATGAAAGGGTAGATATAGAGAACAGTTATTGTCATTACTGTGTCTTGTACAGTATGATTGTATATTTAAAGAAAAAGTTGGGAAAAAAAATAGAAAAGTGACGGAAACATCCTGGTTACTATCCATAAAGTTATGTAAAAAACAAATATATCTGATAGATGTTTAGCTTCATAAAATGGTAGAATAAAATAAGTTGTACAAAGTGGAGCTGACGGAGCAAATTTGTCTGAATCTTAAAAAACCTTTTCTGATTAATACATAATTTATTGAGACAGGTGGATGTGACCATATTACAATAATTTAGATAGGAAATAAAAATCTTGTAGTATGAAGTTAAATGAGCATAATTTTCATCTTTGTAGTTCTTTGCAAACAACGTCTATATGTGATTTGACCAATTAAGTCTTTTGTCAAATAATATTTCCAAAAATGTAATGATATTTACTTGTACAATTTTAGATCCATTTGCTTGCTGTTTTGTTTATTTCTTTGTTAAGTGTTGAAACGATTTATAGATCAAAGATAGTTTATAATTTGCATATTCTATCAAGAGATGAAAGTTATTGTGAGTTTTTAAAGAGTGGTGTTTAGTCCAATGAGTCCAATATTTGATCAAAAAGCAGCGTTTTACAATTAAACATGACGACTTTCTTCTGATTTTTATGAACAGGAAACGAGAGATGGAGGAGGAGCTTACTACGCTGAGGTAAAAGAAAAATAAAAAACATGAATGCAAACTCTGCAGAGGGATATTACTGAAGACCAATCAGATCTCAGAGCTGAGCTACTGTCCTAATGTGTCAATTTGTCTTTAAATCCAATTATTTTGATTTACAGATTGACACTGGAGGAGAAAGACAGAGAAATAAATCTTTGCAACAAAGGTAAACATATTCACTCACAGTTTTCCTGTTACTTGCACATTTATTTCATCTTAATCACAGTTTTTAAGCAGCTCTAACCTCTGTAATGAACCAGACTCTGGTCTCAAAACACCAACAAATAGATATTCAATTTAAACAATTTCAGATCAGAGCAATGCGGAATCCAAATGAAGGTCAAGGTCACACAAGGCAACACAGTGAAAGAAAATGTCGTTCAATGGTACCAGTCTGAGCACTGTATTCAATGTGTGGCCAAGTTATAGGAAAAAAATATTTATTTCGTTTTGGCTGAGCCTCGTCGTACTGAGAGCGTCTCACTATGTGCACTTTTCTGAGGAGTTCTTGACCTTAAACATGACGTTGAGCGAAGGTCAAGGAAATGATGTTCAATGGTACCAGTGGCCAAGTTATTGGGAAGAAAAAAAAAATAATAATACATATATATATATATATATATATATATATATATATATATAGGTCGACTGCACATCCTTGACATTGCCCCTATGAGATGACATACGTGTAATTAGTGCTGCATTAATAGACTCGGAAGAGTTCCATGACGAAGGAGTTGCAGAAGAAAAATAATAAGAACTCCAGTTAGCTAACATAACTTGGTGCTAGTACACAAATCACCAAATTAAGGAGGGCAAACTACAAAACTAGTACAAATAAACTATATAGGAAGTTTACAAGTTATGAGAATCACCTACTGTCATCAATAGGCTATGGATAGCCCTTTAAATGAATGGATTCACATGTTCCATATGAAGATCAGCACTTAGACCTGCAGATATTATTATCTATAGAGATAATTATTATTTATGAAGTTATTGTGTGATTATAATGAATCTGAATGAAGCTTCTGTCCTTTCTTATTATTATTTATCAGTAAAGGAACATTGGAGGAACAGCTCAAATTGACGAGGTAAACACATTAAACATTAATGTGAAACTAATACAAGATACATGAAGCACTGTAATGCATTTGTATTCTATATGTTTCATTCTACAGATCATCTTTGGAGCATAAAGATGAGGAACTACAGTGTGCTAATAAAAGGTAGAGTTTAATCTCAACATTGACCTTTAGAAACAAGAGATTTAAGGCTGTTTGATGCTCTTCTGTGGGATTCCTGTGAGAAAATACCACTACTGTAGAGTGTATTATATTTATGAAGTTATGATGTGATTATAATGAATTGGTCCTTTCTTATGATTATTCATCAGTAAAGGAGAATTGGAGGAACAGCTCAACTTCAAAAGGTTAGTGTGAAAGTGATATAAGATACGTTAAAAACTGTAATGTATTTATTATTCCATATGTTTTATTATTCTACAGATCAGCTTTGAACCAAAGAGAGTATGAACTACAGTGTGCTAATAAAAGGTAGAGTTTAATCCCAACATTGACTTATTTAGGCTTTAATGTTTGTACAGTACCAGGCAGGGTTGGTGTCAATTACATTTTTCAAGTACAATTACCTCTTCAATTATCCATGGTCAATTACAACTCAATTACGATTACATTAACTGGCATTTTTCCAATCACAATTAAAGTCAATTACGATTATGTTTTCAGTTACTTAAATTCAATCACAATTAATCACAATTACTGAGCCTTTAATAAATAAGCCCATAAAATGTAACCTTATTTTGAAAATCCTCAGAAGAAGTGACTTGATCTGAAAACATATTTTAATAATTGTTACTTTAACTACGTATGTGTAAGACATAGAAGTGTATCATGGTTCCACAGGTTTTGCACTTAATTAAATTGTAATTGACCATTTTTATAGAATTTCAATGACAATTAAAATTACAAAGTCAACTAGAATATTTGCATTTCCTGAAGAAAATGCAGGTGAGGATGCAGGTGTTGGTCCACGTCGCACTGCATTAGTTTAGCATTAGCTAGCATTAGCATGCATTAGTATAAGCTAGCATTAGCTTGCATAATCATTAGCATTATCTAGCATTAGCATTAACTAACATTGACTTTAGTATTTGCATAGCATTAGCATTAATCTACATTAGCATTATCCTAGCAATAACATTAAACTAGCATTATCATTAACCTAGTGTTAGCATTAGCCTAGCATTAGTATAGCATAGCATTAACCTAACATTAGCATTATCCTATCAATAACATTAACCTAGCATTATCATTAACCTAGTGTTAGCATTAGCCTAGCATTAAAATAGCATTAGCATTAGTTTAGCATTAACATTAACTTAGCATTACCACTAACCAAGCATTACCACTAACCTAGCATTAACTAAACATTAACCTAGCAATAGCACTAACCTAGCATTAACTAAAACATTAACCTAGCATTAACTAAACATGGACAATAAGGTTGAAATGCCTCCTGTATCCTCACTATTTATCTGAACTCAATTACAATTAAATTACGATTACAACAGAAACTGTTGACCACAACCCATTTGAGAATTCCTGTGAGAAGACCATTATTACAGCGTGAATAATATTTATAAAGTTATTGTGATGTGATTATCATTAATCTGTTCTTTCTTATGATTATTTATCAGTAAAGGAGAATTTGAGGAACAGCTCAGGTAAATACATTAAACATTACTGTGAAACTGATACAAGATACAAGAAACTGCAATATATTTATATTCTACATGTTTTATTATTCTACATGTTTTATTATTCCTCAGATCAGCTTTGAGACAAAGAGAGTATGAACTACAGTGTGCTATCAAAGGTAGAGTTTAATCCCAACAATGACCTTTAGAAACTATATCATATTTAGAATGTTTGCACAGTACCAGGCAGGGTTGGTGTCAATTACATTTTTCAATTACAGTTACCTCTTCAATTATCTATGTTTGATTACATTGACCGGCAATTTTTTTCTAAATCACAATTAAAGTAAATTAGAATGATCTTCTCATTTGCTAAAATTATATTACAATTAACCACAATTATTGATCCTTTAATAAATAAGCCCATAAAACGTAACCTTCCTCAGAAGAAGTGACAGGCAAACTTGATCTGAATCATATTTTAATAA
Source organism: Gouania willdenowi (assembly GCF_900634775.1). Taxonomy (NCBI): domain Eukaryota; kingdom Metazoa; phylum Chordata; class Actinopteri; order Blenniiformes; family Gobiesocidae; genus Gouania; species Gouania willdenowi. The sequence continues at coordinate 41,967,945 of NC_041052.1, forward strand.
TTGTTTACTGAAACTACGTATGTGTAAGACATATAATTGTAACATGATTCTACAGGTTTCACGTTTAATTAAATTATAATTGACAATTTTTATAGAATTGATTACAATTTCAGAGTCAACTAGAATATTTACATTTCCTGAAGAAAATGCAAGTGTGGATGCACGTGCTGGCCCGCATTGCACTGCATTAGCCTAGCATTAGCCAGCATTAGCATGCATTAGTATTAGCTAGCATTAGAATTACCTTGGATTATCATTAGCATTATCTTGCATTATCATTAGCATTATCTAGTAATAGCATTGACTTTAGCATTAGCATAACATTAGCATAACATTGGCATTATCCTAGCATTAACCTAGCATTAACAATAACCTAGCATTAACATTAACCTTGTGTTAGCATTAGCCTAGCATTAGTATAGCATTAGCACTAACCTAACATTAGCATTAATTTAGCAATAACATTAACCTAGCATTAGCATGTACCTAGTGTTAGCACTCGCCTAGCAATGACATTAACTTAGCAATGGCATTAATCTAGCATTAGTATACCATTGGCATTAACTTAACATTAGCATTAGCATTAACTTAGCTTTAGCCTTGGATTAGCATTAACTTAGTTTAGCATCAGCCTAGCATTACTACTAACCCAGCAATATCATTAACCAAGCATTACCACTAACCCAATAATTAGCACTAACCTATTATTAGCATTAACCTAACATTAGCAGTAACTAAACGTTGACTTATAATTAGCATATTAACCTAGCATTAGCACTAACCTAGCATTAACTAAACATGAACCTATTATTTGCACTAACCTAGCATTAATTAAACATTAGCCTATTATAATATTAACCTAGCATTAGCACGAGCAGTAACTAAACATTAACCTATTATTAGCATTAGCCTAGAATTAGCACTAACTTAGCATAAACTAAACATTAACATATTATTAGCATTAACCTAGAATTAGCACTAGCAGTAACAAAACATTTACCTATTATTAACATTAGCCTAGAATTAGCACTAACCTAGCATTAACTAAACATTAACCTATAATTAGCATTAACCTAGCATTAGCACTAGCAGTAACTAAACATTTACCTATTATTAGCATTATCCTAGAATTAGTACTAACCAAGAATTAACTAAACATTAACCTAGCATTAGCACTAACCTAGCATTAACTAAAACATTAACCTATTGTTAGCACTAACCTAGCGTTACCTAAACATTACCTAGCATTAGCAATAACTTAGCATTACTAAACATTAACCTATTATTAGCATTAACCTAGCATTAGCACTAGCAGTAATTAAACATTAACCTATTATTAGCATTAGCCTAGAATTAGCACGAACCTAGCATTAACTAAACATTAATCTATTCTTAGCATTAACCTAGCATTAATACTAACAGTAACTAAACGTTTACCTATTATTAGCATTAACCAAACATTAGCACTAACCTAGCAGTAACTAAACATTGACTTATAATTAGCATTAACCTAGCTTTCGCCCTAACCTAGCATTAAGTAAACATTAACCTATTATTAGCATTAACCTAGCATTAGCACTAGCAGTAACTAAACATTGACCTATTATTAGCATTAGCTTAAAATTAGCACTAACCTAGCATTAACTAAACATTAACCTATTATTGGCATTAACCTAGCATTAGCACTAGCAGTAAATAAACATTAGCCTATTATTAGCATTAGCCTAGAATTAGCACTAACCTAGCATTAACTAAACATGAATCTATTCTTAGCACTAACCTAGCATTAACTAAACATTAACCTTGCATTAGCTAAACATGGACAATGAGGTTGAAATGCCTCCTGTATCCTCACTAATTATCTGAACTCAATTACAATTCAATTACGATTACAACAGAAACTGTTGACCACAACCCATTTGGGGATTCCTGTGAGAAGATCATTATTACAGTGTGAATAATATCTATAAAGTTATTGTGATGTGATTATCATTAATCTATTCTTTCTTATGATTATTTATCAGTAAAGGAGAATTTGAGGAACAGCTCAACTTCACAAGGTAAACACATTAAACATTAGTGTGAAACTGATACAAGATATATTTATATATTTATATTCTACGTTTTATTATTCTACATGTTTTATTATTCTACAGATCAGTTTTGCAACAAAGAGAGCATGAACTACGGTGTGCTAATAAAAGGTAGAGTTTAATCCCCCATTGTTGTAAACACTGTATGTACTATATTTTTTGCGGCAGCTTTTCAGCCTGATGTACTTTTTCACATTCTATCTTGTTTCTTAATTTATTCTACTAATAATTCTTGTTGTTTGCACTGATTGAAGGACTTCTGTAATGTTGTACTTGTTGCAATGATAAATAAAGTTATATTCATTTCATTTACCATTAGAAACAAAGTTAGGCTCTAATGCAGAGTTCGGCAACTATTATCACCACAAAATTGTGTTTATTTGATCAGAGGGTCACGTGATCAACATTCACGACTCAGCATTTAGAATATAGAGTGACCTGAGCATTAATACAGGAAAGAACAGAGTTTTTATAGTCATTTTGTGTGTTTTTCTGTCATTCTGTGTGTGTTTGTTGTTGTTTTGCTCATTGTGAAGCATTTTGTGCATTTCTGTAGTCCTTTTGTGTATTTTTCCTGTAAAACATATGTTTTTGGAGTCATATTGTGTATTTGTATCATTTTGAGTTTTTTTAGTAGTAATTTTTTTGTATTTCTGTTGTCGTTTTTCTTTTTTTTGTTAGTGCTGTGTGTTTAATTATTTTCTGTTTTTCTCTTGTCTTTTACTGTATTTTCCTGCACTGTTGTAATTTTTTGTGTTTTTTTAAATCTATTTTGCTCTTGTTTTGTGTATTTTTCTCTGTTTTTGTATTTTTACTTTGGGGCCGCATAAAATTAGACTGAGGGCCGGAAGTGGCCCTCGGGCCACAGTTGCATATTTGTGCTCTAATGGATGCACAACGTTTGTACTTTCATTTTCACTTTTGTGTTAAAAAGTTCACTGTTGCGATTGTGAAAAGGAATCGTAATAAGTTTTAATAATTTTCTTTTATTATAAACTTTTCTTTACACAACCTTTTAATGTAAAGCAGTCTTAACAGTAGCTCATTGAATTTTCTGTTCTTTTTCAAAATAAAACACACGGGTCAATACTCTGATACTAGTGCTTCCTTGTATTTGGTAGAAATAATAAAAAACTTTGTCCTTCTATACATAAATAATGAGTTTTGTTTACAGTGACTATGATGACGCTTAATTTTTTACAGAATTGTTTGATATTTCACACAGAATTCAAGATATGGACGAAAATTACATGCAGCAATTTCAGGCGATGAGGTAATGTTTTTTAATCTGTCTTAGAATGGATGTAATAATGACTATAAATGAGTGTAAATGATTGTTTTAGTGGATAATGATGATAATAATGATGGTTTTTAATTGAGGTTGTGATTGTGCTCTCACTCACTATTTCTCAGCTCTGCTATGAACCAAAGAATCAAAGAGATAGAGTCACAAAAAACAAAGGTACTGAAGCTACGATTAAAGAACGTTTTATTTTCTAGAGAGGCCATCAGACCTCATCTGATTTCCTGTTGATCATTTCTTCTTCTCTGTCTTTTTAAATATTTTTTTTGCATTATTATTAATAATTATATGTATTGTTTTGGTACTCCTGTAAAAATGTACTTATATATATATATATATATACAGTATATATATATATATACACACACACACACACACACATAAGAGGGATGCTGAATGTGATCAGAAAATATGTAAATTGGCAGAGCTTTGTTATTGGCTTATTTTTTTATTATTTTCTTGGTAGTTTCGTGGTATATAGAAAAATAATACAATATCTGTAGGTGGCAAAAGTACTAGTCTCTAGTACTCAAGTAAAAGTATAAATAAATAAAAAATTATCTGGTAAAATTATTGAAGTTCTCTCCTACTTGAGTAAAAGTAAAAAAGTACTAAATGTACTTAAATAAAACAATAATAAGTAAAACAATGTTCCTTCAATAATAAGATGGTTTTTAAACCAGCAAAATGAGTTTAACATGTTTAAGAACTTGTAGAAAACTAGTACATGGCAATAAATTCAATCTGTTACCTTTGAACACCTGGAGAATTCAGCACAAAAAAAAATATGCAAATACTCAGTTTAACATTTTTTAAAACTTTAAAATATTAACTATAAAACTAAGGGACCTGTACAACAGAAAAAAAGCTCAAACTACCAACATTTTTCATATCGTCTAAAGAGAATCATGTTCTCCATGTGGAACGGAGACGTGACCTTTGTGGTCGCCTCCAGTTTCGCGGTTGTTGGTTTGCATCTTTTTTACGTTGTTACGTCATCTTTGAAAAAGTAACAAGCTCATTTTTAAAATGTAAGGAGTAGGAAGTACAGATCTTTGTTTAAAAAAGTAAGGAGTATAAGTAAAAAGTCACCAAAAATAAATAAAACTCAAGTAAAGTACAGATACCAGAAAAAAACTATTAAGAAGTTTTATGACAGTTACCAGTTTATGACGTCACATGGTGACAAAGCACTAATAAACTGTTACTGGGTCACTATTGCAGCTAAATACCTGTTCTACTTCTGCTTTTTACCTGGTTGATATTCTGTGTACCACGGTTGTGTGAGAGTTACATTAAGTTATTGAAAAGAAGACGAACAATTAATTTTTTTCTTTCAAGATTTTACTGAAAGATTTGAAGTCGTCAGCTGTGAACTATGGTTTTGGTCTTTTAACACAGCAAAAAAAATGCTCATCATCAATCATTAGTTCTTTCTATAGCTATCGTAAAGTGTAGCTGTAGTGCAAATTTAAATGACAAAAAACTGTTTAATGTATTACCAATAAACATGTGTGCACCTTTTTATAAAAAAAAAAGCTGCTTGACGAGCACACACCCAGTGCTCCAGCAGCAACACACACAAATATCCATCCACCCATTTTCTGAGTCGCTTTGTCAGCACACACAAAACACGTCACATTTCCTCACTCCCCTTCATATTTCTCCCACATCATTCATTTATTTCATTCATCTCTGTTTTCCAAACTGTTCACATGATCAGCGATAGCTGCACATTTCACTGCCCTGTTTTATCTGCGTATATATTCTCATATCTTCAAATATTACACATCCTTACCAGTATTTTATCGATGATATGACGGCTCTGAGCGCTGACAGGTGGAGACGGGGCGGAGTCATCTCTGTTAGCCCGTTAGGCTAATTGTGACGCTGAGTGGGTGCAGGGAGGTTCACAAGAAGCAGGAAGTTGGTGAGAAAAGTGATATTTAATCCTCTCCTAACATACAACCTTTATCACTGAGGGAGGGGCTACACACGGCTGCTGAAAAACTATACTTCACACAATAGAAACACACCTGGTACGCCTCTACCTCCCACAATGCACCATTTATTTAAAGCAACAGGCAGTGCAATCAATGAACGTGCATCATATCTTGATCAAAATGGTGACTCCATAATTTATGTCCCAAGGTATACAATCATTCTAAAATGTCCTTTTATGTGTTAAAAAAAAAGAAGGTGCACATGTTTTATTTATTGGTAATACATTAAACACATTTTTGTTAAATACATTTTCACTACAGGTACAATTTAGGATATTAAATGAGTATGACTGAGCTGGACTATTTCCTCTTTGATATCTTTCAACAGCAATCATATGGACAAGGAAACAGAGAAGAGGTAAACATGCCTCTCTATGTGTCTGTCTATCTCTATGTGTCTGTCTATCTCTATGTGTCTGTCTATCTCTATGTGTCTGTCTATCTCTCTATGTGTCTGTCTATGTCTGTATGTGTCTGTCTATCTCTATGTGTCTGTCTATCTCTCTATGTGTCTGTCTATGTCTGTATGTGTCTGTCTATCTCTATGTGTCTGTCTATCTCTCTATGTGTCTGTCTATGTCTGTATGTGTCTGTCTATCTCTATGTGTCTGTCTATCTCTCTATGTGTCTGTCTATGTCTGTATGTTTCCAATAACACATGTTCCTGTTGGGTTTCGTGGTTTTCTGAAGCTATAGTAAACTTCTGAGGCTACAGACTCCTCCCTCACTTCCTTTCTTTTCTTTTCCTGAGAACAAAACAACAAAAGCACTTTCTCACCTATTATATTTCAACCTTCAGTAGTCAGATATTAAATTGAATTGTGAATTAAATTAAACTAAATGAATAGAATAGAAACCAGGCCAAGTGTTTCAGGATTAAAATCTCTTTTTGGGCCCTTTGTTTCTTTTTATCTCCTTTGCCAAATCAGCTCCACACTAACTCTAACCCAAACCATCATCCAGAAAGTCTTTTCAGTCTTCCTCTCCATGACTACAAGTTGGATCTGGACACAATGTCACAGAGACAGGTATATGATATATATCTGATATATATCTGTGTGACAGGTTTCATTCATGGAAAATTACACCAACCACATCTTTTAAAAGAGAGTCTGTACTGTAAATGTCATCCTAACGTACTACTCACACTAACGTACTACTCATCCTAACGTACTACTCACACTAACGTACTACTCATACTAACGTACTACTCACACTAACGTACTACTCATTATAGCGTACTACTCATACTAACGTACTACTCATACTAACGTACTACTCATACTAACATACTACTCATACTAACGTACTACTCACACTAACGTACTACTCATCCTAACGTACTACTCATATTAACGTACTACTCATACTAACGTACTACTCATATTAACGTACTACTAATACTAACGTACTACTCACACTAACGTACTACTCACACTAACGTACTACTCATATTAACGTACTACTAATACTAACGTACTACTCATACTAACGTACTACTCATACTAACGTACTACTCATACTAACGTACTACTCACACTAACGTACTACTCACACTAACGTACTACTCACACTAATGTACTACTCATACTAACGTACTACTCACACTAACGTACTACTCACACTAATGTACTACTCACATTAACGTACTACTCACACTAACGTACTACTCATACTAACGTACTACTCATACTAACGTACTACTCATTTTAACGTACTACTAATACCAACGTACTACTCATACTAACGTACTACTCACACTAATGTACTACTCATATTAACGTACTACTCATACTAACGTACTACTCATACTAACATACTACTCACACTAACGTACTACTCACACTAATGTACTACTCATACTAACGTACTACTCATTATAACGTACTACTCACACTAACGTACTACTCACACTAACGTACTACTCATACTAACGTACTACTCATATTAACGTACTACTCACACTAACGTACTACTCATATTAACGTACTACTAATACCAACGTACTACTCATACTAACGTACTACTCACACTAATGTACTACTCATATTAACGTACTACTAATACCAACGTACTACTCACACTAACGTACTACTCACACTAATGTACTACTCACATTAACGTACTACTCATACTAACGTACTACTCATATTAACGTACTACTCACGCTAACGTACTACTCACGCTAACGTACTACTCATGCTAACGTACTACTCATATTAGCGTACTACTCATATTAACGTACTACTCACACTAACGTACTACTCACACTAACGTACTACTCATACTAACGTACTACTCACATTAACGTACTACTCATACTAACGTACTACTCATATTAACGTACTACTCACACTAACTTCCTACTCACGCTAACGTACTACTCATGCTAACGTACTACTCATGCTAACGTACTACTCATATTAACGTACTACTCATATTAACGTACTACTCATATTAACGTACTACTCATACTAACGTACTACTCATACTAACGTACTACTCATGCTAACGTACTACTCATACTAACGTATTACTCATACTAACGTACTACTCATACTAACGTACTACTCATGCTAACGTACTACTCATATTAACGTACTACTCATATTAACGTACTACTCACACTAACGTACTACTCACACTAACGTACTACTCACACTAACGTACTACTCATCCTAACGTACTACTCATATTAACGTACTACTCATACTAACGTACTACTCATATTAACGTACTACTAATACTAACGTACTACTCACACTAACGTACTACTCACACTAACGTACTACTCATATTAACGTACTACTAATACTAACGTACTACTCATACTAACGTACTACTCATACTAACGTACGACTCACACTAACGTACTACTCACACTAACGTACTACTCACACTAATGTACTACTCACACTAACGTACTACTCATACTAACGTACTACTCACACTAACGTACTACTCACACTAATGTACTACTCACATTAACGTACTACTCACACTAACGTACTACTCATACTAACGTACTACTCATATTAACGTACTACTAATACCAACGTACTACTCATACTAACGTACTACTCACACTAATGTACTACTCATATTAACGTACTACTCATACTAACGTACTACTCATACTAACATACTACTCACACTAACGTACTACTCACACTAATGTACTACTCACACTAACGTACTACTCATTATAACGTACTACTCACACTAACGTACTACTCATACTAACGTACTACTCATATTAACGTACTACTCATATTAACGTACTACTCACACTAACGTACTACTCACATTAACGTACTACTAATACCAACGTACTACTCATACTAACGTACTACTCACACTAATGTACTACTCATATTAACGTACTACTAATACCAACGTACTACTCACACTAACGTACTACTCACACTAATGTACTACTCACATTAACGTACTACTCATACTAACGTACTACTCATATTAACGTACTACTCACACTAACGTACTACTCACGCTAACGTACTACTCATGCTAACGTACTACTCATATTAGCGTACTACTCATATTAACGTACTACTCACACTAACGTACTACTCACACTAACGTACTACTCATACTAACGTACTACTCACATTAACGTACTACTCATACTAACGTACTACTCATATTAACGTACTACTCACACTAACTTCCTACTCACGCTAACGTACTACTCATGCTAACGTACTACTCATATTAGCGTACTACTCATATTAACGTACTACTCACACTAACGTACTACTCACACTAACGTACTACTCATACTAACGTACTACTCATACTAACGTACTACTCATGCTAACGTACTACTCATACTAACGTATTACTCATACTAACGTACTACTCATACTAACGTACTACTCATGCTAACGTACTACTCATCCTAAGTGTGATGTCTAAATGAGTATGTAGTGCGTTCACATCAGATAGTATGAATTGATTGAGTAGGTGAGAAATATTAGGATGTATACTATATGGGGACATTTTTTAAGTATGCACGGTGGGCAGAGTAGTCATACTCAACCCTCCCATGATGCATTATGAGCAGAATGTAAAATAGTCCTGGGACCAGCTTCAAGATAAAAATCAAACATCCCCTCTTCAAAATAAAAGCATCTCTTCTTGTCTTTCATTAGTTTTTTTTTTTTTTTAACTCTTTTGTAAATAGGGCTCTTATTTTGAAGTTAACATGAAGTTTAGTCAGTAGACCAATGGAGGGTCTCTGAAAATGTGTGAAATATGTGAATGAATTGTCTAATCATAATATAGTATATACTAGACAGTATATACTATAGTAGACAGTATATACTATAGTATATACTATAGTAGACAGTATATACTCATTGTTGAGTTCGTAGTGGATAGTACAGTGTGCCATTTTCCAAAATGGCACACTGTACTTTACACTATGACTAGTGTACCCACCATGCATACTTGAACAATGTCCCCATATAGTATACAACCAGGTATTTCTCACATACTCCATTTTTTCATACTAGCTAATGTAAATCTACTACATAGTACATTAGTATGACATTTCAAGCACAGCTGTTCTTCTTAATATACAGAAATAAAAATGTCTGTCAGTCAGATTTTTCTTTGATGCCGTTGTCCTGTTCCGACTTGTCCTGTGACTCAGAGGTTTTATTCTGACTGGTTTAACCAGCTGAGCTCCTCCCCTAGTGTCTTTATATGAAACTATTCTAGCGCGTTGACATACCTGCACAAAGGATCACCTGGTAGTACGTTCTACTGCACATTGATCTGTTTCTGCACTAGTGTCTTTATCAAAACATCACATTTCACCATTTTTTAGCATGTGTGCAGACAGTATGTCATCTAAGGTTAACACTCTGAGAATATTTATGCAACATTAATGCTGTTCAATGCTGGATACAAGGGAAAGGGAGTTAAGGAGGGTAATCAATGCAGGTGAATTAGGACATAGACATATTAGGGCCACATTAGAAATGAACAAAAATCTGGGTACTGCGAGATTAAAGTTGTAATATTTCTAGAATAAAGTCATAATTCTATCAGAATTAAGTCATAATTTATTAAAGTCGTACATTTATTAGTAATATTTTGAGAATAAAGTCATAATTTTATGAGAATAAAGTTGCAATTTTATGTGATTAAAGTTGTAATTATATTAAAATCATAATTTTATGAGACTTAAGCTATATGTTAATAAATACAGCGCTCAGAATTCCCTGTTGAAGTGAACGCAACTAACGTTGATAGTCCTGAAGTCGACCACTTCCTGCCACTTCCTCCTCCACAATAAAAGAGGCTGTTTGTTCCAAATCAGTCTGGTTCTTTGGTCGGAACAAATGCAAACTCATGAAATTATGATTTATTCTCAAAATATTATGATTATTCTTGGAATATTACAACATTAATCTCATAGTGCCCAGATTTTTACATTTTAATGTGGCCCTAATTTGCCATCATATGAAATCATCGCACATGGTTCCCATAATGTTTCATAGTACTGTACCTAGAGAAAACACTAATGAAACCGTTCTATATATTTTCAGAATTAAACAGGTGGAAAACCATTGGCAGAACCAGCTGAGGTAAATATTAGTTATCTGAGTACACGTGTTTCCTCCTCAGTAACACAAACATTTGACCTCCACAGGGCCGTTCAGGAACAAAGATGCAAAGAAAAAGACGACCACCATATCAGGTGATGAGTATCAGCCATTAATAACTGCTGAGTCACATGACATCACAATAACACAACGAAACACATCAAACTGTGATCTATTCCACAGACTGATGGAGATGGAAAAACACTTCAATGAAAAACTTCAAGAAAAAAGGTAAAGTGTCCAATCACACGTGAGTAATGAAACACGTGGGTTATAGAACACAGTAGTTCCTCAGGGCTCTATTTTGGGCCCCCTACTCTTCAACAGTCACATGTTCCCATTGACTCAGACACTAAAAAACAATGAAATGAGCTATAATTATGCCTGTTTACATAATTATATCTCCAGGTGTCGATAGACCACTACAAACCCTGATAACTTGCATTGATTAAATTAATAATTGGATGTGTTTTCTTCAGTTAAACAAAGAGGAAACAGAAAATTGTAGTGTTTGAAGCCAAAGAAGAAAGAATGAAAGTAGAGTCACAAAGAAAGTGGATCATATATACAGTAACTCTACTTCTTATATATTTACACTGGATTCCAATCAATCAGAGAATCAACTATAAAATACTGCTACTGGTTTATAAAGCGTTACATGGTACAGGACCAAAATACAAACAAACCTTCTTTATGTTCCCAGAACAAAAACAAAACACGGAGAAGCAGCGTTTTGGTTGCTATGACAATCTATGGACACCAAAAAACGACAAAGCATAAGCAGATTGGTGCAGAATGCTAATTTAAGTATATGTGTATATACATATATATATATATATACTGTATTTTTATACTTCTACACTTCTTCTTGTACCGCCACCTTATTTCAAGCTGTTTTCTCAGTAAAATATGAGTTTTCACTGTGATTTTAACCATTTAGCTAATGTCAGAATACACACGGTACTAACTGAAGATTAAACTTTGGTTAATTGTGAGTGTAGCTCTTGTTTGTGTATGTCCCCTCCCCCCTCTCGCTCTCTCTCTATATATATATATATATATATATATATATATATGTGTGTGTGTGTGTGTGATTGATGTGTTTTATTTTCTAATCTCTAGATGTGCTCTGAATCAAAAACAAGAAGAGCTGCAGTCCTTTAAAGATCGGTAAAGTCCCTCAGTTGAATTATATGAAAAATAATAATGATAATAATCATCCTGTCTAATGACTCAAAGTACCATAAGTATTAATAACGTTCCTGTTTTCTTTCCCGTAGAGTGGCAAACGATGTGGCTCTTTCTATACAGACGGGGAACACAGAGAGCATGAACAACCCAGTGGGTAAATTCAGACTAAAGGAAATGTACGATGATCTCATCCGACAGTGGCCCAAGATTAAAAACAGTCTGAAGTCAGGAAAAGACACTCCGCCTTCAGTCAAAGCTATGATTCAGGTACGTCATGTTTCACTCAGCTTAGTGTGAGGTGTTCTTCTGTACCCTGACTTTCCTCTGGGGTCACAGAAAACCTTTGAAGAAACATCTGATGCAATGGAGCAGAAGAAGAAACAGATCGATGAGGTGTTTGGATTGAATGACGGAGTAGAACCAACTCCTCAGAGGGTAAGAACACCATCAGCAGTGTCATAAGGTGCATTTCCATGTGCAAAATCTAAATAGCGCAAGAAAAACTAGTAATGGAAAGAAAAAAGTTTTTTTCTCTTTTATGAAGAGGTTTTTCAGACGTTTTGATATTGAAATGTGTCGCTAAAGTGCACCTGGTCACATGACCACTACTGTATGAGTAAACATGACGGGGTACGTGTGGACAGCATTTCTTAGCATTGGACTTAATAATGATTAGTGCTACATTAGACGTGAAACAACAAAGGAATACAGAATGTTCTAAGGAGGTTCTGAGCGTCCGTCCTCCTGCAGCGAAGACTCGTGGGATCAGATTTCACAACAGTTGCGAGGCTCCTCCCCCAAAACAGCCTTCAATGGAAACATGTTCAAAGACATTTAGAGATATCGCTTTTATTTTGCAAAAATCTGTAATTGAAGCACAACCAGAGACAGTCAGCTGTGAGAGCAGAGAGGAGACCCCCCCCCCGGGCCCCCCACCTCTGTGGATGTGTGCAAATAAAGATACATTAACACGTGATATTCATATAAATACACAATAAAAAAAACACCATGTGATATCTGCTCATTATAATCAATCAAACAAATCAAATTTATTTATAAAACATCTTTCTAACAAATTCAATTGTAGATGAAAATGCTTCACAGAAATGTGCTTATGTGGTTGACCAAAGTTAAAAATGATAAAAAGGTTTAGAGACTAATGCACACAGAAGTAATTTAATAATGTAAAAATATTGAGCATAAAAAAAAACAAGAAAAGACATAAAAGCCAGACTGAATAAATAAGTTTCTATAGATTGTGATACGCTCAGCTCCTCTCAGACCCCAGGGATGTCCGAAGTTGACTTATAAGTGATTCGTGTTTGGCCAGCTGCCCATATTTGACATTGTTATTTTTATTTTTTGATATTTTTCAAATTATAAAAATGAATGTAATACAATACAGTGATTTATAAGAAAAAAAATCTAAATCTGATGTCGAATTATATGATTTTTCTTGAGTTTTAAAGGATGGTTCAAGACGGTGGACAATGTAGTGTTTGGATAATGTAGGCGGGGCATGTTGTGTCCCATTTTGTTGAATTTATATTGCACTGTGTCTTTGAAGACGTTTAGATGTTTCATTTTATGCCAAGAAATGTTCAATTTCAAACTACTGTAAGTGTTTATTTTGTACAGTGATGTTATTGGTAGATTTAAGTTCATGCCCTGGAACATGAATGTTTAGTTTAACCCTCCACTGCTATTCATTTTTGGCCCTTTAATGACAATCATTTGTGCACCCCTGCTCTACAGGTTGTTCCACTGCGTTGGAGAATATAAAAAACTGAAAGTTAACCATTTAGTGCTTTATGAACTAATAAAATAATATTAAAATCAATATGAAAAATAACAGACAACCAGTGCAGTGATTTTTAAATATCAGTAATATGTGCTGTCCTTCTGGTATTAGTCAAAACTCTTACTGATAAACTAGATTTATGAACATCAAATCACTCAATAACAGCTTTTAGATCAAATCTGACACTGTTAACCTTCAACAATAGAGAACAAAATTGAATTATAAACATTTATTATTATTATTAATATATTTATGAAATGATATAAAAAATATATTGTATATTTAACAGAATAAAGTTCAATTATAAATGTAATCATATTTAATGTTTTTTTACCTTTATCCCCACCACAACATGTAATATTTTCATTTGATTCTTATTTATTTATTTATTTTACATTTTTTATTGGTGGTTTCTGTGCCTTGGGGTTTATTTCAATAAAAAGATGAACCTTGGCTAAAAAAAGGTAGAAAAATACTGACTTAAACTGGTCTACGCTGTTGTTTCAGCTCGAGGAATACAAACTATCAACGATCCACTATCTTCAACTAAACCTCTACTATCATAGGAAAGCTGGATCAATGGTGGGTTTAAAGTCATTATTATGAAATATATTTAATATGAACAAATCACAGAGACATTTAGTTTTGATTGACGTGTTTCTTTTCTTCAGCCGTGCTTTGAGGACCCTCAGGATGTGATGGATTATGTGCGTTCCCAGTGTTCCTGGTTGGGTAGTTTAATGGCTTTAAACAATCCTCCTCTTCAGCCCGACTGGGACAACCACGACCCCGGGATGAACGCCTGGGACATTTTCCCACGGAAACTCAGGTCTTCCTCATTCACAGTCCTGTAGAGCAGGTGTTCTCAACCTTGGGTTCTCAACCTTGGGGTCACCAGATGCCTTCAAGAAATAAAGAATATTTTTTGGAACAATTTGAACCCATTTTTTCGTATTTTTACACTTTTTCTGCAACGACACCAAACTTGCTTTATTTTATCCTATTTTTGTCACTTTTTCTTGCCATATTTTTGCTCTTTTTAATGCATTTTGCAACAATACTCCCATTTCTGACACTTCTACATTAAATTTCAATGCCTTTTTCACAAGTTTTTTGTTTTCCACTTTCAAGACGTTTTCAGCACTTTTTATGAACCCTTTCCACCACATATCACATACTGTATAGTATGTTGTAATATTTCATGGATATTTTTGCCAATTTATCCCCAGTTTAAACTAATTGTTCCAATATTGACACTTTGAACCTTTTTGCTGTCTATTTTAACTCTAATTTGCGACTTTCTTTCAACCAATTTCTGTGATTTTAAAAATCCCATTTCACCACCTTTTCCTCCATTTTTGGTCACTTTGAACACATTTTAATTTTGATTAAAACAAAAACTTACATCTTTAAGATGACTAAATACTAGGGCACAAATGTTAATAAACTAAAAGCTAAAAAGGTTGAGAACCACTGCTGTAGAGGAACTACTGTCTGACATCTGTCCACCACGTACGTGTGTGTGTGTGTGTGTGTGTGTGTGTGTGTGTGTGTGTGTGTGTGTGTGTGTGTGTGTGTGTGTGTGTGTGTGTGTGTGTGTGTGTGTGTGTGTGTGTGTGTGTGTGTGTGTGTGTGTGTGTGTGTGTGTGTGTGTGTGTGTGTGTGTGTGTGTGTGTGTGTGTGTGTGTGTGTTGCTTTAAAGGTTTTTAGAATGTATTTTATTCTGATGGCAAACTGTTGGTTGAACATTATTTTCATGGAAATATCTTGTTTTTACTGTAAGGCTGAAGTTATACTGTATCACTGCTACTGTTTGATTGGGAAATGTATGAAATGAAACCCCTGGTGAAAAAGGTGTGAAACAAAAACGTGAGAGCAACTCACATTTTATAACCTCTAGTGAAACTTCTTATTACGACCTCAAGATCTAAGTATTTTATTTCACCTTCCAATTTTCTGTATTGATCTAAAAGTGATGACATCGTTTGTAAGTTTGTTATATAATGTAAATCAGGGAAGATGCACCACTTTTAATGTATGCAAATGAAATTGAATGAATCAAACAATGATGGATGGGGAAAGCTCAGTGATTAAATGTTTTATGGTCTGTACAGTAAATGATTTATCTCTACATATGGACTTTGTGTCTTTATTTACTATGTAACCATCGGGTCACCTTTGAGGACCAAACGTGTACCTTCTGCTTATTCCATTTTTTTAATTCTCATTCAGTTTAAAGCCTAATTATGAACCTTGGCCAAGAGTACGGTTTACATTTTAGGACATCCTCAGGTATCAGGAAAACCTGTCATTGGTCAGACTGAAAGGACTCATGACTCAGCAAAACCTTAGTCAAATTACACAGCCTCACTTCTAATTTGAGTCGGTCCACTTTAGTTTGACCTTTTGATTCTGCTGAAAGTGAATCCTGTCTATATATATATATATGTGTGTGTGTGTGTGTGTATATATATGTATGTGATTTGCAGCTCAATTTAAGAGAAAAAGGCTCATCTAAAGAAATTTGATATTCACACAATATTTTCTTCAACATGCTTCATTGTCTGTGAAAGTGACTGCGTTGATGATTAATTGAGTTGTTGAGGTGAAACTGTTACTTTGATAGTATGAGGTCTGTCACCACATGAACCAAAGTGTTAGAAATAAAAGATAAAGTATATATTTTACAATGTTTGTCTGGTAAACTCTGATCCTCTCACACATTAGCCACGTTTACATGGAAGCTTTAATTCCTCTTTAATTCAGAATAAAAATTGAATCCTCTTTAAAACTGACCTTGTAAACACTTAATTCCTAATGCAAATTTAATCCCGAATTAAACTTAAATCTGAATTAGGTGGCTGGTTTATTCCTATTTTAATTCTGAATTAAATAAATCCTCTGTCTAGTAAACACTTCATTCTGCTTTAAATTCATTCCTGTTGTTCTGAGCATGCGTGACTTTGCCACGACGCGCTGGTGACGACATTCCTCTATACCCATTCTCTGTAGCACACACAGGTACCTGAGGGCCTGTAGAACAACAATGTGCTGAAAAATATTGTATTTTTGATGAATTTTTGGTACAATATGCCTGTACAGTACAGTTGTTGTGATTTGAGGTGTACTTGAACGCACCATGACCAGTTGGCTTCTGACGGCTTTACAGTAATACACGATGTAAACGTGCATTCTACTTTAAACTGCTGATTATCTTATCTTATTATCTTAATCACTTATTAACTCAGGCCCCAAGTTAATATCTCGTGCTCCCAACATAATATTATAATATCTCATCCATGTACGTTACCAGGCTCCTCAGAGCTGTTCAGTGAACAGATCTATACTGTATATACTTTTCTATGTCTCCAGTCCGTACACTCACTGTTGGTGTGTGGGGGGAGGAGTCACTCTGCTGACGTGTAGTTTTTACCGCCAGTTTTCTGAGAATCACCAGAACAACCTGTTGAATGTCTGTGTGAGTGGAACGATAAAGAGCTTCTCTATTCCAGCACATTTCTACTATAAATACATATATAATACACATTTACATCATACTATGTATGAAATATCTAAATGTGTTTTAGCAAAATGCTTCTTTTTCTTTCCATGACCTACTTAGAGAGCAGGTTATGTAAGAGTGAAACCAAAACTGCTGCAGATTCCTGTGTTACATTCTTTTATGAAGCATGTGGTATATCTTCTTCTACACCAGTGGTTCTCAAACTGTGGTTCTAGTCCTCTTCTCTGCAGTTTCTGAATCCAAGTCCCCCCTTTTCATCCGACTACCATATTTTTGCACATAATTCTGTGAAAAAACATCTGTAGATCATAATGATGGAATGAATGAGTGAAAACATGTCATTTTATAAATAAGTGAAATAAAACAGTCTTTAGTGCCTCCTGAATAGATTTATTTCTAGGGATAGACAAAATGGAAAATTATAAAAGTGATTAATTATTATTCATTAGTATCAACTAATATTAATGCTTCAAAGAATATATTAATCATTCAGACTCACGCGCGCTGACCGCGGTGTTTGAAACGTCTTCTTCCGGTGAATAAAAGTGTTTCGGCCAAAAACCCAAAATGCACATTTGGGCCACACAAAAACAGGGATGTAACGATTTATCGCAAGGCAGTTAAAAATCGATTCATAGGTATCACGATTCACGTCGATACTGTGAAAATTGAATTGCAGTACTTTTTTTAACCAACAGAGGGCGGCGGGCGGAGTTTGCTAATACTTTCTTTCTGGCCGCTTTCTTCTCTTAAATATGTTCATAAATGATTCCTTTCCCCTTTAGCACCGAAAAAATATCTGTAAAAGTCACGTTTTTCTATTAGCTCTGTCTGCTAGCATAGCATCTCTTCTTCACTGCAAGATATCGGCATGCCAACCGACCACTGGATTACCAGCGCCCTCTGCTGGTCCAAACAAATATCTGACGTAAATACAGTGAAATGACTGGTTTTTTTTTTTAGTCCAATTGTTAAGTCACAAAATACATTTTCAGTTGCACTTTAAAAAAAAAAAGAACTATTATGCAGTTTTGCATTGTTTACTATAGAACCAGAATTTAAATTAATAGGCTTCATTTTCATTTGTATTATTCCTTTATTTGTTTCATTCAATATTTTTAGTTAAATTGCATTGTTTTAAATAGTTTATCAAGGGATTCTTTTGACAATGAAAAATAGATTTTTTCCCCCCGAAAAAATAAAGGAATATTTTTCAGTCATCATTTGTCTACAGTCCAGTGATCCGTACAAGTACCCCCTGTAGTGCCATCGCGTACCCCCATTTGAGAACCACTGTTCTATGTAATATATTTACAGAGTGAATATAACGTTGATGGAGTTCATTCAGTGTTCTCCTGTTATCTCTGTATGACTGTAATCAACCTTTAAACCCAATGTTTCTACACAGTTTACAAGTTAAACTTTTACAAAGAAAAAAAAAACCTCACAAAGGTCTGAGTTTTCTTCACAACTACAAAAATCAAAGTAAACCTTGTTAACGTGAGATAAAAAAAAAGAAGTTGTGAGAGACTAAAATATGAAAGTAGACAGAAAGCAGCAGTTATAGTCACTGGTTGATCATTAAACCAATAAGAAGTGATAAAGTGCAGAGACACACCTCGTTTTTATCTTTAAGCTAAACAGATGTTCAACAGTGGATTTACAACACTTTTACAGCAGTGGTTCTCAACCTTTTTTGGTTCTCGTCCCCTTTATTCCTAACTAATGAGTGTTAATGCACATTTTAAAGAATCTCATTTTGTAAATAAGTGAATAAACAGTATTTAGTGCCTCATGAATAGATTTATTTTGATAGTTTTTATCATTTCCTGTCTTTGTGTTTTCAGTTCATGTTCTAATCAAGATCATTTCTATCATCATTTCTTTGTGTTTTTTGTGTCATTTTGTGTATTATGTTACTGTTTTTTATTTTTCAGTATGTGTGTCTCTTATTTTGTGTGTTTGTGGTATTTAAATGATTCTCTCAGTGTGTATTTGATGGTGTTTTGTATGTTTCTGTGTTTTTCTCTCATTTATTGTGTCTTAGGTGTTGTTTTGTTTATTCTGTTGTTGTTTGTTCTTTTTATTATTCAGTATATGGTAATATTTAGTATGATTATAATTTCTTTTAACTAAAAATAAACATTATAAAACCCCATATTTCTAATGCGTTCATTTGATAATTTTACTTTATAGTAATTCATGTATTTGTTTATTTTCTTAATTCATAATAATTAATAATAATTATTATTTTTTCTCACTTTCTCTCTCTCGTACCCCCTGTAGTGCTATTGTGTACCCCTATGGGACCCGTACCCCCATTTGAGAAACACTGCTCTACAGTATGATTTATTTTCTGGAGCTGAGTCCAAAATAAATCCAGATGTGGTGAAGTGGTGTCTGACAAGATGAGACATGACTTATAAAAAGGACCTTATTGGTGATGGTATTTGTAAAAACGGTTCAATAGTTAAAATATGTGATGAAACAGTGTTTACTTTAGTGTTTTTAGCTTGTGTTAAAGTATTATTATGATATTTACAGTAGGCCAAGCAGGACTTTCCAGTGTTTGCTATTGTGCATAAAACAAAGAGGTCAAAGTACACAGACCAGATAGACTTTATTAAACACGTGTTTTCCTTCAAGCTTCAGCCACCAGTCATGATAATTACACAGTGTTCTACATATTTATCATAACTCTACACAATGCTTCTACATTCCTTCTGGAATATATTTAAAATATGTTGCACAAACAGGTTAATCCACCAGTCAGTGCTTTAGTTCAGAGTAAAAGAAAAAACACATTAACATTTGTCATAGTTTAAATCAATTACTGTATATATTTTTAAGCAACAATAACTATACCATGACTAATTAAAAAAAACATGTCAATTATATATATACTGTATATATATATATATACTTTCTTCTTCCTCACCCTCCACGGGCGGTCTCTTTTTTTTCCTCCAAGCTAAACTATAAATATTTTTTGGAAACTATCCAATCAAAACTCCTTTTTATTAGATTGATGAATAATAATTAAAGCTAAAAACATGCATCTGTGCTTCATATTTTAGTAACAGATTTAGTCAATTAAAATCTTTATGTCATTTAGTTGAACTAAAACTTGATCTGATGACTAAGTTTTGACCAAAACTCAGTTGTTTTAGTAAAAAAATAAATAAATAAAGACAAAATCACAATTAACAGTGGGAGGGGCTACGTGTGACCCTCAGGGTATGCAGTGGTACTATAGGGGTACTTTAGAGAGAGTGGAAAATTATCAAATGAAAGCATTAATAATAAAAGGTTTTATAATGTTTATTTTTAGTTAAAAATGCTAATCATACTAAATATTAGCAGCAACTCACAAAACGACAACAAAAACACAAAATAAGAGAAAAATATACTGAATAATAAAAAAAAAACTAACAAAAATCACACAAAAAAACACACAAAATTATGATAGAAATTATTTTGTTTAGAACATGAGCTGAAAATACAAAAGTCAGTCAAAGGGAGATGACAGGAAATGATCAAAACTATTCAAATAAATGTATTTATGAGGCACTTAATACTGTTTCATTCACTTACTTACAAATTTAGATTCTTTAAAATGTGTGTTTTATATTCATAGTATTCTGAGTAAAATGTTGTAGTCTGACAAAAAAGTGGACTTAGATTTAAAAGAACCACAGAAATACAACATGTATCAACATGTGTAGAAAAACAGCCTTATTCTGTCCAATAGCGCCCTCTGGTGGATAGTTTTATACTGGCCAGGGTTATTAATAATACAAATAATAATAATATGGTTAGTTCAGTGGTTCTCAATCTTTCCATTAGCATTAGCATTAGCATTAGCAGTAAGGTTGAAAAAGCTGAAATTTCCAAAAATGTAATAAGTCAAAAAAGTTTAAAAGTTACAAATTATAAAAGTTACAGCATAAATCTCAGGAACTTTCTGAATTTTTTGATAACAAGAAAGAAGAAAAACAGACAACAATAGTGAGGTTTATTACTGGATCCTCACTAATTCAACTATAAGACTTTTCACTCTGGAAGTGTGCATGTGTGACCATCGGGGGTCATAGGTCAGAGGGATGTAAACATCACGCTGTTTGTGCTATACGCTGAGATCTAATCTATCTAACATTTAATATATTATAACATTCAGACTGTACTCACTCACTTATACCAGCTTTAAACAAACACGTTTCAATGAATATTTGTGCTTTTAATAAACAAGGAGCAGCGTAATCTTTTGAATTTGAAGGAAGTGGATGATGGTCATTTACACATTTTCTTGCTCCTCTTTTCTGTGTATAATTATCATCATTATTAGTGTTTTTTTTTTTTTTTTTTTTTTAATACGCGACTCTTTCCCATTTATACTGTGCTTATATCATACTTTAATAAACCCCTCTGTGTTTAATAAAGTATTTTCTGATTAAGGGAAACAGCACTGATCAGCTGAGTCATGTTTACTAAATGTGACAATAACCTGAGTCACTGTTGAAACGTCACAGGAAAAACCAGAATTCTCAGCTGTTGTGCAGCATTAGCTTTAGCAGCATTAGCTTTAGCAGCATTAGCTTTAGCTGCATTAGCTTTAGCAGCATTAACTTTAGCTGCATTAGCTTTAACATCATTAGCTTTAGCAGCATTAGCTTTAGCAGCATTAGCTTTAGCATCATTAACTTTAGCTGCATTAGCTTTAGCAGCATTAGCTTTAGCTGCATTAGCTTTAGCAGCATTAGCTTTAGCAGCTAACTCTGTCTTTCTGCCTCGTAGATTGATATATTTGAAGGAATGTGAAAAGGCTTATTGAACGTATGTTTATTGTTCTGCTCCATGTGAAGTACATGATACTTTAATTATATTTAGTTCCTGGTCCATATCTAATGCAGTCTAATCATTTTCATTTCTGCTACATTTCCACACATTGAACTTTTCTTGGGAACAAATGGAAGGTGTGTAGAGTAAACCCAGTTGTGTTAAGGCTTTTTGAACTAACTCAGTGCTTCTCAAAGTGTGGGGCGTGCCCCCACTGGTGGGAAATGGAGGTGTGACAGGTGGGGCGCGACAAACGGGAGGAAGTTTTCAATTTCATGCCAATCTTCTTAAAAACACTAAACAACACCTACACACAAAGAAAGTATTCATGAGAACCTAAAAAATATTGAGATTCTCAATCTATCCGTCCTATTCATTACCAGCACTGGGGGCAAATGAGGGGGAGTGGGCTCTTCTGGCCACGCCCCTGCATCATTACGGTTACTTTAATAACAGAGAAACTCTTTTTTTTTTTAGTTTTTTTAATTTTAAGCTTTTTTTTCTCCCAGCCATGCACAGCAACCCCACACCAACATCACCTTTTGTTAAAAATTAAAACACACAATTGTAAATAACTGTAGTTCTATACGTTCACTTTGTGAAATATAAATCTAGTTTAACTAAAATGCAGTAAAAAAAATAAAAAATTAAATAGCAAATTAAATCTGAGCTCAAACATGATCAAAAACTAATTCTAGAAACAAAAAAAAAAATGTCTTTGGTTTCGCCAGAAATTCAAAATGAGGTCACGATCCAAAATAGTAAAAAATACTAAATACTGTTTATTTCCACTTATTTACAAAATGAGATTCTTTAAAATGTGTCAGATTCAGATTTAGAATACAGAATAGAAAGTTAAAATGTTGAGATTTAAAATTGAAATTTCAAGAATAAAATTAAAATCTGTCAAAATTAAATATAAAAAGACAAGAATAAAGTCGAAATGTTGAGATTAAAGTTGAAATTTCAAGAATAAAATGAAAATATAACGTCGAATTTAAAGTAAAAAAGACAAGAATAAAGTTGAAATGTCAAGATTAAAGTCAAAATTTCTAAAATAAACTCAAAATACAAAAAAATCAAAAGTTTGCTCATAATGTCAAATCTACAGAAGCTGACTAGGACCAACACATTAGTATATGGTGAATTGGCCTTAGTCAGCTTCTGTAGATTTGACTTTATTCATCATCATCATCATCATCATCATCATCCTTTATTTTAGTCCATTTTAAAAACACCATTAGTATTCATAGATAACATACATATATATACAGATGGAATGACTTACTATAAAAGATAAATCTAATATGACTGGTAAATAAATGGATGCTGAATTCTGAGAATTCCTCATTCAACAAATACATTTATCAAGTTTCTCATCAGAGACTGAAGTGTTCACTCCTACGTTACACAATCACTCACTTGCACTGATCCATCGAGGCTTTTTAAACTGTTTCCTCATGTAGTCGTCAGTAAGCAACTTCAGTAAGCTAACCTTTTCAAAGCTAGCCTAGCCCACAAGGGGGCAGAACAACCTATTAGCAAACCTTCAACTTTTATCACCATATTGTATTTTGAGTTTATAAAACCCAAATTGTTGGGCTACGCCACTCACTTTGTTCTTCTTCTTCTTCTTGTTATGCACACAAGTTCAAATCGCTACTCCTGAAACTTGGTAGCTATAGTTTATGGACGTGTACGCATCGACGCTCTGAGCCCGATTTTTGATCTTGGCCCCGGGGGGCCCCAAAAAGAAAAAATACAGTCATGCCAGTCAAACATTACGACAGTTGGTGGTACCAAATCATTGGCACATACTAACATATAAGTGGGGCCCATTACCCTGTACGTGTCACGGTGAGCCCCATTTCTCAAATGACTACTTCTCTGTTAGTTCTCGTTAGATCGGAATGCAGTTTGGTATAAATACTAATATAATATTAATATGATGAGACACTCAGAGCCATTTTTTTGAATCTGTAATTTCCAAATTTATGGGAACATAATCGTGTGATATATCATTTCAAAGGTAATTTAACGTAGATTACAATTATGCCTCGCACAATTCGATTGGAGGCCTTTTTTAGGCAATTTCCATTAAAGTCGTTTTCTCATTTATTTATGAGTCAAATATTGCGACGGTTGATGGTACCAAATCATTGACACATACCAATATATGAATGGGGCCCATTACTCCGTATGTACCAGGGGGCCCCCAGGGGCCCCATTTTTCAAATGACGACTCCTCCATTAATGCTTGTTGAATCAGGCTGGAATCTGACATGGATATTCTATCAGCGGATGTCTATAGCCTCTCAGAAACCTTTTTTTATTCGGTGGAACCGAGTCATTTGACGGAATGCGGTGCGTGCTATTCAGCGCGGAGACATTCCACGGGCCTGGCCGTAGTTCATCTGAACTTATTTTTTATGAAACCTGAAATTTAATAAGTGGTCAATAATTTAACAGGATGCTGAACCTAAAACGTAAAAATGTTTTGCTTTTTTTACATACATAAACGTATTTTTCTATATGTATATATATATATGTGTGTGTGTGTGTGTGTTTTGGGTCTTGTTACATTTCAGGTGGTTGTTACATATCGTGCTCTAACAGCCTATAATACCTATAACAGGTACATTTGTGGTAGCAGCACTCACACACCTCACATGTACAGCTTGGTGATGCATTTAGCAACATTAGCAACATTGCAGCTAACTCATGAAAGCGCAAATACATTCGCGTATTTGTATGTTTTTTTGTAGTGACATCATAACAACTTACTTTTATCAATCATGTCAAGCAAACACACACACATACAGTACATACATGTGCAACCACACACACTGAAGGTGATGATGAAGGTATAGAGCTATTGTGTCTGGTGTTTCCATCCTCTTTATGCATCCTGTGAACAGGAAGTCTCTGCAGGAGTCCTCCATGTGTCCACGGCTCATTATGAAGCTACACCTGCTTCTCATTGGAAAAGTGCAGCTCCTGCTGCCTTGTATTCTTTGAAAGGAAAGTGAAAAGCTCGGCTGTTAAGCCACTTTACCTTTGATCTTTCATATACGTCATTAAAATAAAAACCTGCGGCTCATGTTCAGCCAGATGACTTTTTCCCCTCGGTGATGGTGATGGTGTGAAACACATGTGGAAACTGGAACTGGAGCTCTCTGCACTACATGTTGGAGGATTGTTGAATGCAGCCACACAAACTGGAGCTTTAGTGTCCATATAAGTCATATAAACATAGACAAAAACACAATAGACTGAAGGTTGGTGAGGATAGTTTGGATCAACACTCCTGACGTTAGAGAGTCAACATCCACAGGATGTCTCTAAAACACCTGAATCTACTTAACGTGTTCCATCCAGCTTTAAGGAACTACCTTTTACAATCAGGTGGAGGAGCAGGAAACATGTAGGCCCTCAGGACTGGAGTGGAGGATGTAGCAATAGACTACATTACCCACAATGCACCACTTCAGGGGTCATGGGTAACTTTCTGTTATGTGACTAAACAAGAACTGACGTGAGTCCACCGTGTCCCGGATTATCATTATACATGTGTCAGAAGCAGCGAACTGCTGTATTTTCCGGTGCAGTACAGTGTATTTAACTTGTGCAATTTTAAAACTGAAAATGACCGTCACGCAGGTGCTAGCTGCAAGAGTGTTGCTAGGTTACGGCCACACGTACATACAGCCAGTATTACAGTTTTTCAATCTTTGGGAGAGATCATCCACGTAAAGGTTAAAAAGCATGGAAGATAAGATCCCACCCTGCCTCACCCCATTAGTCACAAAAAAAGGTCTTGATGTCACACTTCCCCATCTACCCTGCATTGTTTGATGCGTGTACCAAAAACCTAGGGTCTGGATTAGGTAGGGAGGAACCCCTCGCTCTTGCAATTTTTCAAACAGTTTGCCATGGTTGATACAATCAAACGCTTCGAGGCATCCAAGAAGCACATAAACATGGAGGAGTTCTGCCCTCTGTACTTCCTCACAGCCTCTTTCAGGGCATAGATGCACATATCAGTTCCATGTTGACTTTTAAAATCAAATTGCTCATCAGTGGTGATAACATATTTCTTGAATCTATCCACGAGTACAATTTCAAAGACCTTTGATATCACACAGGCCATTGCAATTGGCCTGTAGTTGTTGTTACGGTCTCCTCAAGAAAATGTGGCTTGATGAAGGGAGACCACTAACATATACAAAAGGACACAGACAAAAGGGCTCAAGTTTGCAAGTTTATTGTAAATAAAACATTAATGAATCAAAACATAAATCAACAAACCAAAAAGGCTACAGGCGCCGGCCAAAATAAGGAAAAGAGGTGTTAAGAACCTGGCTAACCGCTCCATGGGCCATCGGACCAGGCCCCACCCGGGCTAAGCTACCTCAGCCAAAACTAACTATTAAACAAGAAAGAAAACCCGGAAAACAGGACTACCGGCGACTATGGCCAAACTAAAATAACAAAGCCCAGCAATCTAAACATGCATGAGTTAAATGATTGCTACTTAAATAGAAAGAGGTTTCAAACAACTCAACAAAACAACCAACAAGACAAGACAACAACTAACCAAGCAACAGACAAACCTCACTATGCCTCTGTCCTGCAGTGTGTGTGTGGCTCAGTGCTCAACTCTGCTCTGCCTGCTCCTCTCTCCTGCCATCCTAAGTAATCTCCCTCACCCTGATTGCCAACAGCAATCAGGTGTGCTACAGCCACTCAGAAAGGGGAAGGAGGGAGACCTGCCATAGAGGAAACACGTAACAGTTGTCAATACTGGATATTTTCCCTGTTTTATCCTTCACCACAGGCATAAGTACAACAGACATCATAGAACTGGGCAATATACCATGTGTTAACATTGCAGTGAAACATAAAGCAAGTAATATCATAACTCTATGACTGGCAAATTTCAAGTGCTCTGCTGTGATGTGATCTGAACCATAAGATTTACCCATACAGACCAGACAGGGACGGCTAGCTGCAAACGCTAAGAAAGAAACTACTAGGGCCAGGCAGTCACCCACTAAAAGTAAAGGGCTGCTTTGGGGCAAAGCTAGTTGTTAAAGGGTGCAGCACGTCACAAGATGTTTACCTTGTGTCAGGTCAAGTACAGCCACTGTTGAGCAGACCAGCGTGTGAAGCTTTAGAACTAGTGTACAGAGTAGACATAGTCACTGAAACAGAGCAGCATACCCTGATGTGTTTAAGGGTTTAGGAACGCTGAAAGAGCCTTATCACATAGAGCTGGAGCAGGGAGCAGTACCTGTAGCCCACAACGTGTTTCCTTCCCCTCAGAGATGCAGTGAAAACAGAACTGCAGAGAATGGACGAAATGGGAGTCATTTCCAAAGTAACTGAACCAACATAGTGGTGTTCAGGTATTGTTGTGATTCCCAGACCAGCTAACAAGCCCCCCAGAACATGTGTAGACCTCACACCCCTGAACACAGCAGCAAAAATGGAACGGCATATTCTCCCAGCAGTCAACCAAACATTAGCAATGACGAAAGACGCTAAAGTTTTCACCAAGCTCGATGTCAGTTCGGGATTTTGGCCAATCCCCATCACAACAGAGTCAAGGCCTCTCACAACGTTCATTACTCCTTTTGGAAGGTTCCAATTTAACAGATTTCTATTTGGCATAGCATCTGCAACCAAGCATTTCCAGAGGAGAATGTTGCAGATGCTGGAGGGCTTCGAGGGTGTGTATTATCATGCAGATGACATTCTTGTTTACAGCATAGACAAACAGGAGCACGATGAGAGACTGCAAGAAGTTCCAAAAGGTGGGACTCATGCTTAACGACAAGTGTGAGTTTTCCAAAAGTGACATTATCTTTGTGTGACACAAAGTTTCTGCTAAAGGCATTGAAGCGGATCCAAATAAGGTAAAGGCAATACAGCGCTGCCACAGCTCCAGAGTGTGGAGGATGTGCACTGTGTCATGGGCATGGCTAACTATTTAGCTAAGTTTATGCCACAGTTATCCACAATCACCACACCACTAAAGGAGCTGCAGAAAGAGAGAAATTAGTGGATTTGGGCGGAGCCAAAGGAAACCGCTTTCCAGACACTAAAGCAGATATTAAGCTCTCCTGAAGTGCTTGCTCAGTACTCCAACTCAGCAGACACAAGAGTAGCTGCAGACGCATCGCCATATGGTATTGGAGCCGTACTCACACAGAAACATTCTGACAGCTCGTGGCAACCTGTAACATACAGTATATCTCCAGAGGACTCACTGACACGGAGAAGAAATAAAATAGAAAAGGAGGCACTTGCAGTCACGTGGGCATGTGAAAGACTTTCAAATCTCTGGTTCCTCTTCTGAGCACAAGAGGCCTGGATGACCTTCCTCCACGCATCCTGAGATTCCATCTCAAACAAAGAAGGATATTATGACCATACACATCCATTATTTGTTAAAACAAAACTAATGCAATTTTAAAAACTTGTTTATTATAAAATAACACAGATAAAATAAATGCTCTTTCAGAAGGCGTTCAAAAATATTTCTCACTACAAAGCAGCAAATACAGCCTAAGAGATCAATTTATGTTTATTTTACCAAAAGCATGACGAGAAGTTAAAGGAGACATATCATGTTAAATCCACTTTTTTAGTCCTTAAATGCATTTTGTTGTATATTTAGAGTGTTTAAAAGTACAGAAAAGTTCAAATTAATCTCTTCAGATGCTCCGTTGATATCTTTATTTTCTGTTTTGCTCATATTTTTCAATCTGTTTAGATTTTTCTATTCTCTATTACATTTTTTGAACAATAACGTCATAGTATTTGCAGCGTAACTGCCAAATTAGGACACTGACTCCAGGCCCAACACTTCGAGCAATCCGTCATTTTTATTTCAAGTTACGAGAGGATAAGTCAAAATGTTGGGTTGTTGGATGTAGTAACCCACACGCTTCATTACACCGTCTCCCAGCATCAGAACCTTTTCAAAGTGTCTGGTTGAGTTTTATTTTTTATAGAAATGTACCACGTCTGTGGGTAAGGTCATTTTTGTGTGTGTGAAGCACTTCAATGATGACTGCTTCATCAACCTCCACCAGTATAAAGAAGGATTTACAGAAAGACTTTGTCTGATTGAGGGTTCAATTCCTTCTATCTTTGGAGACGATGAACAGAGCACTTCGGTAAGCTGTAAATAACGCTAAAAAGTGTGATGATAAGACGTCCCTGTCATTGTTTTGTTAGCATTAGCAGTTGCACCGTTTTCATATGTTAGCACTGTGTGCTCGTTTTAGATCCTTGATGATATGGCCTACGTGATTTAATTTAAGTCTAAAGTTTTCATTAGTCATTTCATTTTGATGTTTTTGTCTTTGAAAAGACTGTATTAAAATGCATTTCGTGACGTTAGCTTGGCGCTAGCGTTAGCGCGGTGCTTGTGTTAGCTCACTTGTTAGGGTTCTGCAGGTTCATCATCTTCATTTTCATCTCGCTCCACTGGGTCAGACTCTGGCTGGAACATGTAAGGCTGGATGGACAAGTCTAACGTTGTGACATTTGTAAATAACGTGTTAATAAAAAGTTTGTGCGCCATAATCGTATCTCTTCTATCAAACTATATATATATATATATGTGTGTGTGTGTGTGTGTGTGTGTGTGTCTTGCATGTTGCAATATAAAATCAAAAAAATAAAAAAAGAGACAAAGTGCAACATATTACCACAAAAATAAATGTAACAGGATGTGGGTGAATTAAAAAGTTCAGTATCTGTGTGTGTGGCAGAGTGTGTGTGATAGTGTTTTCTCAGTAGGTGAGTGTCTGTGTTTGGAGCTTTTTAAAGAATCCTGAGCTCAGCATAAAATAAGGCATAAATACTGTAATTAAACAGAAGAGACAGGGTTCTGACCAGGGGTTTTTCACAGTGTAGGGGGAGCATGAGGCCCATGAGTGAGTGTTGTAGGGGTCCAGAGCCTCCCCCTTCCCCCTGGAAAATTGCAAAATTTATAACTCTATATGAGAGCCAAATTTTGTGAGATATAGCTAAAATCAATCTATCTATCTATCTATCTATCTATCTATCTATCTATCTATCTATCTATCTATCTATCTATCTATCTATCTATCTATCTATCTATCTATCTATCTATCTATCTATTTTATTATTAGAATATAAGATTCATGTTTTATATCCTATATCACAGGAGTTCTCAATCTTGGGGTCAGGACCACATTTGGGGTAATGAGACACCAGGAGAGGGTCTCCAGATGCCTTAAAAAAACAAATATATATATATATATATATATATAATATATATATATATATATATATATATATATATATTAACAATTTGAGCCCATTTTTTGCTGATTCTTTATCCTTTTTCTCCAACTACACCAAACTTTCCATATTTAACCTATTTTCATCACTTTTTTTCTCTGTATATTTTTGCTCCTTTTAATGTATTTTTGCCATTTCTGACACTTCTACATCACATTTTAATGCCTTTTATGCACATTTTTCCACTTCCCAGACATGTTCAGCACTTATAAACCCTTTCCACCACTTTTACACCTAATGTCGCATATGTTGACTCATTATTGTCACTTTTAACCTCTTTTCACCAGTTTTCATCATTATTTTTGTCAATTTAACCATATTCACCAGTTGTCATACCCATTATTTGCCATTTTAAATTAAATGGTCTTACTTTTTAAATTACATTACCCCAACCTCCCAAATTTTTCTGTCTGTTTTTATCCACTCTAATTTGCAACTTTTAACCAAATTCTGTGGTTTTTAAAATCCCATTTCACCACCTTTTCCACCATTTTTGGTCATTTTGAACCCATTTTATTAGTGATTAAAACAAGGATTTCCATCTTTAAGATGACTATAATAATAATAAACGTTCCTGGATAACAGTGGATATTATTCAGATGAATTAATAAATGTGGTTATCACAGATTCATAGAACAATGGACCATCATTTTACTGACTTTATGACTTCACAATCTGTGTATTTTTGTTGTCATTTTGTAATTTTGAGACATTTTTCGTTTACCCGTTTTTGTGTCATTTTGTGTATTAATGTTGTCTAGTGTATATTTCTGTATTTTTGTATTTGTTTTTTAACTCATTTTGTGCATTTACTTCAAGGGCCGCTCAAAATTATAGCGAGGGCTGCATTTGGCCCCCGGGCCACCTGTTGCCCGTGTCTGCCACATAAACACACACACACACACACACACACACACACACACACACACACACACACACACACACACTGGCCTACTCCTACCTGTCTCTATCTCTCCCCTCCTCCCTCTCTGACACTGGGGAGCAGCTCACTCACTCACTCACACACACTCACACACACACACACACACATAGACACTCACACACACTCCTTGGAGTCCCACTGCACGCACGGACTTCTCTGCTGTAATTGTTAGAATTAAACTTGTTTTTTCCTGTGATAATGAAGGAACTCTCTCCAGAAGCATTGCTGCTGTCTCTGGCTCACCTGTGTTCCATCTGGACATGTACAGAGGCCGCTGTTTCTGGTGGAGAGGCCGGTGCGGGTGCGCTCCGTAGAGGGTTGACATGGCAACACAACGGACAGGTTTTCAGCATCCTGAGCCGTGGCTCTCAGTACAGACCCTCTACTGAGAGGAGAAGTGAAAACTCGGTGCTGATCCTCAGCAACAGCACCAGCACCACCGGTGGGTCCCGGGCATCCCTCAGAGTTCCAATGAGAGTTCCAGCCTCTAGCGGCTCCGCGCAATTACGCACGATGACACATCAGCAGCATCAGCAGCACAGCGGTCCAGAACAGCCTGCGTCCGTGGATGACCCAGTCAGAAGGGAGGACATGATGGTTGGAGATGATCCATATAACCCGTACAAAGCCTCCAACTACTATCCTTACTACAACTACTACAACTCCTACTACAGACCCAGAGCCAGAGGTCATCACCGACATGGATATGGCACCAGTTATCACCAGCACGGTAGGAAGAGCAAACATGATAAAACAATAGTTCAGATATGATGGTGTTATTTATTATATCTCTACATTTATTATAAAGATAAAAGCATGCATAAAAACCAGAGGTGGCAAAAGTACTAGTCTTCAGTATTCAAGTAAAAGTATAGATAGATTAGAAACTTTGAATCTGACAGATTACCAATGTCCTGTGGGGTTCCTCAGGGATCTGTTCTTGGACCTCTTCTGTTTAGCCTTTATATGCTTCCTTTAGGACACATTTTACAGAACTGTAAGGTTGATTATCAGAGCTACGCAGATGACACACAACTACTGTATATGTATCACTGAACCCAGATGACTATGGTCCCATTGAGGTGTTGTGTGACTGTTTAGAAAAAGTAAACTGCTGGATGAATGAAAACTTCCTTCAACTAAACCATGACAAGATGGAGGTGATTGTCTTTGGTAACAATGAAAAGAGGACTGCTGTCAGCAAGTATCTGAGTCTGGATCTTTAGAAGATAAAGACCAAGTCAAAAACCTTGGTGTTCTGATTGACTCAGATCTGACATTCAGCATCAGATCAAATCTATCACAAAAACATCTTCTACCACCTAAAGAACATCTCCAGAGTGAAGGTTTAATGACTCAGAAAGATCAGGAGAAAACTGGTCCATGCTTTTATCTCCAGCAGACTGGACTATTGTAATGGTCTTCATCAAACATCTACAGCTGGTTCAGAACGCTGCAGCTCAGGTCTGAACCAGAACAAAGAGGTCAGAACACATTACACTGGCTCCCAGTCAGCCTCAGAGGAGACTGTAAAGTTCTGCTGCTGGTTATAAATGTGTGAATGGGTTTGGTCCAGAATACATCAGTGAGATGTTAGTCAGGTATGAACCCAGCAGGTCTCTGAGATCTATGGACACAGGTCAGATAGTGGAGCCCAGAGCTCACAGTAACCATGGTGATGCTGTGTTTAGTTGTTATGCTGCAAAGAAGTGGAACAAACTGCAGCAGAGCTGAAGTCAGCATCACATGTGAACATTTTTAAAGGAACTTTTTTTCTCTACTGCGTATGATTGAGAGAGATTTATGGTCATGTTGATGATGTCATGTGTTTGTGATGATTTTAAATGATTTTACTGATGATTTAAATGTTCTTATAGATTTTAAGCTGTTGAATGTTTTCTGTTGCACTTTTTGATCATGTAAAGCACATTAAGTTGCCTTGTGTATGAAATGCTCTATATAAATACATTTGCCTTGTCTTGCCTTGTCTAGGTTCCAAATGCATCTTGGGAAACTTGGAAGTATACTTCAGTGGGAACCCTCATCATCCTAATCATACTTACAGTATATAGTAGACAGTATATACTCATTGAGGTTGTCGTGCATTAGTGCACGATTTCAAACACAGCCTTTGACCAATAGATGAGAACATCTTCCTTGTGTTTCTAGTCTCTAATCCCCCAAGGCGACTAGCTCGTGCAACTGCATCACAGACTGTTTGTCCAGTGTGAAAGCACCTTAATTCACAGCTTCTTTTTTTTTATATAGCTGTTGTATTTCAGTATTTATATGATGAAGAACTAATCTGTGATGTTATCGTTGCATTAATTATTTTCTGATTGCAGGTCTTCCTGATCTGGTTCCTGATGCCTATTATATCCAGATTTCCTCTTACGTCCAGAGGCTGTCGATGTACAACTTGCGCTGTGCTGCGGAGGAAAACTGCCTCGCTTCGTAAGACTTTATGGCATTTTTCTATTGATACTTTTATTCTAGATTTTAGATGTGTTTTTTTTAATTTAGTGCAAACTCCTGTAATGTGTTGGTATTCAGTAGTAGTAACATGTGTTTGAAATCATCAGCTGAGCCTCATTAGTCAGGGTTTCCAGTCGAGGCCTTTCCTCTGCCATTAAAACGTAAGTTGATAGCTATTAAAGGTGGCTTTTGTGCTTTTGATGATTTTCAGCTTAGTTCGCTGCTTCTGGGACCATTTATACTATAGAGAACACATTTCCACATAAGCAGTTATTAGTTCACAAGAATGTTATGATGAATGAATTATTTGAGGTTGATCTGATTGGGTTCACTGTCCATCCTTGTCATTTTTACTTCTTCATTTTTTCTTACTTATAGCTTTGGAATTCATGTAAACTTCCCCATGTTTCTAAATTTACAACAACTTACTTGAACTTTTGTTTTGCTAATTACGTTAAGCTCCAAAATTATTTACAGGATGCTGATTCCTCAACATTTTGCCAGATGTTGTCACTACTACTCTGACCTCTCTGTATTTGTGTTGTATAGTTCTTCTCGTTCTGCTCAGGATTACGACACCAGAGTGTTGTTAAGGTTTCCTCAGAGGGTGAAGAACCAGGGAACAGCCGACTTCTTACCTAGTAAACCTCGATACTCCTGGGAGTGGCACACCTGTCATCAGTAGGTAACCACAACAAGTTATATAAGTCATGACATGAAAGTCTTGGTGTCTTTAATTAGCTTAAAAACCTCTTTAGCTACAACGGACCCGCCCACGGGGGCAGCTCAAGCCTCCGTGACTCTCACGGGTCTAAATTATGTAAATGATTAATGAATTCACACGTTCTATACCTCTCTGTCATGCTAAGAAACTATAGAAGCTAAAACTGTAACCAACCCACATTCAGAACTAAAGACGACAGCAGGACATTATGTTCAAAGAGGGAAAAGTCGACAACTCGGAAAACTCTACCTTTTTCCACTGCTGTGAGTCCACAAAATAAACACAGATCTCATAACAAGAGTCTACGTGAAGCTACAGGCTGAGCTGAATCCACTGATATACAGGTCAGGTATGTTACGTACCAAACAACGCCACAAAATCAGAAAACTCAACAATGATTACCTTTGTTGTTTCTTATCAAAAGTTGCTCCAATGTGCATAAAACTCCATATTTTGATAAATCAAAATCACGTCGTCTGATAGAGACCACCCATTACTGACATCTGAGCACTTCTCAATCGAGAAATCCGTCCAATGAGCGCTTAGTGCTAGTGCGTAAAAATGGCCAGTACCTCCTTTATCCAGCTCTGATTGGCCAGGCTAAAGGCCACTCCCATAGTATTTGATATCACCAATTTCTACAGGCTCTGAGCTTTACAACGCAGTGTCAAACATTCTGATTGGTCAAAGCATTGCTCAATAACACCCATGCTTAACAGCATCAAAGAGTGGAACAAAAATAGCATCACGCATGACACAGCAGAAACCTGAATAAAAATGGATAATATGTGTTTATTTTCAAGCCAAATTGCAACATCTAGTGGTCAAACATAAGACTAATAATGATTGGAATACATTTTGACTGAAATATTACAGTTACACACTTGTTCCCAAATTTGGATGGAAAACTTTGGCACAGTTGTAGCAAAGTGGGCTTCTGCCTGAACGTTTTTGCACAAAAACATGTGTATCTTTGCATATTGTTTATTATTATCATCAAACTTGCTTCAGTTAATGTCCTTATAATGTCAATTATTTCTGCTTTTGTAGCCTTTGTTAATGAGAATTAGCTTTATATTTGATATAAATCTTTAGGGGGGTTTTTTCAGGGGGACTACAGATTTCTGTATTTAAAACATGATTTATTGTCACACAGTATCATATATTTCCAAAATCTTTCCAACATGTAACATCATCTAAGGGTCCTACTTCAATCTGAACAAAAAATAGCCATGTAGGTCATGTAGAAGCTTTGAAAAAACATTATTGCTATGGGTAATGTGATTTTTGAAGAAAAAAAAGTGGCTGGGGCTGAAGAGGTTCAAAACAAGTGACCTTGAACCTTTTTAAAGGGATCCTCCACTGTTTTTACAAATGTGTCCTAAAACCTTCTTAATGTCCTTATTAGTAGATCTATGTCTAACAAAACGCATTATTATGCATCAGATATTTTTTTTAGCTTTTAAAATTAGGACTACTTTACAGTTTTAGAGCCTGTGTTCCTCCATCTTGAAATCACATGATTGATGATGTCACACGGCCCTGCTGCCTTTAAACATCCCATTGTTGTGTGTGAAGTGAAGCATTCAGCCTGATTTTTAGATTATATAGCAGCTTTTTAGATCATTTAACAGTTTTTTCAGTCAAAGTAACACTTGTGCTGCTTTTGGTTGCTCTCAAAAACCAGGAAAAGTTAAAGATGTCAATGAAAACCTCTCCTCTTGTTTACAGAAAGAGGATAAAAACAGTTGTGACCCAAAAAAGAATCTGTGACCGCAGGGGGTGACAGTTCAAACTCTGTGGTTTGGTAGGAGACAATGAAGCAGAGAAGAAGAGCTCTCCTAAGGGACCTTACTCTTCCTTAAAGAGTGTGCTGACACTGGTTTGTGATTTACTAGCTAACTTCAGCTGGATTGGGATAAATACATTTAATGTGTCAGACTGGAGGATCAATTACTGATTTAAAAAACAAAAAACAAACACTTGGCCCTCAGTCTTTTATAAATCTCTGATTTTAAACTTCTCCATGTGTTCAGACACTTCCACAGCATGGATGAGTTCAGCCTTTACGAGCTGCTGGATGCACAGAGCCACAAATCAGTGGCCGAGGGTCACAAAGCCAGCTTCTGTCTGGAGGACACGTCATGTGACCCAGGATACTACCGTCGCTTTGCCTGCACCTCACACACACAGGTAGAAACACACCACACACACACACACCACCACACACACACACACGCACTCACGCAATGTGATACAGTGATGTTATTTTATTTATTGTTGAATTTTACCTTTGGTTTTATACTTTATAGACAGCCCCTGCCCACTCACTCTCTAGCTGCAGTTTATTGACATTAATGTCTATTTTATTCCAGCATACATTACTCTAATGAAGAAAACGTCTCTGGAATCATTTTATGTCATTTCAATAATGATCCACGCACTTCGGTCTAAAAAATCTGATATTTTTACTAATTGTTCTGTGATTATTCAATAGGCAAAATGTATTTTTTTAGTTTGATTGGATAATTTTTCTGAGATATGGTCAATTTAGTGACAGGTGGTTTTGTATATTCTGAGAGAGTAGGTATAATACTATACCACATTTACCTTTCCTATGTGCTGGAGTTCCTGAGATATTGGAAGATGAAAATGGAAGAAAAATAATAACACATGTCCTAAATATTTTTATTTGAACCTTTATGTTGATGTAAACTTTCCCCCTCATCAGTGAACAATACGCAGCGGTTCTTTCTGTGTGTTCAGGGTTTGAGTCCCGGTTGCTACGACACCTACAATGCTGATATCGACTGCCAATGGATCGATATCACGGACGTTACACCTGGAAAATACATCTTAAAGGTTGGAATCAGTGGGAGAAAATACAAGGAATTCACATTGATTATGACATTAAAATAAAATCTACTTTCAGCTTTTTACTTATTACGTACTGTATCTGTTCTTACTTCCTATTCTCTATTCTCGTTCTTTCTTTATCTCCATCAACCACTCCATCATACTTTCCATCCTCAATTATCAGTGGTGATGGTCTCGCCTGGTTAAACCCATACCTCACTGACAGAAAACAATTTATCTTCATCAACAACTGCCCTCTTGTCCCAAGGTGTCCCCCATGGCTCTGTGCTTGGTCCTCTCCTCTTCACCATCTACCTCTTCAAATGTTCCCTTTAGTAAAAGTTCCTTAGGACAATAGAAATAAATGTACCCTAAGACACAAGTGAGATCACACTTGTACATAAAATACATACGTTTCTTAAAAATGCCCATGCGAGACCCATATATTCTTTCTGTTATAGCTATAATGACAAATTTGGGGTCAAGGAATCCACTAAAATAGGTTACAAGTTTAAAAAGCCAACAGTTTTCCCCTTTCTTTGACAATTGGAGGTAGAACAGGCAATTTTTCACTGCAAAAATGCATGTCAAAACACAGTCCATTCACACTATAATAATAATAATTAATATATAATAACAACATAAAGCATTGATGGATGTAGACTAGAGCAATTGTTTCCAAACTGGGGGGGACGCCCCCTAGGGAGGGCTCTAGAGTTATTCTGTCAAATTGGCGGCCATTTAAAAAAAAATTGCATCTATTTCCAATATAAAGTGTGATCTTGAGTTTTAAGATACATTTATTTTTATGACCCTAAGGTACTTTTATACCAAATTATGATAATGATAATAATTTATTATGATAATGATAATAGTTTATTATTATCATTATTACTGTGTGAAAAGCCTGTTGTGCGTTGTACAAAATGTTAAATGTGTTGAAGTGTGAGTGTGTTCTGTGTGATGAGTTGAGTGGATAAATAAGATTTGAAAGGTGATCCTGTACCTGATCATGTGACCATGTGCTCTGTTCTCCTACCAGGTGACTGTAAACCCTAAACAACTGGTCCCAGAGTCAAACTTTGACAACAACATTGTGCAATGTGACGTGCAGTACACTGGTACCACGGCACACGTTTCTGGATGTACCACATCGTAAGAAACACTTATATTTTACTTAAATCTGACGAAACTGTTTTTTTGTTATAGATCTGCTTTTACACAGAAACATGGACAGGATATGTTTGTCTTAAGATAGTAGTACCATATATTCCAGTAGTATACAGAGCTTTAAATATCACATCAACCATTTTGGAGAATTTGCAACAAAAGACAACATGGGGAAATATGTATAAAAAAGTATTGTTATTCCTCTCAAAACTTTTAATACTTGATAGAAAAGTAAATCCCAAATGAGTTATTGTGTTACACTTACGTTCATCATCAAAAGTCATAAAAATCTTCTCTTGAGTTTACTGGTGTTTGATTCTTCCTGTTACAGCTCCTGATGGACTTCTTGGAAACAAATCAAAATGAAGACGAACAGAAGACAGCGGCTCTAGAGCTTCACATAGAAGCTGAACTATTCATTAGTGTCACTTTACACAGTAGTCATATTCCAAAGTTCTAGAATAATCTGTGTACCCTTTGTTCTTTGGTTATTCTGTTTTAAAACCAAATCTACACTAGGCAACGCCTGTATTCACAAGGCCAATACGTATTAGGAAATTGAAAATTGGCAAAAATTACAACCTGTATCTGGATTTGTTGACAAGTTATATAATGCAGGAAAAACAGAAGACTGACCTTGAGTGAAGGTCAAGGTCACACATTGAAAAGAAATGTTGTTCAATGAGCACTGTATCTCAATTTGTGGCCAAGTTATAAGGAAAAGTTTTTTTTGTGACGTCATGAACTTTGACCCCTACCGATTTTTTTACTGGTAGGTCGTACAGCTTCGGTCCAATAACATAAAATACTTCACTTGAGATGAGCTTTTCATAAATGTAAGCATCAAGCTTGTACCATAAATATTTGTAGAGATATGGAAAATTTTGGTTTTTGACACTTGATGCGACCTTGACCTTGACCTTAACATTTTGCCTCCTAAAAAGGTTGACTGCACATCCTTGACATTGTCCCTATGAGATGACATACGTGTCATTAGTGCTGCAGTAATAGCTTATGAGGAGTTCCACGACAAAGGAGTTGCGGAAGAAAAATAATAATAACTCCTATGATTACAAATAAACGCTGTGGTTTTTTTTTGCTTTACTAACTTAAAACCAAAATAGAAATACAGAAAAATCAAAAAACAGACAAACAGCATTTTTCTATTTTAAAGATATTTGGAGATTTAAGGGAAACTGTGGACGAGAGTTTCATGTTTTAATCTCACTTCACAGAAGGAGGCGAACGTTTATTCTGCTGCGTTTCATAGAATGATCTTGTATCATGTTGTCCACCTCACACTGATGGCAAAGAGGTGCAAGTTGTGCATCAATGATGTTTCCTTTAGGAGTTATTGATGATGGAAGTCTGAATCTGTGAATATCTGCCAACTTTACCAAACAGTGTTACGGTCCAAATAGTATCCAGATAATCTGGTGACTGACCATCGACTGTGAGGAACAATAGATGTTAGAACTTCTACCTTTTTCAAAAACAAATACAGCTTTTTTGAGGGCAGTAAATATATATTTTTTGCAGGTTTAATACCAATAGCCACTAACGACAGCCATCAACACATGGAAAATGATCACGAGAATTGAGGAACACCAGTAGATTCATTCACCACCTCTGGTTCCTTTAATCACATATCATGTGCATGTTTTATGTAACATCCTTTTTTTTTGTTTCGATTTATTTATGTATTAATAACATTTCAATTCACCAGTTCATCAGTAATGTGACTTATGCGTTGCTCCTTTTTGTCCTGGAGTAAAAGTCCGCCCCCCTGTGTGTCCCCTCTGTGTTGTGAGATTAAAACATGAAGCTAGTTTGTCTGGTTTTGTCTGGTTTTTTATTATTCTGTATTTCTGTTTTGGTTTTAAGTCAGTAAAACAAAAATAACCACACTGTTAATTTGTTATTTGATTTGGTTTTAAAACAGAATAACCAAAGAACGAGGGGTGCACGGATTTAAATCTTAGTACAAGTACTAATAGCTTGTAAAGTATGTATGGAGGAATAATAGCTCCATATTCAAACATTTCACATTTACAAGTCAGACATAGACAGATATTGATTACATCTGTGTTGATAAATAATTACATTGTTGGGAAAAAAAACTATTTCTCACTTATTTGATTCAGAGCATTATATCTTCTTATCGGTTTTGCTTCTTGTTTGTTTTTTATTTTTTGCTGTTTTTGTATTGAGCCATTTGGAGATGATATCATTTATATACATAGCATTTTATAACTAATATCTTAAGTCAATGTTTGCTTGATTATTTTTCAAAAGTTTATATTTTGACACCAAAATATTCACAGTGCAATGAATTGATTTTATTTACATTCCTTTATGTTTTATTTTTTCTTTTCGACCTACTGTCTATAGTTTCAGAAATATTATGTAACTTAAATCTTAATTTTATGTTGAAATTGTTGGGGATCTTAAAGATAGTGAGAGCTTGTTAGGAAAACGAGAAAGAAGAAGAAAATGAGTTCTAGGTTAAATCAAAAGGTGCTGATCTTATTTCTTTGATGTTTCAGAGAAGACATATGGTGCTAAAGTTCACATTTAACTATTTTGTTTCTCTAACTAAATGTCATTAGAAAATCCAGCTGAAAAAGACGTATAATATGTGTGCACAGCCACATTTCATTAACTATATCTAATGAGTCGTCTAAATCTGTGCATTAATCATTATATTTCCTTTCTTTTCTGCTTTGTATTATATCAATAAAGTTTGCTTTGAAACACTTGTAGTGTAAGTGACTCAAGTCACTGAATATATTCAATAAAAAACATTTTTCAATTTAAAAAAAAAGTGTTCAATTGCAATTGTTTGGGTCTCAATTTTTTTGCATTCAAACACTTTTTTAATCTAAATTATTTTTATTTTGATTGAATAATAAAGACACAAATGTAATACCCATAATATGACCCAAATACCAAAAAATATTATTTCAAAAAATAAAAAAAACAAAACTTTTCAATGAAGAAAAAATAACTTCAGCAAAAAAACAATAATTAAAGAATTGGTGTTCAAAGGCAATTCTTTATTTTGCAGCTGAACCCTTTTCGTTTTGTAATTGAAATTGTTTTTTTTTTAATTTATTTAATTTAATAAAAGACACAAATCTACCTTTATAGATACATGGCTCCAGGTTAAGATTATCTGTACTTTCACTTCAGTCTCCGCGACCCTGTCAAACAGGAATAAGTGGGTCTGAAAATGGATGG
This sequence comes from Gouania willdenowi, assembly GCF_900634775.1. Classification (NCBI taxonomy): domain Eukaryota; kingdom Metazoa; phylum Chordata; class Actinopteri; order Blenniiformes; family Gobiesocidae; genus Gouania; species Gouania willdenowi. The sequence goes on from NC_041052.1 coordinate 42,010,076, forward strand.
ATGGACTTCAGTAATAAAATACAGTATTTTCCACTTTTACCACTAGGTGTCGCTGTTGTGCAGAATTCTGTTATTTTAAAAGCTGAATGTTTTCCGCTTTATCACTTTTTTATTTATTTATTTTAACGTCATCACTTTTTAAGTCATGTAAAGGTTTGATTAAATACATGAAGGCTGAGCCCTTAAAAGTGAAACTATAATCAATAATAATTGGTATAAATAGTGAAAGTTGTTCCTTTTATTCCAAGAATAACGGACCGAGGAATAATCAGATCGTCTATTGAACAGATGAGTCACGCGGTCAGAAAAGTACATGATAGTCAATCTCGGTGAATTCAACTTGATTGTTAGCCTTATTTAACTTTTAAAAATCCCATTGGGAAACTGGAGTGTATTACGAAAAAAAAAAAATACATACATATACACAAAAAACAGCTAAAAAAAATCAAGACAACAAAAATTAGGACTGGATAAGAAATCCCAGACAAAAATATAAATAAATTCAAGTCCACAAAAAGAAATCAAGACTAAAAAAACAATAAACCAGCCTTAAAGAAAAAATCAAGACAAAAAATAGGACTAGAAAAAAACCCCAAAAAAAACAGATGACAAAATCAAGCCGAAAAACAAACAAAAACAGCTGAAAAGAGAAAGCCAAGACAAATATTAGGACTAGAAAAAAAATACGACAAAACCAAAAACCCAGACAAATAACTAATAAATAATAAATTAATGAAGAAAATAAAGACAAAAAAGAAATAACATGGATTTAAAATAGTGTTATAATTGTGATTTTTTTTCTTCCACCAATGGCTCTGTTTTCTGTCGTTGTTTTTTTCAGTGGCCATAACCTAATTATCTTCCATTTATCATAAATAAAAACACTACAAAAATGTTAGATAGTGATCAGAGTGAGAGCTCTGTCTGCTCCTCTCTCTGATGGTTCCATATGTCACAGTCTTTGTGTTTTAAGGCTTTGAGGAGAACCAGGAGAACCAGGAGTAAAAACATCTGGATCCAGGTCCTGCTGCTGCTAGCGGGTCTACACCCTCCTCTGGGACCAGGTCTGGTTCTGCTCCACCAGGTACCGAACCTCACACCTCCAGGTTCTCCCTGAACCTCCTTCTGACCCACTTTAAAGCCTGATGCTAACCCGTTAGCATGGGGCTAATTAGCATGTTAGCTCATCCCATTAGCTCAGCACAGCGGGGCGTTAATCTGCAGTCAGTGAAAGTCACAGGGGTTTAACTATCACTATGGCAACACGTTTAAACATTTAATAAGTAGCGGTATTTGTAATTGTAGATATTTGTTATTCAATTTAAATGTTGCAATTTTAAGTTCACATATCCATAATGTAATTGTGACTAGTTGCAATTGTAATTATTGATATCTATAATTCTATTCCCACTATGTTACACGTTGATATCTATTGTTCTTACTTTCAGATATAATAAATTGAATTGTAGATATCAGTAATTTAATTCTGAATTGTCAGAATTAAATTACTGATATGTTGACTTGTGATTGTAACTAGTGAGAATGTAATTTTATATATCTACAATTGCATTTCAGATATCAATAGTGTTTATTCCTATATGTGAAAATGAGTTATCGATATCTATAATTCAATTATAGATATCTGTATTTAAATATTCACTAGTTAAAATGTAATTACAACATGCAAAAATATTTGTAACATGTCAAAATAGATTTCTATATATCTACAATTAACATTTTGACATGTCAAAGTTCTCCCCTTGTTCTCTTTATTTCACTTTTAGGTGAAAATGACAAACTAACAAAAAGAAAGTGTCTATAGATACGTTAAACATAACCATAGCTGGATCTTCCCTTCGCTGCCGTGGGTTCGAATCCCACTTTTGATATATATTATTTCATTTTAACATATTTAACATGCAAATTCCACCTTTAAAAACTTATATACGACAAAAATAAACATTTCGGGGTATTTCCTGGGTTAGGGATACAATAAAAGGGTTAGCTAAAATACTACTGACGGAACTTTAAGTCATGTGGTGCACCTATCACGTGACCTAAACTGGCCAATGAGGGGCGCTGCATATGCATAGAGTGGCAGTGTACGATACGTTTAACGTATCCATAGCAACGGCCAACAAAAAAACACCTGAACAACATGAACACTAGTGATTTAAGTCTGTCTGAGATATTGATCGGTATCGGCTGTAAAGAATTCCTCAGACAAAGCAAAAATAGCAGAATTACGGTCTTTTGAAATAAGTGTTCCCCGAGATGCGTTCAGGGTCCCTGGGAAACCCTGACATTTTGGTGAATTTGTAAAATCCTGTCAGACGCTTCGGACAAGAAAAGAGAACATGTCTGGGTGAAACAGGACGTATAATAATGCACTAATTAGATAAAAGTCATGCAGTAAAGGTATGTTTTTAACTTTTAAATGTAGAGTAAAGTAAGTAAAGTACAAATCATCAAAAAACTACTTAAGTATAGTAACAAAGTACTTTTAATATGCATGTCATATATATTTGGTGTTGAACAGTGGACCACACAAGCACATTGTGATTAGTTAGAACATTAGAATGAATGTTTCTGGTTTGGTTTAAATGTTGTAACTACTAAAGAATTCCAACTATTCCCTAGTTACAGATGGACTGTGTAAATGGACTCATAGAGATAACAACTACACAGTGAACGCTTCAAGATCATTCCTCATGTGAAAACATTGAGTCCTAACTGTCATAATCAAGTTTTGCTTTCCTGACTTTTATTTTGAAAGTATTGTGTTTATTGGCTGTCTATTTCATGGATGATTGTCAGATATCAGAATGCACACACGTGGATCTGATCATAAATGTTTTAGTTGTTTTCTATCATACATTTACTTAATAACATTAACTTTTACAGTTTACAACTTTTAAGATGTCAAAACGACAAGAAACTACTTCCTGAACCTTCTTATGAGGTCATTATGTCATTTCAACAAATGTCCACGCACTTCGATCTAAAAAAAATCTGAATATTTTACTAATTGTTCTGTGATTATTCAATAGTCAAACTGTAAATGTGTAGTTTGATCTAATCAATACTTTTTGAGATATGGATAATGTAGTGAGGGAGGTATGTGTCCTTATTTCCAATATGTCAGGAACTCCAGCACAAGTTAAATGTGATATAGTAATACAGCTTTTTCATTGGCCCATAAAATCTGATCTGTTTTCATTTATATTATAAAGCTTACTTGTTATTGGGACGTAAAATCATTTTTCTTAATGTGAATTCTTCACTAACCCAAACTTTGGGTTATTTCACCACGCGTGAATATTTAAAACCATTTAAATGAGGCCGTTGTAGCTTTGCTCTGTGTCTGATGATCATCTATTGTTTAGTAGTTTTTCACTAGTAACATAGAAAATATAAAAACCATTGTAACAGAAAAAACGTTTATTTTTGAAAACATAATATTAAATATACGCTAGTTTTACTTTTTGTTTTTCAGTTTGTGAATTGATGAGGCTTAGCATCAATTAATAACAGGAGGCTTATCCTGTTATCCTGGATGTTTTAATTCCACCAGATCAGGGCTCTCAAACCCATTTTAGTTCAGGGGCCAAATACGGAGCAGTTTGACCTCAAGTGGGCCACAGGTTTAGGTTGGAAAACATTAATGTGCCCACGTTTGCACTTCCAGTTATAAATTAGACATAAATATGGAAGGCATCAACCATATCTAAGCAATAAATGACAGATACATAAATGTACTTTGATTTATTTATTTTTTTAACCAATTTTTATTAAATTTGGGGAGATTTTGTGGAGTAGTTTGAGCAAAATTGCAGGATTTTTGGAAAAAATTAGAGTTGTTTCAGCAACAATTAACAACTGAATTATTTGGTAATTTACACAACGATTCATGTTTTCTGTGTAATTTTCACTTCCTCCAGTGGGCCCAAACAGATGCTCTGAAGGGCCGGATTTGGCCCCCGGGCCTTGAGTTTGCCACATATAAGCTCTAGATGAACCTAAATGAGGTCTACAGTGAAAACAATGTGTGTGTATATATAATAACGTAAAGACGCTGTTGTTTGTCCTGTAGCTGTGTGTCAGTGAGGCTGATGATGAGGAGTGATGATGGAGGCTCCTGAGTACCTGGACCTGGATGAGATCGACTTCTCAGATGATTCAGTGGTCAGTGTGAAGGAAACCGTGCTGTTACCTCCAAAACCAGTGCATCATGGACACAGAACCTCATCAGTACTGTTTATGAATATCTCTGATTGTGATGGGTTCAGTGTATAATATAACAGAAGTTTAATGTTTGCACTCAGTCTCTATCCTCACGCCCACTCTTTTTAAGGTTATTTTAACTAATCAGTGATTCCTCCATAACGGGTGCACAATACATCGATCGCGATCTACAGGTTGATTGCGAAAGCATTTTGTGTCGATCGCGCACATGGGCATTAAGGTCTCATAAATGAATGAGAATGGCACAGTCATGTTCACTAAAAATGAAACCTAACAATTCAGCTTCTGACCTCTGTTTGAGGAGGCGCGAGCGCACTAATCTGTTAATTTACAACCTCTAATAGTCAGTAGAAGAAGACCCTCCTCCAACACCGACCTGATCAGGTATATTTATTATCATCATCTTCAGACCAACGTACGTGTGGAAGCTATTAAAGTTCTTCTAAAGAACAAAGTGAAACGCTCTGTGTGCTACTGACTCCACCCACTAAATGTGCTTTTTATTGTGAGTCTTTATGAAGTGATCAGCTGTGTTTGGTGCTTTGCATTTTCAAAATATTTTTCTTCATTGTATTTAAAAACGATTTTAATTAAACTTAGATTTTAGGTGTAACTGTTTAATATCAATGTTGTATTTTAATACAAAGACGTGAATCAAACTGCAGCAGCATCAGAGCTAAAGTCATCATGTAAACAGTTTGAAATCACAGTTAAACACTTTTTTTTCTTCTACTGACTATGACTGAGAGGGAGATGTTTTTACTGCTGATTTAATGTTCTTATTCATTTTTTAACTGTTTAATTTTTTATGATGCATTTTGGAATCATGTAAAGCCTTGTGTATGAAATACGCTATACAAATAAATGTAATATTATACAAATATTGAATAATTGTAATAATAATAATACAATAACAATTCTAAGAGTGTAAATAATAAAATCTAATTATTTACAATTATTATCCCCGTCATAGTAGATCGTGAAGAGCTGTTTTTGGTAAAAGTAGCTCGCAAGCCAAAGAAGTGTGTGTACCCCTGCTCTATAAGTACTAATAAAGCTACTTTACCCAGTGTGTCCCTCCTCTCCTGTCCTACAGTATTCTGTCACATCTCTGAAGAGCATCCCAGAGCTGTCCAGGAGGAGAGATGGAGCTGCAGAGGAGAGACCAGGTGGTTAGAGTTAAATGGTAGTTTAATGTGTGTTTATTACTCTCACTTCAATCCATCCTTCATTCTATTATTATTATTTCCTGCAGCTCCCTCCATCAACTGGAACCGCAGCGTTTCTTCCCACAGCAGTGGAGGAATGAAACCAACAGGGCTTCCTGAGGTCCACAGTAAGTTCCGCCCTGTGAAGCGAGTTTCACCTCTGAAACATCAGCCAGAGACCACCGACTCAGACCCAGATGGAAAAGGTCCTGGTCCTGGTCCAGCTCAGGGTCAGGCACCGTCTGTGGAGGAGTCGGGCGAGGCCAACAAGGACAACGTGAGCCCAGAAAAGCTGACTAACCCCCCCTCCTCCACTGAGGGGCCGGGGGGGAAGGCCAGGGGCCCGGGTAGCAGTGGGGGTCGTAGCAATGCTCAGGCTGTGTTTGGAGAGCTGGAACACTACGATCTGGACATGGACGAGATCCTGGACGTACCCTACATCAAGTCTAGTCAGCAGATGTCCACTCTGCCCCGCACCTCCAACGACAAGCGCTCAGGACGGGGGTCCACCTGAGGGGGGGGGACACTGGAGAGGAACCGAGGGATGAAGAGCTCCTCTTTGGTCCATACAGAACCTCTGAGCCTGGGGAGCAGCAGCACCCAGACCCAGGTACACATACCACAGTTTTATTATCATGTCTAGCTTAGAGCTGAGACCACCAGCCTCGTGTCCCCTGGTGACTGGTGAATGTTTTTTTTTTTTTTTTTTTACAGCTTTAATAGGTTTTGATGATCATTTTATTTAAATAAATGTCATATAAATAAATAAAAATGTCTCAATGACATATTCATAGTTGATAAGGTCAACTTTATTTCCTTTATTTGTAAGACAGTAAATGTAAGTGATTGAATTAAGATGGTTCTGGAAGCAGTTATTGAGATATTAGGAATTAATGAAATATTGGCAGAACAAATACATAAAATATTAAACCCTTGCAATAACGATGGTCGGCTCCAAGGAGCTTAGTGTACTAATGGTGGTCCATGTTTTGCAATTTAATGGCAGAAGCTTGACTGCCAATGGACAAGAGCTGCAGCTAATGATTATTTTTGTAGTCGACTAATCTGTTGATTATTTTTTGAAGCACATATTTTGGATTGTTATTTTAACACCTGTGAAAGTGTCCCTGTTGTACTGTGACAGCATGTTTTACAGAGGAATTAAATGACATAAAGCGTGTAGTTGTTATATTTAACACATAAAATATTATTGAAATTACAATAAAATCATGAATAAATGAATTATCACAAACTTAAAGTGTAAGTTGTCTTGAACTAAGTAGTAATAGTAAACAAAGAGAGTAAATAAGTCACTTTAAAAAGCTGGAGCTAACCTGCCTGTAGGTTTGTAATGAGGTTTAAACCAATCACAGAGCTGCTTTTACTTGAATCAAGTCCAAAATAAAAGAATGTAAAATATATTGTTTGAAGTTGGTGTTCAACACTGCCCCTAGCGGTCGGTGTGAGGTACTGCCCCAGAAAGGGCTTAGTTTTATCATTATTATTTTTTAGCTTCAAGCTAAAAATCACAATAACTTATTGCATACCTTTTGTCCCTACAGTACTGTGTTCTGTCTCCAGTCAAGTGGTCAGACTTAAGGAAGTCCAAGTCCATGGATCCAGACCTCCACCACCTCCACTGCTCCACTGGAGGAGGTTCCAGTCAGAGCTGCTGCCCTCCCCCTCCTCAGCTCCTCCTCCTCCCTCACTTCCTTTACTGATGCAGGTAGGATTTAAAGCTCCAACACACATCAAACTGACGATTGTGTCATCATTCAGAAAGATTGATAATGAACGTTCTCACCAGGAATTGTTCATAGCTTAGAGCAGGGGTGTCAAACTTATTTTAGTTCAGGGGCCAAATACGGAGCAGTTTGATCTCTAGTGGGCCACAGATTTTATGCTGGAAAACCAGTAATTTCAACATTTTTGTTCCTAGTTTGCACTTCAACGTAATTATGAAATACAAAATATGTAAGAAATTGACCATATCCAAGCAATAAGTGACGGATATCAGTTCCAACAGGATCCACACTTTACATTTACTAGATTTTTGACCAATTTCTATTTAATTAAGGGAAATATTATGTCTGCTTAACATTAAGATGGGAGGCTGCGTCCTAATGTTCCCTCCTATCTCTTTTCCTATCCACTGTTCCTTCACCCCTGGAAGTGTTTAAGTGGCAGCCATGATAAAGAGCGTCTGAGTTCTCTTTAAGCTCAGGAAATGAGACTCAATGCTTCCTTTTTTACCTTTTAGCCTAGGAAACACTGATACATCTTTTACCAAAGGAGACGAGATAATGCTGACTAGGGCCGAGACAATGCGTCGACGTAATCAATGATGTCGACGCAAAATATGCTCGCTGATGTGTCGTCCGACCATAACAAAGATGGCGGTGCCGGAGAATAACTAACGCGAGTGGCTCCTCCGACTTTCAAAAGTGCAAAGCAGTGAAGACACGCTCGTTCATCGAAGGTAGCTGTTCCCCGTAAACACTCCTCCTTTATCCCGGATGTGACCCACCTTGACATCAGCGGCAGCAGCAGCAGCAGCCGCACGCCGCATGTTACACACACACACACACTCGATGAGAGAACATATTAACATACCACTGTGATACCCTAGTAGTCTGTCCTGATTTGTAAATAAACACAATGTATGTTTGCTGTACCACAGGGACAACTATTGGAGTTTTTCCTTTGCAGTGTGACCTTTTATTTTTCCCTTAAACTTCCTAAAGGCAACACACACACACACACACACACACACACACACACCACACACACACACACACACACTTAAGGTAAAGGAAAGTTTATGTTGATGTCTCTGAATGCATTATTTTGTAGTTTTATATTCTTATTTGAACTTTATTTTGGAATTCTGAATTGAAGAGCAATAAACATAATTGCAATGTTAAGGAATTCATGTTTTTTTTTTTTCATTTTAGATATGTAAATATTTTCCTTTGATTACATTCAAACCTGTAATTTATGACATTATATCAGTGGAAAGTGTTAGAAAATGAGCTTTTAGTCCATTTTCAGAAATGTGTAGTTTTTTCACCACTGCAGACGTCACTAACCTTCACCACCGCCTGATTATTACGTCACCTAGTTGAAGTGTGTCCTGATTGTCAAAGCAAACATGATGGCCTTTTCCTATCTCCTATCCTAACACCTTTCCTTATCCCTGTGACGTCATCCTCGGGGGTTAAGGAAAAGTGGTTAGGAAAGGAGATAATAGGGACTATTCGGACGCAGCTGGAGATTGCCGAGCTGCTCAGCTTTGTTTGCGTTAATTTTTGGCTTTTAAAGACACCTGGATGGAAAACAACAAGCCTAGTTGTGTGCAAATTGTGTAAAAAAGAGTTTGTCTTATCACCGGAGCTTTGCAGCCTCAGCTACCACCTGAATGTAGTGGCTAGCACGGACAGCTAGCACGGACACTTGGACAGTGCTAACTGCAACACGCTGCGAGCACGAGTACAAACTCACTGGATAAATATTATAATCTGACGAGAAAAAGCAACAAGTTTGGTGTCAGAAAAAAGTTCTTACTATTTATGATGTGCTAACTTATAGCACCACATATGACGTTTTATTTCATTAGTATTTTCTATTATTTGGAGATTGACTAAGTACACATCAATATGACACGTAGCCCTTAGGACTAGTGTCCCATACAGAGGAATGTAAATGTCTACGCCTGTATTTGTTCTAGTCTGTTAAAAACAAACAATAAATGAGTTTTATAAAGACACTTTGTTATATATCAATGTTTTGATCTGCCACAGTAATGTAATTTAAAGGGGACATATCATGCTAGTTCCACTTTTTTTGCCCTTAAATGCATTTTGTTGTATATTTTAGAGTGTTTAGAAGTACAGAAAAGTTCAAATAAGTCTCTTCAGGTTCTCCGTAGATATCTTTATATTCTGTTTTGGTCATATTTTTCAATCTGTTTTGATTTTTCTATTCTTTATTACGTTTTTTGAACAATAACGTCACAGTATTTGCAGCAGAACTGCTAAATTAGTTCATCAACTCCAGGCCCAACACTTCGACCAATTCGCACTTTAATTTCTGGCTTTTATTTTGTAGTCCAAGCTCCAGGATGCAGAAGTTACGAGAGGATAAATCAAAATGTTGGGTTGTTGGATGTAGTAACCCACACGCTTCATTACACCGTCTCCCATCATCAGAACCTTTTCAAAGTGCCTGTTTGAGTTTTATTTTTTATAGAAATGTACCACATCTGTGGATAAGGTCATTTTTGTGTTGTGTGAAGCACTTCAATGATGACTGCTTCATCAACCTCCACCAGTATAAAGAAGGATTTACAGAAAGACTTTGTCTATGATTGAGGGTTCAATTCCTTCTATCTTTGGAGACGATGAACAGAGCACTTCGCTAAGCTGTAAATAACGCCTAAAAAGTGTGATGATAAGACGTCCCTGTCATTGTTTTGTTAGCATTAGCAGTTGCACCGTCTTCATATGTTAGCGCTGTGTGCTCGTTTTAGATCCTTGATGATATGGCCTACGTGATTTAATTTAGTCTAAAGTTTTCATTAGTCATTTTATTTTGACGTTTTTGTCTCTGAAAAGACTGTATTAAAATGCATTTCATGACGTTAGCTTGGCGCTAGCGTTAGCTTGTGTTAGCTCACTTGTTAGGGTTCTGCAGGTTCTCATCTTCATTTCATCTCGCTCCACTGGGTCAGACTCTGGCTGGAACATGTAAGGCTGGATGGACAAGGTCTAACGTTGTTGACATTTTGTAAATAACGTGTGAATAAAAAGTTTATGGCACCGCTACATAGCCGTATCTCTTCTATCAAACTACAAAAATGGCCGAACAGGGTGGAGTTGAACCGAGTGTCACCTCTGCAACCTGGAGAGGGGGCGGGATATGGAGTGTCTCATTTGCATTTAAGAGAGACAGCAACCAAAACGAGTTGCTCTCAGAAGCACATCAGAAAAGGGGGTGGAGCTATAATAATGAGGAATTCAGACCCAAGCATTGCAGTTCAGCTTTATATAGACCATAACTGTATGATTTATATGTAAAAGGAAGTTTTTAAATACATGATATGTCTCCTTTAAATGAAAATACCTCAAGTTGAGGGCGTTTCTCAGCATTTTTTTGTGGTGTGAATCAAAAAGAGATTAATTAGATTAAACAATTACAGAGCATGATTAATGAATCGCACAATTGTTTTAATCACTTGACAGCACTATCCAAAATGCATGTCAACTCGAGGGCCGGGGGCCAAATCTGCCCACACGACAAATTGAAAATGACAAAGAAAACATGAAAGCATTTTGTAAATGTCTAACTAATTCGATTGTATCTCAGCCCCTCCAAAAACATAAAATCAATGAAATGCAGAATATTTGCAGGACTCAGTTTTCCCACTGCTTATATCACATTTTTATTCTGACATTTTTATCCTCAAATTGATGAAAGAACTCTAAATGTTTCCAAAAATCCTGCAATAATTTTCAAATTGTTCTACAAAATGTACCTACATTTAGTAAAAAATAGATAAAATTCACAAAATCAAGGACATTTAAGTCAGTTTAAAGTTAAATGTCACGCATTACTTGGATTTTGTTGGTGCCTTAAATACTTTTACCATCAACATGATTTATACGTGGAATAAGTTTTTTTCATGTCTGAAATTTTTGGCCCTCTTGCGATCAAAGCGGTCAGTTTTTGGCCCCTGAACTGAAATAGTTTGACAACCCTGATCTAAAACATGCTCCCCAGGCCTGTATTAGGACACCCAGATCTAAAGGATGTTAACGTCACCACAACAACAAACGTCTTTCTTTTCAGACAAGCTGCTGTCTGCACGCGTTTACCCAGACTGTCAGAACCGGAAGCCCAGCCTGGAGCCTTCAGGGGTCTCTGGGCTCCCGTTCCCGCTGTCAGGGTGCAAGCGCCAGCAGGCAGGACCAATCCAAGCCCAGAGCTGCTGGACTGGGAGGAGCCAGTGGATCGAGGGGAGTCGGAGGATCTGAGGTGGACGAGGAGACCAAGAAGAACCAGAAACATTATGAACATAGTCAGAGAAGGACAGATGTCACTGCTGGTAGGTTTTGACATCACATGTTCGACTTTGAATCACTTGTTTCTGACTACTTCCTACTCTTCCAACTCTAATCCTCACTCTGTTACTTCCTCTCCTGTCCAATATCTAATGCTCACTCTGTTACTTCCTTTTCCTGTCCAATATGTAATCCTCACTCTGTTACTTCCTCTTCCTGTCCCATATCTAATCCTGATGCTGTTACTTCCTCTTCCTGTCCCATATCTAATTCTGATGCTGTTACTTCCTCTTCCTGTCCCCATCTCTAATCCTGATGCTGTTACTTCCTCTTCCTGTCCCATCTCTAATTCTGATGCTGTTCTTCCTCTTCCTGTCCCATCTCTAATATCTGATGCTGTTACTTCCTCTTCCTGTCCCATCTCTAATTCTGATGCGGTTACTTCTCTCTTCCTGTCCCATCTCTAAGCCCCACCTGGCAGCTGATAACCTGGAGCTGATCAGAGACGATGATGGGAACAACCTGCTCCACATCGCAGCCTCTCAGGGACACGCTGACTGTCTGCAGCACCTCACCTCACTGATGGGGGAGGGACGGCCTGAATGAACGGAACAGCCAGCAGTTCACCCCCGCTGGTCTGGGTGTTAAGGTCTGTGTGTTATATTATCTTTATATTTATTCACACTTTGATTTAGCATTTACATTAATCTGAAGGAGCTAAATAACAATAATCTATTGAGCAGACCTCACTGAAGGTCATAGTATGAAAGACATTTATAAAACTACAGCCTTGCAAAGCAATTGTTCACATTTTAATTAAAGCACCAACATTGGTGAACATGTTGACTAATGTATTCTGAACATTCTGGATAGGGACCCCCTCCAGATGTTGCTTTGGTCACATCTGGACAACTTCTTTCCTCATGAAAATCAGCCACGTTATCTGATGCACTTTTGTAGCTGGTGTGTATTGAAGGCGTTGCTAAAGCTAAGTCTGATGCACCTTCTCTGTCACTTCTGTTCTACTTGATGGCGACGTCATCGTGCGGCTGTCGAAGAAAAATGGTAGTTCGTCAGTAAGTCGTAGCCTCTTCAAAGTGTGAAATAATTGACCAAGTATCAGTTCTTTTTTCAAAATACAGGCTATAGTATGTAATCTATAATGTCATGTTTGTTGACTTCAAACCCATTGAATGTGATGGATTCCATTTGACTCATGTTCACTCAGGCTAATTTTAAATTCAAGTTGTTGTTTTTGTTGTTGTTTTTTGCATCCAACCAACCCTCTTTACCAGGATCCAATAATCATTAAGATTAATATGTGAGATTCAGCCCAGTTCTGACTGTCTGCACTAAGTAGAAAACCATGTTTTAGGATATTTGGGATTTATTAGGGATGTGAGAAAAGTTAGTTTTTGTGATATTGTACCCCTGACCCTGACCACTTAAAGTTTAAGTAACACATTAATAATAATAGAAAGATACCAAATCTGAATTATTCCTAATTTCCATATTCTGATTATAAGGGTTTTTAGTTTTAGTCTCGTTTTTGTCGACTACATTTAAAATAACAAGTCAACTCAAGGCTAAGAGGATTAAGTCGACTAAAAATACTTTTCTCTATTAATTATTTACCTGGTGTTTCTTGGCTTCCTGCACAGAGATTACTTTTGATAATTGTGTTAATCAGAAGTTAATTTGACAGCAAATTTTGATTTAGAGTTAGTCATAGTCTTTTGACTATTCAATTCAATTCAATTCAGTTAAACTTTATTTACATAGCGCAAAAAACAACAAAGTCACCTCAAAGCGCTGAACAAAATATAAAGTCCATAGTAAAAAAGAGGAAAGAACCCAACAAGATCCACATGAATAAGCATTTAGCGACAGTGGGAAGAAAAAACTAAAATGCACATTTGTTTTAGTCAAAATTTTGTCATCAAGATGAACTTAATTAGATTTCAGTCGACTAAATCTGTTACAGATATAGTTGATTAAAATATAAAGCATTTTTCAGTCATCTTGTCATTGTTTGTCTCCAGTCTTTGTCGAGTGGGAAATTTTACTTAATAAAAACTACAATTAGAATTATTTGTTGACATTAAATTATCATTTATTATTATTATCATGTTCCCTGTCAAGCTTTACTTGCTTAGAGTAAATATTCAGTGAATAAAACCTTCCCTTCTTTAGAAATACACTATATTTTAAATGCATCACTAATTGGGAATGACCAGGATATACAGTAGGTAAATGTCTAGTCCACTACATTTATTTTATTTTTTATTCAACCATCATTCCCTGCCGTACCTGCCTGAAAAGATTCAAATCTGATAAATTCCGTTCCTTCCTGTCTGCATCCACCCTGACCACACGACTTCCGTTTGATATCACACTGAAGCAACACAGAGGCTCAGCAACACACACACACACACACACTCACACAACACACACACACACACACACACACACACACACACACACACACACACACACATACACACACACACACTCTGGAAATGTGCAACACTGAGATAAACCAGGAGTGTGGAAAGAATGAGCTCACTGTAAAATAATGTAAAAGTGTGGTGTGAGCATTCCTCCATTCTACACATTTTACTTCATGTGTCGACACAAATATGCATCTTTTTATGTTTTGTTTTGTTGTAATTTTACTTGAAAACCTTTGACTGTAACATTTTGCTTGTAAAACTGTTTAAAAACATCCATAGATCATAATAATGGAATGAATGAGTGATAACACACATTTTAAAGAATCTCATTTTGTAAATAAGTGAATGAAACAGTATTTAATGCAGTGGTTCATAACCTTTTTTGGATCGTGACCTCACTTTGATTTCAACAATTCTGACGACTTCAAAGACAATTTTTCCAGAAATAGTTTTGATCATGTTTGAGCTTAGATATTTAAAAACTGAAAGTATAGAAATACATTGTTTAAGATTGGGTATTGTTTTAAATTTTTCTTAAAAAAGAATAATAGTTTTCAAAAATCTATTTAATTTTTCTCCCTGTAACCCCACATGAGGTCCCTGCCGACCATATGGTTAAAATAGACTAATTTAGTGGCTCCTTAATAGGTTTATTTCTATAGGTTTTTATCATTTCCGGTCTGAGAATGACACTATTTGTTCATTTTTCACTTTTTTCCCTGTAGTGCCATCGCGTACCTCTAGGGGTACATGTACCCCCATTTGGAAACACTGCTCTAGAAGATAAATCTGTTATCAACGCAACTGTTTTCATTTAATAAAGCTTGTGTGTGCATGTGTGTGTGCGTGTGTGCATGTTGTGTGTTCATTGCAGAATGGCCACTTGGAGTGTGTGAGGTGGATGGTGAGTGAAACTGAAGCTATTGCAGAGCTGAGCTGCACCAGAGAACATCCCAGTCTGATCCACTACGCTGGGCGCTATGGACAGGTAACCCTCCAAGCCACACCCACATTCACCCACCAAACCACACCCACATTCACCCACCAAACCACACCCACATTCACCCACCAAACCACACCCACATTCACCCACCCAGAGCCGTATAAAGAGAGAGTTACGACAACAGAAGTCCAAAATGTTTGACCGTCACGTGATTCATGTAAGACTGAGTTTGTTCCCAGAAGTTATTGACGGGCCATTCGAATCCATTGATTCCTAGTGACATAACTGCATTGATTGACAATATTTATACAGTACACCATCATATGTATGTGTATATACAATATATGTTCATGTACTTCCATAAATAGTTTTTTTTCTAACTTAAATTTGTATTAATAATTAGTGTAAACGGCTTATCTGACATAGTTAAGGCCAAGATTAATTAGGTTAAAAAATGTGTTAATATGTATTGTATATAGTATGTATTGCTTTGAATTTTCTTTAAAAAAAAAAAGGGGGTCATTAAAAAACACCACATCCAGACAAGATACATTGAAAACATATTTATTACGTTCATACATATATAAAAATAGACATTAGCTTTTTAACTATGCACTTATGTACCAAGATAAATTAATTAAATAAATGTCTAACAAAGTCAGAAATATGAATAACTTGTCATACAGTTTGCTGTGCTGTGGGGATGCTCCAATCGTTCTGATAAAGGAGGTAAAATGTTTGGCTTCAAACCGAACCAGAGAGGAAAAAGAAATGGTTAGCATTAGTCAGCAGGAGAAATCTATAAATAGTAATAATAATCAGGATTATAACAATAAAAAAATGTGATCATATTCAAACACTTCACTTTTTCAACAAATAACACAATTGAAAAGCTTATTGTTTGATTTAAAAAAAAAGAAGATATGTATCCTATGTGTGTAGATAAAACTGAAGTAAACGCTGTGTATCTGCTAATGATCCCTTTATTTTCTAAGAAGAATTAAAAAAAAAAATTCTTTTCTTTTGAACATGAAAACAACAGTAGTGTATCTCATAATGAAAAATAATAATAGTAATAAAAAATTAAAATGTACTAGTTTAGTGGGGGATAATCCACTAACTTGCCTTAATGCACACGTTAATGGGTTTAAATATGCTTATAATAATAATAATAATAACATCTTACTGTTCAAAAGTGCATCACAAACCATCCAATCAGCTCCAGCTGCATTGGCTACAATAGTAAACTGATCACTTCCTGGAACTATTGAGGCTCCATGAGCCGCCATTGCTGTAAAAAAAACCAAACCATTGGAGTGACTGGAGTTGTCGCAACTCTCTCTATATACGGCTGTGCCCCACCAGCCTCACCCACCCAGCCACACCCACATTCACCCACCCAGCCACACCCACATTCCTCCTGGTTGGCAGGTGTGCAAAAACGTGGGGGTGTACTTGGACTTTTTTTCATATTTTTATTTTAGTATTTCAAAAAATCACAACCACAAGGTGATAAATGGGATGATCTATGCTGAAATATCAGTTTAACAAAGTGTAACGAAACATCTGTTTTAGCTGATTGCCACTGGGGGAAATAAATGAATGCCTTGATTATGGGCGGGGCTCTTGGAGCGCTAAGACACACCCACTCTATACTGTAAAATCAGAAGAACAATCTATGCTATGCTAACTAGCTGCTCAATACTCACTGTACCGCTCAGTTCAGTGTGTACAATATTCCTACGATGCAACAATAATAATAATAATATAAAGATGTTATGTGTGTGTGATGTCATGGCCACGCCCCCATTAGAAAACTAAACTGTGATGGAGGAGAAATGAATGGAACATCTTTGGTTCCAGTGTGTGAACACTTTGTCTTTATCACAGACGGAGATATTCTAAAGCTGTGGTTCACCGTCATGTAGCATTAGCTCGTTAGCATTAGCTCTACAGAAGCCTCATGATAACCATCAACCACTGCTCATTTTACCTCAACACATCATTGTTGATATTAATATTATATTATTTTAATGTATTAAAACAATCACTAGAGTCATTTAAACATAATATGGATTTTTATTGAAACTGAGAAAAGTTAATATTCTGTTAATTTAAACTGAAGTGTTGGTTGGACTTTATTAAATAAAATGTGAATACATTTGACATTAAATGTTGTTTACTTGTTAGTTTATGTCCATTATTAATTTATAGATAATTCCCTATAATATAACAACATGAATCTAGTAAACGCTCACCTGTACGGTTACTGTCCAGGGATTTATTTCACTCACACTGTACACATTATTATTTGGATAAAAAGTCACTAAATTGATTTCAGATCGGATCGTTCTAAATGAACAAATATCATCCAGAAATATAATCAGCAACAACAAATCGTGATTTGAATGGGAATCGGTGCTAAATGGAATCGTTAGCGTTCTTCTCTCTATTCCCTCTTCTCTCAGTCTAACCTACTCACCACAGATTGTAGAGCCCACAGGTTTTATAAAAGGGGAGGAGCCAACAGTGTTTGTTTGTGTTGCACTGGTCCAATGACATCATATGACTTGTTCTTAGCCAATAGCAAAACTCAAATGTAATAGCAGTGTTCAACCCATAGAGGGCAGTCATTCTGACATTTTACAACTTAATAAGACAAATTTGAAAACTTGGACTAAAATGTTGAGAGTCTGACCAGGATCAATCATCTGCACTACTTCATACCCAAATACACTTGTTTTCAGCAGAAAAAAGAGATTTGTGGGTTTAGTTCCTCTTTAAAGATTCTTAATTGTTTTTATTTAAATCATACCTCTCTGGTTCTCTTTAGGAGAAGGTGTTGCTGTGGCTGCTCCAGTTCATGCAGGAACAGGCCATCTCACTGGATGAAATGGACCAGAATGGAAACACAGCTGTTCATGTAGCAGCTCAGTACGGACATCTAACCTGTCTACAGGTACGTCACACACACGCACACACACACACACACACACGCACACACACACACACACACACACTAAGGATGTCCCGATCCGATAGTGATATCGGACATTGATCCGATATCAGCCAGAAAACAAATATCGGATTTTATCGGTCTGCATCTAAAATCAGCAATACAGGTGCTCCGATAAAAAAAAAAAAATATATATATATATATATATATATATACTGTATATACATATGGATAGAACTTCTATCCATAGATGACTGTGGTTCACAACAAAATAGGTGGCAGCAACGCAGCAATAAGCCTCCCACATGATCACAACAATAACGTGTGTGCTATGCTACTCTGAGAAGGAATATCATTTTATTAAATTGTAGATTGTATATTTTATGTTTAAGGTTAACATTGATGACTAATAAATGGGTCAGTTTTTCTCATACCTACTGTTGCTGACTATTGTTCTCTGAGTGACATCACTTGATCAAGACTTTGCTAACATTTCATACTACAAAATAAGTCCTTATTTTATTTTATTAAAGAATTAAAAAAAAGGCTGCAATATCGGAATCATATCGGAAATGAAAAAGTTGTATCGGGACATCCCTACACACACACACACACACACACACACACACACACACACACACACACACACACACACGTCTTTTTATGAATAACACAAACTATTTAACATGAAAAAGTCACATTATTAGAAGCAACTTTTATTATATAACGACTGTGAACACATTTAGTTTTTTGTTAAATTAATATCTACAGTATATGTGAATTGTAGTGAATGCTTCAGCCGAGGGTACATTTATAACATTTATATCAGTTTAAGTTGCAGAAATGTAACATAATACAAGGAAATAAAAGAAATTCCTGGAAAAGTTATGGAATTTAAAAAAAACTGAATTTCCAGTCTTGAAAAGTCATGGAATATTTGAACTGTTTTGTAAATATATCCTAATTTATTTTATTGTTTAACATATGTTAAACCCCAAAGATGTTGAGTGTTATCTCAAAGTGAACGTGCTGCATACCATCATTGAACTCTCCGCCTCCTTTATAAAACTGTGAGTAGGTAACATCACTTCAGCTGGCGTTCTGTACGTTAAAAACCAGGAAATGTATACGCAAGAAAAATATATTAGCGCTTCAGAACTTTCGTTAAAAAGTTTTGAAAAATCATAGTGAAAAAAGTGTGGGAACCCTGATAATAAGTCCGTTAAAGCCAAGGTTAAATAACACCAAAGTGCACTGTATTTTCAGAATAAGAGCAGTAAACCATTCTACTGTTTCTTTCTAACACACTCTGTGTTTTCATGTAAACATCAATTCAGAATTAGTGTTTCCATGTAAACATGAAGTAGAACACTTTAATTCTGAATAATTTAATTCAGAAATAAAAAGAACATCATGTATCCAGGTATTTGAGAAGTGTTTTCTCTGAACAATCTGTGTCACAGATATTCCTATTGGGATCAATACAGAGTTGGACACATTTGGTGTTTCAATGATGTCTTCTTATTCAGCTTCCTGGTACTTTACCCTCACCCTGTTCTGACTGTATTTAGTAACAGTGGAATTCTGTGCCAAGACAAACATGAAGGGAAACATGTTTCTACTGCACATTTAAAAAACACTTAATCAATGCAGTCTTCACTGATTTATAGAGAATCTTCCACTGCGAGAACAACTCATTTCTTCACTGGTTATTGTGGGAAGTCTGTCCTCCATGTGCTGACGTTCCACGGATGTTATTGAACTAGTCTACTTCCTGTTAGAAACATAATGTGCCCTGGCTTCATAAAACACTGAGGTGGACATTTGTTCTCAAACTTGTGTCAGCTGGGATTGGCCCCAGCAACCTCTGGGACCCACTGCAGAATAAGTACAGGTAGTTGCAAAGTCATACAGAAGGACCAGTTATAGAGTTAAGTATTATAGTTGGTTAAGACCGTTCATTACTAGTATAACTAGAATATTTGCATTTTCTGAAAAAAATGAAAATGAGAATGCAGGTTCTGACCCACGTCACAGTCGCTACATGAGATCATTCATCCATTTTCTGACCTGCTTGCTCAAGAAAGCATTAGCATAAGCATTAGCTTAGAATTAGATTAGTATTAACAGAGCATTGGCATTAGCCTAGCATTAGCATTAGCTTTAAGCTAGCATTAGCCTAGCATTAGCCTAGCATTAGCCTAGCATTAGCTAGTATTAGCCTAGCATTAGCTAGTATTAGCATGTTATTAACTAGTATTAGCCTAGCATTAGCCTAACAGTAGCTAGCATTAGCATTAACTAGCATTAGTCTTGTATCAACTAGCATTAGCCTAGTATTAGTTAGTATTAGCATTAACTAGCATAAGCATGTTATTAGCTAGAATTAGTCTAGTATTAACTAGCATTAGCCTAATATTAGTTAGCATTAGCATTGACTCGCATTAGCATGTTATTAGCTAGCATTTGTCTAGTATTAACTAGCATTAGCCTAATATTAGTTAGCATTAGCATAATGATTAGAATAGCATTCGCCTAGCATTAGTATAGCATTGGCTAGTATTAGCATTGGCTAATAAGTAAGACAGAAGAAGAATAATAAAGTATACGTTTAAGGGATCAGGTTCATTAGTGAGGATGTCTCCTTTGCAAACGTAAAATCAAGGCTCTGATGTCATACAGTGAACTCCTGTAGCTAGCAGATGCTAAGGCTCATCAATCTCTCAAATAATGATCAAACACCCCTATTTTACAGTTACCACTGTATGTCATTATAATCACGCCTCCATAATTAGCTGTGCAACAGGACACTTAGCTTACATAGCATCAGACAAACAGACACAAACAGGGTACACACACTAACATAGAGTACACACACACTAACATAGAGAACACACACACTAACATAGAGTACACACACACTAACATAGAGTACACACACATAACATAGAGTACACTAACATAGAGAACACACACATTAACATAGAGTACACACACACTAACATAGAGAACACACACACTAACATAGAGTACACACACACTAACATAGAGTACACATACACTAACATAGAGTACACTAACATAGAGAACACACACACTAACATAGAGTACTCTAACATAGAGAACACACACACTAACATAGAGTACACTAACATAGAGTACTCTAACATAGAGAACACACACACTAACATAGAGTACACACACACTAACATAGAGTACACACACACTAACATAGAGTACACACACACTAACATAGAGAACACACACACTAACATAGAGTACACACACACTAACATAGAGTACACACACACTAACATAGAGTACACACACACTAACATAGAGAACACACACACTAACATAGAGTACACTAACATAGAGTACTCTAACATAGAGAACACACACACACTAACATAGAGTACACACACACTAACATAGAGTACACACACACTAACATAGAGTACACACACATGCTTGGAAAACTAGGCCAATGTTTTTCGACCTTTTTTAAACTAAGGTACATTTTTTTCCTTAAATGAAACTCTGTAGCTTATATTAACAATATACAGTCATTCTTATCAAAGTGTGTTAAATAGGAATCAAATAAACACTCAGAATTTTTTTTTTTAATCTTTCATATTTCTTCTTTCTAATATAAAGTGTAATTCACAATCTGTAGTCATTATTATAAGTGTTTTTACATTTATTTTTTCAAATAAAAGTATAATTAACAATATTCAGTAATTTCCTTTCAAAGTATCTTTAATATATGATAATTTTATATTTTATTCATAATTATACATATATTCATTATTATTATTATTACTGATAATAATAATAAATAATTGTATGATACATTTTGTTCTGTGTTGTTGAACGTTAAGAGTGATAGTTTGGTGAAATTGAGTAATTTTCAACGGCACACAAGTGTGCCACGGCCCAGTGTTTGAAAAACCCTGCCCTCGGCTCTCACAATGGGTACATTAGAGGTTAGAACATAAGGGGCGTGGACCAAAACAAGGACCAGCACAAATGGGAGAGACATGGAACGAGAAAAAGCAAAACATGCAAAAGGAATAGTTGATTAAATTATTTGTGGATCCTCCTAAAACTTTACTCTTCAGTGATAACTGTGTCTGTCTGTGTCTGTGTCTGTGTCTGTCTGTCTGTCTGTGTCTGTATGTTTCAGACTCTGGTGGAGTACGGCTCTAATGTGACGGTTCAGAACCAACAGGGGGAGCGACCGTCCCAGAGTGCAGAACGACAGGGACACACCACATGTGCTCGGTACCTGGTGGTGGTGGAGACGTGCATGTCTCTGGCCTCACAAGTGGTTAAACTCACCAAACAGCTCCATGAGTAAGTTTATATTTCATTTATTTAACACAGATTTATACGGTACTTTTCTTTTTTTTACCACGGGTTCTGAAAATAGCACCAACAGTTGAGAACAACCAGAAATCCACTTTGACAAAAAAATCGCTGAGGAAATAAGTTGGACTCCTAAACACTAGGGGTGTGAAAAAAATGAATTTCAAAAAGATTTTTTAATTTTTATTTTTTTTCTTCTGATATTTAATCAGTATTTTTGTGTATTTGTGCAAAATTTCAATGTTCACAATGCTTTCAGTGTGTTGCTATGGTTACTTGATGCACTTGATTTTATGATGACAGTGTGTAATACCTGCACTATTTATGTATACACAGACATTTTATTTTCATATAATCTAAATAATCTAATCACTGTTTAAACTGATTCAATAGGATAAATAATTTGTTCTTTTTTTTGTGTATTATCAGTAACTCAGGGTGATTTATCCTTAATGTTCTCACTGACAGTTGTTACAATGCTATCATTATGTTGTCATGGTTACTTAGAGACTTCTACACAGTAGTTTCAGTGAAAAGAAACTTGTTGGACTTTATTTTATGATGACAGTGTGTAACACTGTATTTTCCTTTTTCCAGTGAAAATGTGTAAAAACACAAATAATAAATAGGATGTTTTGAAGTAAATAGTTTTGACTCAATTTATCCTCTAAATAATCAATATCTTCTGATGAACATATACAGCAACTTGATTTTTCATCTCTACGTTTAATTTTGATATTAACTGAGTAGAATATTGCGATATATCGATATAATCGAATCGTGATACGTATCGTATTGCCTCATCGATGCCAATACTCACCCCTACTAAACACTGAGGCTAAAGCTTCATTAAGAAAAAGACAGATTAAAGATTTTGTAAATCAGTGTTTTTTTGAGCTAAGGTTCATGTTTTCATTGAAAAAAGACAATAAAAAATGGAACTTTGTAGCCGATATTAACAATATACAGTCATTCTAATCAACATGTCTTAAATAGGAATCAAATAAACACAAAGAAAAAAACGTTTTTATAATCTTTTATATTTGTACTTAATGAAAAAAATGTTTTTTATATTTATTTTGAGGACAGAAGATGGATGGTTGGATTTTTTTTTATTAATTTAAATAAAAATAATAATGAACGATATGCAGTCATTCTTATTAAAGTGTCTTGAATACAAATATAAAACAAACAAAACATTAAATATGATACAAACTACAATTTAATTTTATTCTGTTGAATATTGTTTTGTGTTTTATCATGTATTTTTATGTTGTATCATTTTATATTTATATATTATATAGATGTTTTTGTTTATTTTTCATAAATAATGATAAATACATTCATAATACATTTTTATAGTTACATTTTGTTCCATGTTGTTCAAATCTAAATCAATGTTTCTCAAATGGGGGTACGTGTACCCCAAGGGGTACGCAATGGCACAACAGGTGGTACTTGAGAGAGTGAGAGAGGAACATTAACAAATAAAGTGTCAGTCTTGATAAAAACTGTAGTAATTAATCTATTCAGGAGCCACTAAATCAGGGTTTGTCAAACTTGGGTTGGGACCCCATGTGGGGTCGCTTAAACTTTCTGAAAAATTAAAATAGATTTTTGAATTATTTTAATTATTGTTCTTTTTTTTTAAATTAAAACAACACACAATCTTAAAAAACTGTATTTCTATACTTTCACTTTGTGAAATAGAAATCTAGTATCACTAAAATGCAATTCAAAAATAAATAAATCTGAGCTCAAACATGATCATAAACTAATTTAAGAAAAAATGTCTTTGGGGTCATCAGAAATTCTTGATATCAAAATGGGGTCACGATCCAAAAAGGGTTGTGAACCACTGCATTAAATACT
The DNA here is from genome assembly GCF_900634775.1 of Gouania willdenowi. Taxonomy (NCBI): domain Eukaryota; kingdom Metazoa; phylum Chordata; class Actinopteri; order Blenniiformes; family Gobiesocidae; genus Gouania; species Gouania willdenowi. Next base: position 42,034,180 of record NC_041052.1, read on the forward strand.
GTTATATGTCTTTTATTTACAAAATGAGATGAATGTGTTATCATTCATTCATTCTATCATTATGATCTATAGATGTTTTTAAATAGTTTTCTAAGCAAAATGTTGGATCTAGAAATAAGAGAAAGGGGGACTAGAGCCTAAAAAGTTTGAGAAACACTGAGGTCCTAAATGATAGGGGTGTGGTCCTAAATGATAGGGGTGTGGTCCTAAATGATAGGGGTGTGGTCCTAAATGATAGGGGTGTGGTCCTAATTGATAGGGGTGTGGTCCTAAATGATAGGGGTGTGGTCCTAATTGATAGGGGTGTGGTCCTAAATGATAGGGGTGTGGTCCTAAATGATAAGGGTGTGGTCCTAAATGATAGGGGTGTGGTCCTAATTGATAGGGGTGTGGTCCTAAATGATAGGGGTGTGGTCCTAAATGATAGGGGTGTGTCATCAAGGAACCTCACCATTTGATTAGATTATTCAATGATGATCTATGTTTATTTTTTCCCATTCAGTGTTTATTCAGTATTTTATACTTTTAATCAAGGTCTATGTGTCAATATTTATTAATTAAAATAACCAAACGGATGTATCACCATTATCTTTTATTTATGTCAAATCACCAAATCCAAAATAAATGAATATATTACAATAATAATGATAAAATAACACAGAGACTGGTGACAGGAATGAACTGATAGCTTCATCATAGCATTCATCACTTGATTCTTTCAAACGCTTTTCTTTGAATCCGGATGATTGAATCTCACATTCAGTATTAATTTTATACATTACTGAATAGTTATTGAATTGTCACGTGTCGAATCGCGATTATTCTAATAATGTTTTGTCTTCTAATAAATGAGTGGCTTCCGTTATTTGAATAGCCAACATTAATAACTAATGTTCTTTATTTCTACTTTATTATTCATACATTCACTCACATCAGGTACAATTTTAATGTTTGCAGTGAAAAGCAAAGCAAAACAGCTGAAAAATAGATAATTCCAGCAACGTAAGGGCTTCCCCAAAGTCTGCATACCATTTCAAAATAAAGCATTTCACAAATGATCCTTTATAGATATTTATGGTTTGTTTGGGATGATCTTTTAATATATCAAACAACTATTTCTGAGCAGTAATGCAACCTAACCAGTGAGTTCATGTATGATCCATCACACACACACATCAGAGTCTGTATTTAAAGGTGACGTGTTGGCTATAGTCGTTTAAGTGGCTGTGGTGCAAAGGGAATCATTGCTTTTGTGCTTTGTGTCATACAGACAGGCAACAGAGAAGATAGCTCTGCAGAAACAGATGCAGAGACTGATGGACTCCAACAAGGCAGAGGGGACACCTTCAAGGTCACCCAGGTAACACGCACCTTGTTGGTGACATTGCATTTCAAAGACTAAGGGCCTGATTTACCAAGATCTTAAATAAAAAGTGCTAAATTGGGTGTGCACACAAAACATTCCACTTTCACCTGTTGTAAAAACGGAGGAGACGATGCTTTTTAAAGTAGGGTTTGGAGCTAGCTAGCGCTCGTGTTCAAGCACATTAGCCAGCCTGACTCTCCACTTTTTCTTGACCAAAAAGTAAATAATTGTATTGATCAAATAGCAGAGATTTACACTTTTAGAAAGTGGACGAGTAAAATGTCATTGAAACCATCATTAGCCATTAGTTAAGTTAGTTATTGAGAATTTAATTTAAATCTCAGCCTAAGTCTGTTAAAAATATGGAAACTCTGTTCACTTCCTCCATTATTCTCTTACACTGAGCATTTACAATGAGCTCCTTAAATTAAAAACTTTGTTTTTTTCACCTCAGCTGTTTATGATGATTTTCATCATGAAAACATTAATTTCCTTCCCAGCGTTTGTTTGACCTCAGTGGGCGGGGCCTCCGAACTAGGAACATTTGATTTTAAAGCACACTGAGGCTAAATATCTCTGTTGATTCTTCATACCTTTACTTTGAAAGTTCTGAAAACATTTGAAGTGAGAAAGTGACCAAGTAGAATATAAACATGTGCTGATTTGATCCATAAAACTCACGTAGACAGATTTAATTCACACAATTTCAGAGACCCTCCATTGTGCTACTGACTAAACTTCCAGCCCTACTAAGCCCTATTTAAAAAAGAGTAAAAAAAAAAATAATAATAGAAGACGAGAAGAGATGCTTTTATTTTGAAAAGGGGATGTTTGATCTTTAGATTGAAGCTGGTCACAGGACCATTTTACATTCAGCTCCCAATGCATCATGGGACGGTTGAGTATGACTAGTGTGCCTACCGTGCATACTTAAGAAATGTCCCCACATAGTATACATCCTGGTATTTCTCAGCTCCTCAATCTATTCATACTATCTAATGTGAATAAAACACCTCAGAGAAAGACTGAGATGATGCAGAATTGGAAATCTGATTGTAGAAGAGCTGAGCGTAAATGGAGAACAACAAATCTCTAAATTCATCTAGAACTGTACAAAATAAGTGTGTAAATTAAATGGTGCCTTGTTCAAAGCGAAGCAGCAATACTTTTCTGAAATTATTTGTGGAAACGTCAACAACTCTCACACATTGTTTTCTGTAATTGAAACTAGTTTTTAACTACTGTAACATTGTCTATGTGGTGCCTTCGTACAAACTGAGTCTCACACAGGCTGTGTTTGTGTTTGTCTGTGAACTCCAGCTACCATCAGCCCCCGGGGGAGGCGTGGCAGGAGCTGATGCTGACAGCAGAGGGAACCCTGGGGGACGGTCAGTGGATGGTCCGTCAGGGAGGGGCCCCTCCTGACTCTGTGCTGCACCAGCTTCTGGGAAAAGATGCCTCGGAGACGCTGAGTTTGAGGGAGAGGGCGCCCCCGGCTGCTCCGGGCAAAGAGGGCCCTGGGGCCCCCGGGGGCCGCCGACCAGGCCTGGTGGAGAGGAGGGAGCTCAAACTAGCCAGACTTAAACAAATCATGCAGCGATCTGTGAGTGAATCAGACACAGACCCACCAGAGGAAGGTAAAGTACCAGGAGCCGCGCCCTCAAACACTCTGCGACCTGATAGGCCGTGCCACCTGCCAATCACAGAGGAGGAACCCATGTCTAACCATCTACACCCGTTGATGAGCAAGCCCCTCCCCCCGCCCTCAGCAGAGAGGAAGCACACGTTTGCTCTGAGTGGATCAAAGTCCGTTGACAGCTTTAGTTTCAGAGACTCTGAAACTAACGTAGCCGAGGCTCCAGGTGACAAACAACCGGCAACCAGCCCCAAAAGCGCCCTGAAGTCTCCTTCGTCTCGCAGGAAAACATCCCAGAACCTCAAACTGAGGGTGACCTTTGACGAGCAGGTCCACAAGAGCTCCATCCATGAGGCGGAGCCATCCAAAGGTCAAAGGACGTCTACCGGGGGCTCAGAGCAAAGCAAGAGGCCGTTTGGAACATTCCGCTCCATCATGGAGAGTCTTAGCGGGAACGCTAATCACAACAACAACAACACGGACTCACCTGACAGAAGGTCAGAGAGTAAAGGCAGCCCAGGGGGAGGAGCCAAGAGCAAAAGCAAAACCACTAACGTTTAACCAGCTGGTACGTTCTGAAGGGGCGGGGCTTCCCAGAGCAAGAGGGTCATAGCACGGTCCAGAGCAAGGTTGGATAATTAATTACAATTATGACATAATCGTAATTGTAATTGGAAAAAAAATCTGTTGCTGTTGTAATCATAATTGAATTGAAATTTAATTCAGATAATTTACTTTGTAATTGGAAATTCTATAAAAACAAAACTATTAAACACAAACTAATACCAATATTTTCATTGATTAGGAAGCCTCACAACATAACCAAGAGATGAGAAGCTAATTAGATGATACATTATATTTTAGTGTATTTTACAGCTGATTTAAGACATGGGTCAAAACATAATAGATGCTAACAGAACGCTAACACAAGAGAAAGGTTAAAGGGGCAGTATTATGAATCAGTGACTTTAGAATGGTTTTGCTACAGTGATATACATTCCATACTTTAGCCTCATTCAGAGGGACAAAGCTTATGATTCCACATATTGTAAAAAGTCAGCTCCAAACGGGCCAGTTGGATTTTTGCCCCATTATGACATCATAAGAGGGCAAAGACTCCTCCTCCAACAATCCTGGCTCATCCTGCCCTACATAAGAATGTGAGCTCCTCCCTCTCAAACTACCTCACAGCTGAAACAGACGTAGCGAAGGCAGGTTAATATTACAGTTAATATTTTTACGTTCAGTATGTAGATAAAGTGAAGAGTAGCGTGAGCACTCACAATCAGTTTCACTTTTAGTATTCGTTATACCGCCTTGTATCGCCTTTATGGAATGATCTGACGTGTTTGTGACCCAATGCAATGCAGCGGTCGGACAAAACAATGGATTATCGTCTGTAATTTACTAGTTCTGTGGTCAGAGGAAGAGAAGGAAGTGACTGATAATGATTTACTGCTGCTGCTGTGATAAACATTCTCGCTACTTCAGAGTGTGTGTTTACGCCCACTCATGCATATGCATGAAAGCCCAAAAAACAGCCTGTTTTTATGAATGGTCTGAAAGTGACTTTTCAGAGGCTAAAACTGTAGGAAACAGGAGAGTTTTGGAATACTATGTTGTTGGAGTTTTTAGAACAAATGGAGATGGGTGAAAAATAGCATGATGCTGGACCTTTAAGTTTTATAGGGTTATAAAGTCACCTGGGACCAAACGCGACTCTCTAACCCTATAAAACGTAAACATCCAGTGTTATGCTTAGTCTGCTTCCCTGTTCAGAAAGACTTCTTGCGACATACAACACGAGCCGTTAGGGTCTAGGCACTTGCTCAACATCCCCCTGGGTTGAATTTCAACCCCTGACCCTCTGATTACAAACCCAAAGGGTCTTTTTATCCTGATCGTACTCAATCCACTATATATTCTGAAAATGTAACTGAAAGAATCTGACCTCTGTAGCAGCCTCAGGCCTCTAATAACTCTGACCAATACCTGCCATTCGGCCCGTGTGGAAACAACCAATGGGATGCCTTCATGTCTTTGTCCTGACCACGCCCCCTTCTGTCCCTCCCCTGTCTGGATTTTGCACCTTCAAGTTTGTGTGGGTGTGGCTTTGGATGGAGCACTGACAGGGGGGAGGAGCTTAGAGGAGATGCCACTTTCTATTCTTGCTAGCTCTTCAACAACAGACTTTAAAACAGACATGTTTGTTGGTGCTTTTTACTACATACAGTGTTTTTTATGGTATCTGTAGAAACATCTGCTGCAAAATGAACCACTCTTTATATAATTTATCTGATAAAAACACTCAAATGTTTGTAAACAAGACAAGCTAGCAATGTGCTATAATCATGTGCACCTCATTATGACACAGCATTTCCTCTATAATACCATGAAATGTGGTAATACTGGAAAACTTTCTGCTTTCAGAACTAACCATTGAATATACAGTATGTCTGAAAACAATCAGTGTGTGTGTAATGAAGTAGCAACAGTTCTAAACGACGCTGGTGTGAAAAGTCGTTCACCTGCCGACAATTAAGCCTTTTATCTTTTTAAAATCTTTTTCTCTTTTTCTGTTTGTTTTTTAGTTTATTTTTATTTATTTTTACTCAACAAAACAAGCACGTTTTAAACAGTGAGAGGTTATTTAATGTTAGTTGACAAACTGATGTTAAAACCATTTTAGAGCCCTTGACTGTGACACTTAAACACCATCCATTCATCCATCCATCCATCCATCTTCTACTGCTCACCCATAGTCGCAGCATCCTTACCAGGGAGGCCCACTTGTTCTAGCTCAGAGACATCGTCCCTCCAGCGTGTCCTGGGTCTCCCTTGGGGTCTCCCTTGGGGTCTCCCTTGGGGTCTCCTCATCTGGACTCATTCAGGGCTGCTCTTTGTCACATTTAAACACATTCTCCAAAAACAAAGTATTCTATTTTATTATTATTGACTAGTCTGTGTCCAATCAGAGGGGGGGGGTCACCTGATTGGATGATCCTGACTTGTTTTTTTTTTTTATAAAGTTTGACCATTAGTATTATCAGTCTTTGTTTTTAAGTGAACACTTTTAGAAAAAAAAACTATTTATGTTTATTAAATCACAGGGTCTTTCACCACAACAGCAGAAGCAATATTTACCACTGTTTATATTTAATTAATTATCTGTTTGGTGGTTTTATGAACACTTGATTATTTTGCCCATTCAATTACTATGCAGGTGTGTGTGTGTGTGTGTGTGTGTGTGTGTGTGTGTGTGTGTGTGTGTGTGTGTGTGTGTGTGTGTGTGTGTGTGCGTGTGTGCGTGTGTGCGTGTGTGCGCGTGTGCGCGCGTGCGTGCGTGCGTGCGTGCGTGCGTTGACCAATGCTGTCCACATGACATCATTCTTCATTGTAAAGCATGTTGAGTAAATGCTTTTATACACGTCAACACTTATTTAAACTGACAAACTCAAATAAACTTTATATTTACATTTTCATCCTTTCTCTGTACGTATTGTTATTTTTATAATGAGTGATAGAGACTACACACTAAACATATTATGGTGCAGGTCACTCTAAAACTTACTTTTGAATAGAAGAAACATCGTTTTTATTCCAATCTGAAATATATCTTAAATGGCACTAAGTTGGTATTTTCAGATATCTGGTAGGTCCAGACCACCCATAGCACTTCACAATTGCAACACAGAATCTGATCCGGGGTCTACGCTTCCCCCAAATAAAAGAACTGAACCAACCATTCAGTTTCTTAATTGTTTAATGATTAAATAACATGGGGATCATTTGAATTGGGTAAAGCAGACGCGGACGGACATTGATTTTCAAAAGTGAGATTGGGCCTAGCCATGGTATAGGAAGATTAGTCCATCTCTTCAGATCCTGTCTGATTTTGTCAAAGAGTGGGTTATAGTTGTAATATACCTAAGTAAGTAAATCCTGTGGGGGACCACTTAAATGGGAACAGATTATTGGGGCTATCAGGCTGCTGATGCAAGTTACCCCAAGGCTTCATCTCAGATTTGGTAAAATTTATTTTAGAACCAGAAAAGGTGGAAAACTGGTCAATAGTCTGAATTAAGTGAGGGACTGAAGGATTTTGCATAAATAATAAAACATCATCGGCATATAATGTAATATTGTGTGATTTCCTGCTAACATCCAATCCATTTATTAAGGGGTCTCACTTAATAGCCTGTGTCACTAAGATGCTGAGAACAAGTGTTAGTTAAATGCTAAAAATGCCCCAAAGTAAATTTTCACAAAAACAAAATAACATGAGCAACAAAACTATCTCTTAGCTTTCTGTAGAGAAGAAGGTCCTCAAAAAGTGTACATGAAATCTGATGTCTAAATTAGCAAAATAGATCTGACAATAATAGATCGTGAAGGATTAAAACATGACGATCTGCCCAAATCAAAGAGATCGTAGAACCATCTGTAATGCACGGTGCCATATGTCTGTGTGCTCATAAACAGAAGATCCAAAAGTTTGCTGTGAGTTGCTCCACAAGCAGCTCACGAGGTTGTTTACACACCTCTCACATACTGTAACCCCTTCAGGTCTTAAAGGGACCATGTCCTGAATGTGGTTTAAAAACTACTTTCAGCAACTCAAAACTGTCCTAAAAGAAGCAACAGTACAGAATTGAATCACACATTTCAGCCTTAATGAAGAAAAAAGTCAAAAGTGGCACAAAATGTTGATTTGTGCTGCTAGTGAATAATAAAAGGCTCTTTGTGGCATTTTTCTCCATGACACATTATTGTTTTTCTTATAAAACTATATAAAAAAAATAAAATAAATCGAGTTTAAATCACCTATCGCCATTTTGAGGAAAAATATTGAGATATGAATATTGGTCCATATCACTCAGGCCTAATGTAACCAAAGCAGCAACGTTTTATCTTGTAAAGGAGATGATTGTCCAAACTGTGGGAAATGAAGGGTTCAAAAAACTGCTTAAGGTAGGATTGTATTAAAATGTGCTACATCAAAAACAAATCAAAATCACTAGAATGATGTACTTCCTTGTTAAGTAGCAAGTGCTGCTAATTCAACACTTTTATTAAAGGAAAAAATACTGTGTGAATAAATGAAATTGAAGTTTTGCATGTCAGGTTTTTTGTTCAATGTTAACTGTACTTGGAACCAGTTTGATAAATTGCTTGTGTTTAGGGCCATGTCGTCATCAGGCACTTCTGATAATATCGACCATCTCTAACGTTGTAGATATATAAGGTGATGGATGTGTGAGGGCCATTTTATTATCAGGCACCCCCCAGTTGTATTATTTTCGATATTATTCTGATATTTCATTTGTCTCACATATTATTTTGTTTGATATTTTGACATTTGAATTTATCATTCTGTTAGATATTCCTGTACAAGGGCACTGTGATATTTTAGTTGGTATATTAAACTGAATAAGGATAACACAGGCACTTTTGGGGCAGCACAGGGGTCCATGATGCCATGTGTAACTCAGTCGACTCAGAGACTATGGCTGCAGCTGATGGGTCAGCTCACAGAGGTGTGTGTTTAACTGAGCGTTAATCAGATTAATCACAGAATCTATGACAGCATTATTGATGATGAAGAAGAAGATGTTGCTATGAATTTTTTAAGACACTATTAAACACAGTGGGGGAAAATAAAAAGAACACTTTAAATAATGAAAGTGAAGAAAATGCAGAGAACACAGCACAAGACATTCAGAAAACTATGAAAGAAGTGACTTTAGAAGATAAATATTCACAACTACAACAAAACAATCTTGCTCTGCAGGATGAAGTGAGAAAATAAACAGTGCACCTCAAAAACCATCTTCAGATCCACTAAGTGTGCAACCTGCAGCTGTGAACAGACTTCCTGAAGTTTGTGGCCAGATTGGGGAAAAAGGACAGAAAGACAGACTCTGATGCACCAGATTGACAGAGGCCTGAGTAAGGGACACAGTGAGGCTGAAGTGATAAAGTCCATCAGCTCAGGTTTGAGTATTAGAGACATGTTAGAAATGAAAAGTGACCTCACCCTTCCCCAGTTAAAAACTATATTAAAAGGTCATTTTAAAGAGGACAATTCAACAGATTAATACCACAGATTAGTGAACATGACACGAGACAGTCGTGAGTCACCTCAAAGAGAAGTTGAATCAGAGGAACAGTACAGCCCCGAGATCATCCAAAAGAAATCCTAAAGATCTGTCGGTACTGGACCGTTAAGTGACCACATTAAGTTTCAGCTGAAGCAGTTTCTTGACCAGGGAGAGACAGATCACATACTTATTGACAAAATGAATGAAGCAGCTACTGTTGAGTCAGAAAGACAGTCCAAGAAAGGAAAAACACAAGCATCAGTCTTTGTTTTTAAGTGAACACTTTTAGAAAAAAAAACTATTTATGTTTATTAAATCACAGGGTCTTTCACCACAACAGCAGAAGCAATATTTACCACTGTTTATATTTAATTAATTATCTGTTTGGTGGTTTTATGAACACTTGATTATTTTGCCCATTCAATTACTATGCAGGTGTGTGTGTGTGTGTGTGTGTGTGTGTGTGTGTGTGTGTGTGTGTGTGTGTGTGTGTGTGTGTGTGTGTGTGTGTGCGCGTGCGTGCGTGCGTGCGTGCGTGCGTGCGTGCGTGCGTGCGTGCGTGCGTGCGTGCGTGCGTGCGTGCGTGCGTTGACCAATGCTGTCCACATGACATCATTCTTCATTGTAAAGCATGTTGAGTAAATGCTTTTATACACGTCAACACTTATTTAAACTGACAAACTCAAATAAACTTTATATTTACATTTTCATCCTTTCTCTGTACGTATTGTTATTTTTATAATGAGTGATAGAGACTACACACTAAACATATTATGGTGCAGGTCACTCTAAAACTTACTTTTGAATAGAAGAAACATCGTTTTTATTCCAATCTGAAATATATCTTAAATGGCACTAAGTTGGTATTTTCAGATATCTGGTAGGTCCAGACCACCCATAGCACTTCACAATTGCAACACAGAATCTGATCCGGGGTCTACGCTTCCCCCAAATAAAAGAACTGAACCAACCATTCAGTTTCTTAATTGTTTAATGATTAAATAACATGGGGATCATTTGAATTGGGTAAAGCAGACGCGGACGGACATTGATTTTCAAAAGTGAGATTGGGCCTAGCCATGGTATAGGAAGATTAGTCCATCTCTTCAGATCCTGTCTGATTTTGTCAAAGAGTGGGTTATAGTTGTAATATACCTAAGTAAGTAAATCCTGTGGGGGACCACTTAAATGGGAACAGATTATTGGGGCTATCAGGCTGCTGATGCAAGTTACCCCAAGGCTTCATCTCAGATTTGGTAAAATTTATTTTAGAACCAGAAAAGGTGGAAAACTGGTCAATAGTCTGAATTAAGTGAGGGACTGAAGGATTTTGCATAAATAATAAAACATCATCGGCATATAATGTAATATTGTGTGATTTCCTGCTAACATCCAATCCATTTATTAAGGGGTCTCACTTAATAGCCTGTGTCACTAAGATGCTGAGAACAAGTGTTAGTTAAATGCTAAAAATGCCCCAAAGTAAATTTTCACAAAAACAAAATAACATGAGCAACAAAACTATCTCTTAGCTTTCTGTAGAGAAGAAGGTCCTCAAAAAGTATACATGAAATCTGATGTCTAAATTAGCAAAATAGATCTGACAATAATAGATCGTGAAGGATTAAAACATGACGATCTGCCCAAATCAAAGAGATCGTAGAACCATCTGTAATGCACGGTGCCATATGTCTGTGTGCTCATAAACAGAAGATCCAAAAGTTTGCTGTGAGTTGCTCCACAAGCAGCTCACGAGGTTGTTTACACACCTCTCACATACTGTAACCCCTTCAGGTCTTAAAGGGACCATGTCCTGAATGTGGTTTAAAAACTACTTTCAGCAACTCAAAACTGTCCTAAAAGAAGCAACAGTACAGAATTGAATCACACATTTCAGCCTTAATGAAGAAAAAAGTCAAAAGTGGCACAAAATGTTGATTTGTGCTGCTAGTGAATAATAAAAGGCTCTTTGTGGCATTTTTCTCCATGACACATTATTGTTTTTCTTATAAAACTATATAAAAAAAATAAAATAAATCGAGTTTAAATCACCTATCGCCATTTTGAGGAAAAATATTGAGATATGAATATTGGTCCATATCACTCAGGCCTAATGTAACCAAAGCAGCAACGTTTTATCTTGTAAAGGAGATGATTGTCCAAACTGTGGGAAATGAAGGGTTCAAAAACTGCTTAAGGTAGGATTGTATTAAAATGTGCTACATCAAAAACAAATCAAAATCACTAGAATGATGTACTTCCTTGTTAAGTAGCAAGTGCTGCTAATTCAACACTTTTATTAAAGGAAAAAATACTGTGTGAATAAATGAAATTGAAGTTTTGCATGTCAGGTTTTTTGTTCAATGTTAACTGTACTTGGAACCAGTTTGATAAATTGCTTGTGTTTAGGGCCATGTCGTCATCAGGCACTTCTGATAATATCGACCATCTCTAACGTTGTAGATATATAAGGTGATGGATGTGTGAGGGCCATTTTATTATCAGGCACCCCCCAGTTGTATTATTTTCGATATTATTCTGATATTTCATTTGTCTCACATATTATTTTGTTTGATATTTTGACATTTGAATTTATCATTCTGTTAGATATTCCTGTACAAGGGCACTGTGATATTTTAGTTGGTATATTAAACTGAATAAGGATAACACAGGCACTTTTGGGGCAGCACAGGGGTCCATGATGCCATGTGTAACTCAGTCGACTCAGAGACTATGGCTGCAGCTGATGGGTCAGCTCACAGAGGTGTGTGTTTAACTGAGCGTTAATCAGATTAATCACAGAATCTATGACAGCATTATTGATGATGAAGAAGAAGATGTTGCTATGAATTTTTTTAAGACACTATTAAACACAGTGGAGGAAAATAAAAAGAACACTTTAAATAATGAAAGTGTAGAAAATGCAGAGAACACAGCACAAGACATTCAGAAAACTATGAAAGAAGTGACTTTAGAAGATAAATATTCACAACTACAACAAAACAGTCTTGCTCTGCAGGATGAAGTGAGAAAATAAACAGTGCACCTCAAAAACCATCTTCAGATCCACTAAGTGTGCAACCTGCAGCTGTGAACAGACTTCCTGAAGTTTGTGGCCAGATTGGGGAAAAAGGACAGAAAGACAGACTCTGATGCACCAGATTGACAGAGGCCTGAGTAAGGGACACAGTGAGGCTGAAGTGATAAATTCCATCAGCTCAGGTTTGAGTATTAGAGACATGTTAGAAATGAAAAGTGACCTCACCCTTCCCCAGTTAAAAACTATATTAAAAGGTCATTTTAAAGAGGACAATTCAACAGATTAATACCACAGATTAGTGAACATGACACGAGACAGTCGTGAGTCACCTCAAAGAGAAGTTGAATCAGAGGAACAGTACAGCTCATACAAAAGAAATCCTAAAGATCTGTCGGTACTGGACCGTTAAGTGACCACATTAAGTTTCAGCTGAAGCAGTTTCTTGACCAGGGAGAGACAGATCACATACTTATTGACAAAATGAATGAAGCAGCTACTGTTGAGTCAGAAAGACAGTCCAAGAAAGGAAAAACACAAGCAGCAAAAGTCCTAAAGTAAATGAGCTACAGACAGAAAAGTAAAACAGTCAGAGTGGAGCTCAATCCAGCCTAGGGATCAGCTGAGGTGATGAAGCCTAAAAATCACGAAGCACCTGTATCTAGCTTGAGAGATTCTGAGTTGTATGAGACTGTTAAGTTGCTTAGAGAGGAGATGTTTAGCGGCACATAAACTTTTTATTCAGAGGTTATTTACACAATGTCAACAACGTTAGACTTGTCCATCCAGCCTTACATGTTCCAGCCAGAGTCTGACCCAGTGGAGCGAGATGAAAATGAAGATGATGAACCTGCAGAACCCTAACAAGTGAGCTAACACAAGCACCGAGCTAACGCTAGTGCCAAGCTAACGTCACGAAATGCATTTTAATACAGTCTTTTCAGAGACAAAAACGTCAAAATGAAATGACTAATGAAAACTTTAGACTTAAATTAAATCACGTAGGCCATATCATCAAGGATCTAAAACGAGCACACAGCGCTAACATATGAAGAAGGTGCAACTGCTAATGCTAACAAAACAATGACAGGGACGTCTTATCATCACACTTTTTAGCGTTATTTACAGCTTACCGAAGTGCTCTGTTCATCGTCTCCAAAGATAGAAGGAATTGAACCCTCAATCAGACAAAGTCTTTCTGTAAATCCTTCTTTATACTGGTGGAGGTTGATGAAGCAGTCATCATTGAAGTGCTTCACACACACAAAAATGACCTTATCCACAGATGTGGTACATTTCTATAAAAAATAAAACTCAACCAGACACTTTGAAAAGGTTCTGATGCTGGGAGACGGTGTAATGAAGCGTGTGGGTTACTACATCCAACAACCCAACATTTAGACTTATCCTCTCGTAACTTCTGCATCCTGGAGCTTGGACTACAAAATAAAAGCCAGAAATAAAAATGGTGGATTGCTCGAAGTGTTGGACCTGGAGTTGATGAACTAATTTGGCAGTTCTGCTGCAAATACTGTGATGTAATAGTTCAAAAAAACGTAATAGAGAATAGAAACATCAAAACAGATTGAAAAATATGAGCAAAACAGAATATAAAGATATCAACGGAGAACCTGAAGAGACTAATTTGAACTTTTCTGTACTTCTAAACACTATAAATATACAACAAAATGCATTTAAGGGCTAAAAAAGTGGATTTAACATGATATGTCTCCTTTAAGATGTATAGAACTGCAGCACAAATAAAACAAATGTGTCTCTAGAGGAAATCCAAACAATCAAAATCATTCACGGAAATGCTGATCGATTTATACTGTATGTTGTTGATGAGGTTCATTATACTTTGTTTTTTTTAATGTAACACTGCTGAGGAATCCGGTTAACAAAGGTATTAAAACGCAGAGAAACCTTCCTAAAATGCCTAGCCATCATGGCTATGCTATCGGTTTTATTTTGTATTTTTTTCTTCATTTCATGATGTCACTTCCGGAGCTGGGCATGGAGGTTCTGCAGCTGGACCCTCTTGATTATTAGGCCTTGGCCGAACATTTCCTGTTTTTCATTCCTCTGACCAACATTATCAGACACTGACCTATTCAATCAGGGAATTTACTTTGGTACATTTCTCCAACCATCCCCAACCACCACAGATCACCTGCAAAAGCAGAACTCGAGCTCAAAATCCATCAACTCTCAAAATTAAATAATTATATAAATGAACACGTTATTATTTTACTGATGTAAACTATGGCCAAAGTTTTGTTGTGAAGTGTAAGTTACACTTTAGAGACTGGAAAAGACTCACATTTATTATTTTACTGTAATGTGTTGACATACCATGTTATTGTGCTATAGAACACCTTAGGGAAACCTGTACGTGCAGGGCTGTTGACGAAATGTCTGAATGATTGATTGTTCTCCCAACATGTGGCTCCTCCTGTGGACCAGCCTCGACCGCTGTAAGTTCATTACTGAGAACGTGCTCCACCTGTGTGGCTCCTATCTTATCAGGAATGTCAATAGAGGGTTTTTCCCTACGTTACGTTCTGGGCATTAACCTGGATGCACGGCCATATTGGAGGCACTCAGAGGTAAACACTGCGATGGATAAATGTCCGAAACCATAGAAAAGCTCCTGAAAATACGTTCTAGATGCAAAGACATAGAGGGAAGAACTTGGAAAAGTCAGAGTTTATTGATGGTGCAGATCTATACAAGTTAGATCAATGACGACCAGGAGAGTTTTCTGTCTATTACGTATCCTGATATGATCAACTACCTGGTTTTAACCCAATCTGGATCATCCTTTAGATAAAGGTCTGACCTTTGACCTGGAATACAATGAGAAATACAGCTCTACATTTTAGCTCTACATTTTAACATCTGTGTTGCTACTGTATCAGGCCACCACCATCTGAGCCACGGTGGCCAAAGAGTGGTTGATGTAATGCTTCACATATTTCACCTGGAAGCAATTTACCAAAACAGAACAGATTTAGAAAAAACTTTAATAGAAATGTTGATAATATAGAAAACATCAGAGACACTACATGTTTGTTTGGTCACACTTTTATTTTAAGTTTTATATAAAAGACTGACATTATGCTGTCATTAGCATTAATAAGGTGTCATGATGGCTGTCATTAAGTGTCGTTCGCTAAATTATGACACCTTTGGAGCTATGTTGGCAAATTTTGGGTTAGGTGGAGGAATATAGTGGGTTTAGGTAGGGTTAGGGTAATGACTGCTTAAAGGTGCAGTCTGCAACTTTCAGATCCCTCTCTCCCCGCTGCCCTCTTGCACTGCCTCCAAACTTTCCAAACTCAGAGAAGCTAACAAGCTAACGTTAGCCAGACAGCAACATCACAGTAATATAACATGCTCTGTTAAAAGCATATTACTGCAGCGCTTCTCTCACTCAATGTACACACACCTCAGCAGCAGCAGCAACAACACAGTGTCACTTACAGCAGCCACACGGAGGCTGCTAACAATTATAAATCAAACATAATGTAAATCAAGCAGCAGTAATTACCTTTCAAGCAGAAAAGTCACCAATTCCATCTTCTGCTCTTCCAGACCATACACTGTAAAAAAGACGGCGCTACAGTCCGGGGATGGGGCGGGGCCTGTGAGCAACAGCTGTCAGACAGTCCATCAAACACAATCCTGGCTCTGATTGGTTCGTTTTTGCTCGGTCGCGGTGCATTCTGGCAATCTGCCAAAGGCAGGGGGCGGGGCTCAATGAGCCCGTTTTTTTCACACACACTACTAGTTTGATGTAAAGCTGTCCTTACATAGTGACAGCTTTAGTAAATCATCACGTCCCGGAACAAACGACAGGTGTTGTTCTGTCAGTAAAAACTGAATACATTGTTTTTAAAGCAAGTGTTGCTACTAAATGAGCCGATAATATCACGTGAACTCAACCAATTAACCTGAAAATGTTTAATAAAATATTAAATGAATCAGCGTTAAAGAAGTATGGACAATCACCCATTACGGAGCATTCGTCTCTCACTGTGAGTGACAGCTGTCGCAATCTGCCATGTTTCAGCACCAAGGACAGCGATAAATCACCGCTACATTAGCCACTCAGGTCGCTAAACTATTAGAACACAAATACAAAACATTTACACCCATAACATAAGGCCATAACTCATCTAAAAACAGGCAAAAAAAACTGCCATGGAAAACTTTGTATTCTCTGAACTTTTTTCCATATTTCCAGCCGAGGCGTCTTTCATAAACCTAGAGCAGCAGCTCATCTTAGCTCTGAACTGAGCCTCTGTGTTAATGTCTATATCAGAACTTTAACCTGAGTCGTCCTCTGTCCTGTCTGTTGGAGGCGGGTTCTCCTGTATTAGCATCATCGCTACAGATGCTGCTGCTAGCTACGCTAACTGCTGCTACTCATTACGCTAACTGCTGCTACTAGCTACGCTAACTGATGCTACTCGTTATGCTAACTGCTGCTAGCTCCACAAGCATGGAGTTCTTTACCTCAGGCTTAGCTTCACTAACCGGCTTAAAAATAACTCTTTAAATACAACTGCATTTATTTATTTTTTTGCCATTTTCTATTGTCTTCTAAGTCGACAGAGAAACTGTTTTGCACAAAATCACACTTTAGATGTAGCGTGGGGGTGTGGCTTGACTTTCCTCTCTCTTCCTCTCTCGCACTGTTTACATTCAATTTTGTGTTTCATTGAAATTTCCAGTGATTTCAACTCATTAAAAAACACAAATATAATACTTGAAAATTTCATCAAAACACCTAAAAGCAAAAAAAGGTGTTCTGGATTCAATCAAGTAGTGGTCAAAATGTGGGAGGTGCTAGATCTTGCTCCAGCAGGATCGGGAGCAAATTAAGCTCTGGGTACGAACAACACTTAATGACAGCCTTGTGTTTAAAACTTTACATAAAGTGTTAACAACTGTTTTTCATTGATGTACCAGAAACAATGACATTAAACAAGTAGTTTTGAGGATTTAATTTCTGACCTTAGAAATGTACCAAAGCTGATAGTTTTAAAGTTTTCTAAAGTAGAAATTGTCTCCTGAGCCTTAGGTTTGGATTAAAGGGCAGTGGTAGAACCCATCCTGGTCCAACAATAATGAACAATGTACCGTAAATACCAGGGACTCGTTACTGGTCCTGTTCGCTGGCCTATGAACACACGGACCAGGATGCATTATGGGTAACAGAATAAGCGAGGCACTATGGCTGCGTATGAATATTCCCTCCTATCTCCTTTCCTATCCACTTGTGAATGAGGTCATAGGGTTATGGAAAGTGTTCCTAAAGGAGTTAGGGAAAGGCCATCATGTTTGTTTTGACAATCAGACACACTTCCATTAGGTGATGTAATAATCTGACGGCCGTGAAGGTTAGTGACGTCTGCCGTGGTGAAAAAACTACAGATTTCCAAAAATTGACCATTAAAAATAAATTTCCAACACTTTCCACTGATATAATCTCAAATATTACAGGTTTGAATATAAATCAAAGGAAAAGAAGCTACCAGGTTATGAGGAACTAAAGGTAAACTAAAGAACGTCACATTGAGAATAGTTGATCACACTCACTAATATCAATCATGTTGAATAAAACATCATGTTGATTAAAATGTCTCTGATCTCTTTTTATGTCAGTTATAATCTGATAATATGTCTTACATATAATAAAATATGGGTTTTATATTATTAATTTAAAGTTGTTCATGTTATTTCTTTGGTAACTTACGTGATCTCATTCTCTTGTCAGTCATGGTGAGTTTCCATGAACACTCTGATGAGCGTGTCCCTTTAAATGTTGTCGCTGCAATGAATTGTGGGTCATCATTATGTGGTCTCCTTTGGTAAAGGATGGATCAGTGTTTCCTAGGCTAAAGGAGGTTATAAAGGAAGCATTGAGCCTCCTTTCCTTAGCTTTTAGAGAATTGGAACGCTTCTTATCATGGTCACCACTGAAACACTCAGGGCTAAGGAAAAGTGGATAGGAAAGGAGATAGGAGGGACTATTAGGACGCAGCCCCACAAAGTTCTGAAGGGAGTTGTTTGCTTCTCCATTGATGTGGATGTTCCTCTGACACGTAGATACTAATGAAGCTTCGCTGCAGAACGTTTAGACCAATAGTTTGGGTTCCACTGGTTTATTTGTTTCAGATCTTTTCCTACATCTTGTTTCACGGCAGGATTATTTTCACTAAATTTCCTGGAATGTTTAAAGTTATGTTGGACATTTCTCTGGTGACTTCTTTATGAACCGTTAAAAACCAAGTTGTTTTTTCAACTTTTTATTTGTTGCCAAGTTGCCACGGAGACCTGATTCCACCCAGTCAGCCCCCCCTACAGGTCCCTGGACCCCACTTTTGACCACAGAGGGATAAAGATGAATGTCATTGGTGAACCAGTGCGTTGCTGCTAAATTACCAGACAATAAATAACAAGGCGTGTATTTATTTTCTCACGCTTCAGTGGCATCAAAAACAGTCACTTAACGGGGCAGGATTTATGATGTTTGGAGAGCAAATGAGTCTTTGATGGTTCCCACGCAGGGAGGGGAGGGCCCCCTCCCCACAGACACTAATGGAGGGGTTTACACTAATGGCGTCCCTCAATCATCCCACGTAAATATGAAACATGAGGTCAGCAGCTGACAATTAGCAAAGCGGTGTTAGCGAGCGGACCCTGGATGTGAGAAAAGAAAAGCCATCAGTGGTTTCTATTTTCTTCTTTATCATCCTGCGTTCCATTATTCTTCTTTTCTTCCAGCGCTGAAAGGAGGGGGGTTGGTTCGGGGGTGGGGGGTGTTAAACTGTTGGGCTCCGGCATGTATAGATTTTTGTGTCTGTTGTTTTGCCTTATTTGTGATCCTCTTTTACTCAGTCAATCACATTTAATTGACACCACTGGGCTGTAGCAGAGGACTCGCTGTAGTAGTATATACTATAGTATACATGCTGGGATGGCAGGGCTTTAATGGGGGGGGGGGGGGACACTATTAATGACAGTGATGATGGATTCTAATAAATACAACCTTTGAAAGAAAGATAATTAGACAGGCTGATAAACACCATCTGTATTTCACTCATTAACATGAGCATCAGCATTAATGGGTCTCAGTCACAGCTGAGAGGAATAAGTCGTACATTTACTGCTCATTGACCGTCCTCTCAGGAACATCTGGAACCACACAGACTATTGATGATGGAGATGAATGTCTATCAGAGGTGTAAAGAGTCCTGCTCTCCTACATCCATCATTAGGAACCTTAGAGTGTTTTTATTTATGAGTCCATGTCACTTGAGCACCATTCTAAAAAAAAGCTTTTCTCAGTTTTGCAACATATCTAAGGTCAGATCTACAGTATGAAAAAAAATATCTAGAAATTCTTTATCCATGTTTTTGTCTCAGACTCTTCACATGACTCAACAACACGTTTAGTTTGTTCAAAACTCAGCTCTATTATAGAGGGTTTGCCCTTACAGGCTGTGACCCCGATGCACGGCCATATTGGAGGCACTCAGAGGTAAACACTGCGATGGATAAATGTCTGAAACCACAGAAAAGCTCCTGAAAATATGTTCTAGATGCAAAGACATAGAGGGAAGGACTTGGAAAAGTCAGAGTTTATTGATGGTGCAGATCTATACATGTTAGATCAATGACGTCCAGGAGAGTTTTCTGTCTATTACGTATCCTGATATGATCAACTACCTGGTTTTCACCCAATCTGGATCATCCTTTAGATAAAGGTCTGACCTTTGACCTGGAATACAATGAGAAATACAGCTCTACATTTTAGCTCTACATTTTAACATCTGTGTTGCTACTGTATCAGGTTATTAAATGTGATTATATTAAGTCAATAATGAATTATATTATCATTACACTATAAAATGAGTTCAGAGCTGCTGATATCAACAATTCACTAACCTGACAAGAAATGAGACGAACACATTCAGATGTTGTCCAGATGTTTTCCTCGTAGATCCTGGTTTAGCTTCGCTAACCACTAGCTCCTCCTTTCCTCTGATAACTGTTGACATTGTTCTCCCTGATTTGTTCTAACTTTTAACAGTTTATAAAACTCTGAATGTTTTTCACGGTCTGACTGATTGGTACAGTCAAAAACACGCTAATAATTCACCATTTCTGTTTTGTTTACCTGCTGAGTACCTCCAATATGGCGACTAATGGTTTGATGACTCGGCGTAAAAACCCTCTATAAAAAGTCTACAATGGTTCCGTGTCTTGTACAGAGTTCATTATAAATCCTGTGTCAGAGTTTTCCAGCCCGACATGAACAGGTTTCTGATCAAACCTCAACGCTGGTCCTCAGACCAGAACCTCCTGATGGTCCCTCGTACATGTTTTAAAACTCATGATCAGTCATTTAAAGCTGGTTTTTGTCACAGATTGTGTTTTTGACTGCTGCACTTTTAAATTAGTTTTCATGCAGGTATTTAGTTCGATTTAGTTTTTGATTTATTATAGTTATTATTTATGATGTTACTCGTTCCCTGTTAGTTCGATAAATTTAATGGGCACAGGTAACGTGTGAAAATTCAGCTTTGTTCAAAGAGGAAATAAAACCACTGCATTGACATGACTAGGTTTATTAGTTTGGGTGTTTTTTTTTTTCTCTTTATTTAAGTAGGGACAATACATATTAATGAACATTCAAGAAAAATGTAAATATGCCAGATTGTAGCCAACGGCTAATTTCCATCTGCTGTCCCTAGACAGGCTGATGTAATAAAATGTTACACTTAACAATAAGACATGGAAAGACACAAAACAATATATAAAAAGATTAAATACAGGACAGAGAAAAAACATAGGGATCATAGAATACAGTAACATTTCATGTAAATGGAACACTGGGACCATGAACAACTACACACAAGAGAAAAGACAGGATGCTGTGGGGCCAAGAAATGTACAGGGGAAAGAAAAGCAGTTCACTTCCACATAGTCAGGGTTGGTCAGTCACAGGAGTGCAACAATAAATTTACATTATCATAATAATTTATTTAAAGTGCCACTGTGCATTGCAAAGAGCCCTGAATTGCCTAATAAAATAAAAGAAATTAAAAAAATAAATAGTTATCATGATAAAAATATATATATATATATTTAAAGTACTACAGTGTATTGCACACAGCCCTAAGGTGCCTCTTTCTCCAATATCTGTACTTAAAGTGCAACAGTGCATTGCACGTAGCCCTAAGATGTACCATAAAAATATTCACTTGTGGTTACAAGTCTGTGTTGAGCTGAGCCACTCCTTTAAATGACTTTTAAAAGTGTTAAAGCTGTGGTTGGTAAACTGTTCCACTGAACGCTGCCTTTGTAGGACAAGACGTTTTGACCAAAGGTAGTTTTTCTCGCAGGCACCTGACAGTCACCCCTGCTTATGGCCCTAGTGGTCCTCGAGGTAGTTTTCATGTATTTAATGTAATTATTAAGAGGGGGTGGAGCCAACCCATGTAAGCTCTTATAAATAAAACTTACATTTTTGAATTTTATGAAGTTCTCAAAGCTCAGTAGATTATACTTTGAAAGAATACTGCAATGGTGGTATGTAGATGGTTTTTTGTCTAGAATTTTCAAAGCTTTTTTATATAAAGCCTCTCTATTGGTTTTAGAATTGTTACACCTGTCAGAGACCAGCTGGTTATACAGTAGCTTACATGGGAGAGGATCATACAGTGCAAAAACATCATAGCAGCTTGATTAGTCATTGATCTTCTTATATGGCTAAAGTTAGACAAATTGTATTTAATTATTCTTGTTATCATTTTGACATGACTCTTGACGGAGAGTGTAGAGTCTAACAACACTCCTAAATATTTAAATTCCTTCACTAATTGTAGTTCTTCATCTCCAAAATACACATTGGAGCAGGTAATATTGGAGGCCTTTTTATTAAAAAACATACAGACAGTTTTCTGTGTATTTAACTGGAGACAGGAAGTGATGAGATCATTCTGAATGTGAGTTAATGTTAATGTTAGAGTTTGAGCTGCTTCCTCAGATGTTTTGGCACTTGTATAGATCACTGCATCGTCGGCATATAGTTGCATGTCCACACCCTTGCAAACATCTGGCAGATCATTAATGAAAAGTGAAAATAAAATGGGCCCCAGGATGGATCCTTGGGGGACCCCTAGTGGACAATCCAAACAAGATGATGTCACTCCATTGACCATGGTGGCTTGTTTTCTATTTGACAAATATGATGTCATCCATTTTAAAGCTTGGTCAGAAAAATTAAAAGATTGCAACTTTGACAGGAGTTTGATATGATTCACTACATCAAAAGCTTTTCTCAAATCTAAGAAAACAGCTCCTACATCACTGTTTTTATCCAAACTACTTTTTACTTTTTCTACAAACATTGCTATAGCAGATTCAGTGAGTGATGTGCACGAAAGCCAAACTGCATGAGATGCAAAGGAGTTTGTCCATACATTAAATGTTCAGTTAACTGTTTTGCAACCCATTTCTCGAGGACCTTTGAAAACACTGGCAGTATTCTAATTAGTCTGTAGTTATTCATATTACTTTTATCACCTGCTTTAAAAATAGGGGTAACTGTGGCCACCTTCCATGTATACGGTACAATGCAGTGCTTAATGGACAGATTAATCAAATGGGTAATTGGATATGCCAGCGCCATTTTATGAGTTTTAAGGAGGTCAACGTCAAAACCATAATAATCTTTAGCTTTGGAGTTTTTTATGATATTTATGATTTTTACAACATCTGCCTCATGAATTGGTTTTAATTTAAAGGTTTGACTGTTTGCTTCAGTGTCGTAGGATATTTCCGGTGTTTTGAAACATGCAGTTATTTCTTCTGGTCAACCCAGATTTAATTGAAGTTTTTAGTAGCTGATCTCTAGTTTTTATTAGATTCAAACAATTAGAGTTTAACCATGGGACAGAGTTCAATTTCTTCCTTTTAAACGTCATTGTTTTTGTGAAGGACCTATAAACGTCCTGAATTTCTTTAAGAAATATTTCAGAGCATGTTTCAATATCATCACATGAAGTTACATTGTCCCAGGTCAGATCATTTAAAGCTTTCTCAAAATGTTGTTGTTGGTTCTTGGGTATGCCAGTATTTTGATGTTTCCCTGAGTAGTTGGAAAGGAGTGATCAAAGCGTTGTTGAGTTCATTTATGGTCTGAAAGACCAATCAATAGATTATATGTTTTGGTGATCCTTTATGGTTTATTTGTGAAAAGCAAATCTATTCTGGATGTTGAGTGATTAGTGATTCTGGTGGAGTTCTCAATTAATTGAGTAAGATTAAACTGATCGGTTATTAATTTCAAAATTTTCCTGTCTTTCTTGTCATCCCAGTTTATGTTGAAATCACCTAATAATATGATTTCTTTCTTATGATTACATGTATTTAGGAGATCTTTGAGTTGATCATAAAAATCATTTTTAGAAGTGAGTTTACGATAGAGACAAATTACAGTCAGTGACATTTCAGCAGAAAGAAAAATATTTACACCAACACATTCTAACGTAATGTTATTTGGCCGTACAGTTTGACTACATTTGAACGTATTTTTGACATATAATAAAACTCCACCTCCTTTCCCTCGATCCCTGTCTTTTCTAAATGTATTAAAACCTGGTAATGTTACTGCTGAGTCTGTGGAAACACTATTCAGCCACGTCTCAGACAAGCCAAAAAAATCTAGATTTGAATTACATATCAGATGCTCTAATTGTTCACGTTTTGGTATCATACTATGTATATTTAGGTGCCCCCCAAGTAAACCACTTCTCTTATAGACTGGGTCCCAAACAATCCGAGCATGGTTAAAAGTACTAAATATTTTAGATGTTCTATGTTTTTTGAAAACTGAGTTTCTGTACCTAGTTGTTTTGGAGACAAGCTGAGGTTGAGTGTTTGTGTTCATGGCGGGGCAGTCCAGATGACTGTGCACCTGCCCGCTGCATTGCTTCATTGAGTGCGTTGTCACCGTATCTGGAGAGCAACCGGGCACTGGCTCCGCAGGGCGCGCACTCACCGGTGCAGAGCCGTAAGAGACGGGTGAGTCGATTAACCCCACCAGCGATGGGAAAGATCCCGGTGTGGGCTCCTCCGGGTAAGCACCAAACACGCTGTAGATGGAAGTGGAGGGAACGCTGATACTTCTCCCAGGAGGCAGCAATGCCCTTTAACATAAAGGGCAAAAATGTGGAACAAAAAGAGACAAAATGTAGGAAAAAAGGAAACAAGTAGTATTTATAGAATATTTGGATGAAAAGTGGCCAAACAATTTTTAAAAAAAGGACAAAAATTGGATAAAAGTGTAAAAAAGAACTTGCAAAATTGAACAAAAAATAGGAAAAATGGGATATTAATTGTCAAAATGTAGTTAAAATCTGAAAAAAGTGTCAGAATAAAGGAAGTTAAAAAGTTTTTTCCCTTTTAAGGTTTTCTAAGGGAATAATAATTAAAATTAAGACAAAGAGCCACATGTTGAGAATCACTGACTTCATAACAGCTTCTACATGGTTTCATCACTGATAATATAGTGATAATGTATTGATAATGTATTGTATTGGCTCAGGGGTTTCAAACTCATTTTAGTTCAGGGGCCAAATATAGACCAGTTTAATCTCAAGTGGGCCACAGATTATCTGTAGTAAAATGAGCACTATTATCATTCATCTTCCCACGTATAATAATATTTAAAGTATGTAAGGCACTGACAATATCTAAGCAATAAGTGACAAGTATCAGTCCCAAGATCAACTCATAAATTTACTTTGTCACCAATTATTATTTAATTTGTGGAAATCTTGGCTAATAATTTGAGGGAAACTGCAGTATTTTGGAAAAGATTGAGAGTATATAATACAGTTTGAGATTAAAAAAGGCTGCCATCATGTAATATAGGCGTGGGAAAGCTGTGAATGTGTGTATTTGGAGAGGCTGAGATATCTACGGCTGAATACGTTGGTGATTTACACAACGAGTCAGGTTTTCACTGTCATCTTCATTTTCTCCTGCGGGCCGAATTGGGAACTTTAAAGGGCCGGGTTTGGTCCCCGGGCCTTGAGTTTGACACATATGCTATAGCTACTCAACTAAAATGCACAGACAGGCGCACATGAACAGTTTGAACCTGAAACGTTGAATTAATCAGATTACAAATAAATACAGGGATGACAGGACAGGGTGGTTCTGTGTAAAGGAGGGTTTGTATGAGGGGTGGGGGCTGCACCCTAGTGCTGTCAGGGTAATGACCTAACATGTTGGTGTAGATACACTGACCAGGTCCATCAGTTTATAGAGCGTCTCCAGCAGCTCCTCGGGCCTCTTCACATCCACAGAAGAAGGAAGAAGACTTCTCAGCTTCTGTCTCACACTGATGAGAGGACTTCTACTGCCACCTGCACACAAACCAGTCAGTGTGGTGTGAATCTGTTCAAGTGGCTACGGGGGTAAGCTACATCCAGTGCTTCATTTAATGTGTAAATCATCAGGTCCTGGCGTGTTGTTCCGACAGTAAGAGAGAGACAAAAATGTCAGGGAATAAAACTTTTTTTTTAAAACTCGATGAGCCAATAATATCACATGAACACAAACAACCAATAAACCTAAATGTTTATTAAAAGAATCAGCGTTAGAGAAGCATCCGTCTCTGACTCTGAGTGACAGCTGTCACATCTGCCATGTTTCAGCGCCACGGACAGCGCTACACCACAACACAAAAACACACAAATACAAAATATTTACAATCTTTTACAACCATAAGGCCATAACTCCTCTGATGAATCAGCAGAAAATGAAAATAATAATAATTTTTTTTTTTATTTGTAATGCACTTTACATTTGGTACCAAATCTCAAAGTGCTATTGTATGATTAAAACAACACAACACAACATATATTAAAAGACTAAAAGGAGGCGTTAACTGTTAAAAATGTGAGATTACCTTTTATTTGTCCAAAACAACCAAAAAACAGCCATGGAGAACTTTGTATCCCCGCAAATTTTTATGTATTTCACAGCCTTGTCTTTCATAAACCTAGAGCAGCAGCTCATCTTAGCTTTGAACTGAGCCTCTGTCTTAATGTCTATGTCAGAACTTTAGCTTCTCTGTCCCTGAGTCGTCCTCATGTCCCCTGGATAGTTCTCTTCCTGTCTGTTGGAGACAAGTTCTCCTGCTTTAGCATCATCGCTACAGGTGCTGCTAATCGCTACGCTAACTGATGCTAATCGCTATGCTAACTGATGCTCTAACTTGATACGCGATTTTCACAGAAACAACCTTGGACGTATTAGTGAGGATGCAGGAGGCGTCCGCACTAATAAGTAGTTGAAGCGTACGGAAGAAAAGTAATGTTGCTAGGTTAATACTATTGTCAGGCTAATGCTAATGTGAGGTTAATGTTAATGTTAGGTCACTGCTAATGCTAGGCTAATGGTATTGTTAGGCTATTGCTAATGCTAGGCTAATGCTATTGCTAGGTTATTGCTCATGCTAGGTTAATGCTGATGCTAGGCTTTTGCTAACGCTAGGCTAATACTGCCTTTTTTTTAGCCTTTTCTTACCGTGTTCCAAGCCGACAAGAAAACTATTTTTGTGGAAAATCTCACTTTAGACGTAGCGTGGGGGCGTGGCCTGACTATCCCCTCTCTTCCTCACTCATGCTCAGTTTTTACATTCAGTTTTGTGTTTACAATGAAATTTACAGTAATTTAAAATTAATAAAAAACACAGCTGTCCAAATATAATACTTCTAAATGTAATCAAAACATCTAAAAGCAAAGCTGGGAAAAATAAACAAGGCGCTGGAGCCAATCAAATTAGTGTCGGTCAAAATCTGGGAGGTGCCGTATCTTGCTCCAGCAGGATCCGGCTCAAATGAAGCTCTGGCTGCATCTATACCTACAGTACATCTGCTCTGAGACAGACTGAACATTTTGTTTTTGTTAAAGCTGATGGAGATGAATTTCTTCATCAGATAAAAAAACATAACGTAGATATAAGATAATCAATAAATTGAGGATCATTTGCTCAAAATAATATGTAAAGGTTAAAATTGCTGCTCAAAAGTTTTGTTTTGATTTTAAATGTAAACACTTTCTTATTGAAGTTGTTGCAATTGTTTGGCGCATTGCATTGTGGGATGTGGAGTCCTGTAGACGGTTTGTTATTTCTAGTGTTTTCAAAGTGTCTTTCCAACACATTTCTGGTGTTTTCACTGAAAGTTGCATCAAAACAAAGGTGGATTTTTATTTTGGGGCTTACACAGAAATATCCTCCTTGTTGATCTTTTTCCCTGTGCTGGGTCCCAGTCTGGGACAATAGTTCCAGTATAAACCACAGACCTGAGACAGTGAACACACTGACCTTCAGCCTTGTAGACACTGGTCTCTGCCAGCAGCAGGAGATGCTCACTGCGTTTCTTCAGCTGCTGCTCGAAGGCGATACGAAAAGCATCAGCAACCATCAGAGCCTCTTCTCTTCTGGAATGCTGAGCATCCAGCTGCAAACACACATCCATAAGGAATCACTTTACACACAATACATCAGTGTTTTTCAACCTTTTTTGAGCCAAGGCACATTTTTTTCATTGAAAAATTCACGAGGCACACCACCAGCCAAACATGTTAAAAAATGATACTCTGTAGCCTATATTAACAATATAGCCATTCTCATCAAAGTGTCTTGAATAGGAATCAAATAAACACAAAGAATAAAGGACTTTATCATCATTTGTATTTCTTCTTTCAAATAAAAAGTGCACTTAACATGTCCACTTCAAAAATGTTGGATAGCTTCTCGCCACACACCAAGCACAACGGGATCGATGTCGTTGC
This sequence comes from Gouania willdenowi, assembly GCF_900634775.1. NCBI lineage: Eukaryota > Metazoa > Chordata > Actinopteri > Blenniiformes > Gobiesocidae > Gouania > Gouania willdenowi. The sequence goes on from NC_041052.1 coordinate 42,062,208, forward strand.
ATCCCCGGTGGAAGTAAATCCAAATGAAACATAACTCTCGCTGTATTGCCTCGAGCTCACCGTCTTTGCTTTCTTTCCTCCACTCATACTAGGGCCTTCTTCTGGGTCCGAATTTTGTCCAGGGCCCAGTTCGGAATTGGTATTTTTCCTCTTCAAAAACTTCACCGTAGTTTCGCTTACCCACAATGCTTTTACAGCCAGCTGTCACTTTCATGCCTCACTAATTCTCTTGTCTCAACGGACAATGAAATTCGCTACCTGCTGCCACCTAGTGTTTTGGAAGAGTTTTACATGATTACGCTCTCAAGGTGGGTTCACACCGAACGCGACTGAAGTGACTGAAGCGATGCGATTACATTAAAAATCAATGTAAATGACGCAACGTCAATTTATCCCCCCCTCAGCGACGCGACTTGCATGATCAAAGTTGAAAAATTTTAACTTTTTAAGCGACGTGAAGCGATATCTCCCGTCCTCCACTGTCTGTAGAGCGGAGGCAGCAGCCCCTCCCTCCCGCTCCCGCTTCAGTGCTGACGGCTGCAGCGGAGGCTGTTCTACTTCCTCAAAGTATCAGGTTCAAAATTAAAGCGGTAAATTTCTTTAAAACCACAGTAACTACTGATCAAACACATTCTGAGTGAAGTCATCCTTTAATATCTCTGTTAAGTTGATCATTTAACCGTAGAAGCGGAGCAAGAAGGGAAAAAAAAGACGTCATCAACACTCTCTCTCTCTCTGTCTCTACCCTGTTACCGGGGCCACACACACACACACACACACACACACACACACACACACACACACACACACACACACACACACACACACACACACACACACACGGAGCAAGAAGGGAAAAAAAAGACGTCATCAACACTCTCTCTCTCTCTGTCTCTACCCTGTTACCGGGGCCACACACACACACACACACACACAGCTCCCTAGTGATCGCGTCGCTGGAGCGATGAAATGATGGACTGACAAAAAAGCACCACTATGTGCAAACTACCGATCAGGGACGATTTAAGGCAACGGCATCGCTTCCGTCGCGTTCGGTGTGCACGCACCTTTAGTCACTACTGCAGCACGGACACTCGACAATGGTATATTATTTGCAGATAATAATTAATATGTTTTCAAAATTTTTTTTTAGACCAATTAGGTGAAATTGGATAATTTCCCACGGCACACCTGACGATCTCTCGCGGCACACTAGTGTGCCGCGGCACAGTGGTTGAAAAACACTGCAATACATAATCCCAGCTGTGGAAAGAGCCAGGTTTGTTTACACATGACATCACTGCTATATTTATTAAGTATCATATGAAGGGTTTCTATGCTCAGATGAAATTCTGGAGTGTTGCTGTGGTTCCATTCCATGGTCCTGTACTACAAAGCTGGATTGTGCACTGAGGTGTGGGTCAATAAAGCACATTTTAGAGCATATGGATCATTTCAGGACATTTCAACAAATGGCCCAACACACTTCAGTCACAAAAAATTCCACAATTTTTGCCAATTGTTCTGTGATTATTAAATAGTCGCACTATAAATGTTTCGTTAGATTGTATGAATACTTTTTGAGGTATGGACAATTTAGTGAGGGGAGGGGTATGTTTTGTTTTTTGTGCCTTTTATTTTATCATTATTTGATTTAATTTTAATTCTTGTACATGGTTTCTCTTGTGTTAAATATGGATTAACTATTTTTGTTTGAACTGTGTCCCTGTTGTAATTTACAGTGTGGAAGGTTTATTCCTGGCTCAGTGCTTTGTTTTATCAGTAATTACTTTGTTATTTCTCTTTTGTCATGTTGTATTCTCTCTGTATTTTAATACCTTTTACATTCTAGGTTGCCTTTTAAAATCTGTCCAGGGACACCAGATGAAAACTAGCCTTTTATGGCTAAATCTGGCTACTTTACAGCATGTCTGTTTATTAATGTGCACTGTCTCTTTTAAATAATCAATAGATTCAAATTCAATTGTTCATCCAACTTCATAGTACAGTATAAGGCCCTGGTCTAATAATAAGATACATGTCAGGTGTGTGTTGTATTTGTTTTTATTGTGTTATAAGGATTTTAAAACATGTGTTCACAGATTTATTGGGGTGTGTGGTACCTCCTGATGTAACAGCACAACCTGTTTCCTGCTGGCAGCAGCGTTACGACTGCATGGACAGACCTCATTGACTCCCAGACACTGACAGGCCCCCAGCACTGCTAACTGCTCATAGTAAACAAACAAACAAACAAGCAAACAAGCAAACAAACAAGCAAACAAACAAGCAAACAAACAAGCAAACAAACAAACAAGCAAACAAACAAACAAACAAACAAACAAACAAACAAACAAAGATCAGCTGCCACATCAACTAAAGATCAGGGACGTCAAATTCAATTTAGTCCAAGGGTCAAATACAGAGCCGTTTGCTCATGAGTGGGACACAGAATATAGAAAACAAGTCATTTCAATATTATTGTTCTCTAGTTTACACTTCTACGTATACATAAAATATTAAATATGTAAGAAACCTACAATATCCAAGTGATAAATATCAGTCCCAACAGGATCTACACTTTAAATTTCCTAGATTTTGTTTAATAATGACTGAAATCATGTGATATAAGCACCGGTAAAACTGTGAGCACCTGCAAATATTGTTGAGTTTCAATTACAAAATGTTTTCTCTGTAATTTTCACTTTCTCATGCAGGCCGCATTGGATGCTCCAAAGGGCCGGATTTGGCACCCAGACCTTGGGTTTGACACATGTAATCTAAAGGCAACTGGTGGCACCGGGGGCTCCAATTTTGTGTGGCGTCCAAAATAAACACAAAAAACAGTAAAATATACAACAATATACACACAGAAAATAGAAAAAAAAACATACAAATGTAATATAATAAATGAAATGATTTCAAAAATACAAAACAACAGCAAAAATACACAATAATGTCAGGAAAATATAGAAAATGACAACAAAAACATGCATTTAACCCTTTGTTCTTTTTTTATTACAGTTTGCTAACAAGCATAAGTCACATGATCTAAACTCTTAAAACTGTGAAACTCATTTATTTTACACTAAATACATTCAGTGACCACAGTCACCAAACATCATGAATTATTTTCTCAGTCACTAGTTATTATTATTAATTATTATAATTATTTCACCACCTGCTAAACATTAAACTTTTACAGCACATTTTTCAAATGCTAACACACTTTGTTCCAAACAATTAAAAACACAAACAAAATACAATGAAAAAACATGAAGAACGTCTGCTGCAGCCACAGTGAAATCTATTGAAAATCATATCAAAAATATTGACATTAAAATTAAATAAAACGATGATGCAATTGCAAACACAGAGACTACAGTCTGAATCCTGAGACTTTACATTTTTCTGTTTACAGTCATCTTTATATTTTTTGTACTTATGCAAAAGCACAAATGTTCATGATTACTGTAAATTGTTGCACAGCTGATACAGTTTTGTTGCAATATATCACAGCATATACAATAATTTAGAACCATTAAAGTGCAAATATCTTATTTAATAATAAAATACTGAGTTACCTGACAAAAACCATTCAAAGTTGAAAGTTCACTTGTCTCTAATGTAACGCTCTTTGTTGATAGTATTGTGTAGATAAGTGTGTGTTTCCACGGTGACACTATGTGCTAGTGTTGTGGTTGAATGAGTTTCTGTTGAGACGTGTTTAGTTGGTGATGAGATGAACTGTTGATCTGAGATCATGATGAACATGTAGACTGTGTTTACAGTTTAGGACATGTTTAGACCAATGCTGTTCAACAGTAACGCTCTGATTGGTCATTATCCTAAAGGCTGATATTCATTTTGTAATAATGTGGTCCTAATAATAATAATAATAATAATAATAATCAGATACAGTCATGTTTCTGTTTCACATGTTGTGATGAAAGTTGCCCATTTCAAAGATGTTGTGAGGAAAATATTGTTACTAGGCAACACCAACAGTAATCTCTTGACGTGTGTGCGTGCGTGCGTGTCTCACCTCCAGGACATGTGCGTCACTCTCTGGGCTGTATGGAGGTTTGGTTTTCTGGTACAGAACCTGGTCCCTGACACTCAGCAAAGAGAGCAGCTCCAAGTACTCTCTCCTCAGAGCTGAAGCCACCAACATGATTAATGAACATCAGCATAAAGTGTGTAAAATACACACAGACATGTGTAGGTATAGCCATTATTCATCATTTACCTGCGTTTTGTGCTCGTAGCTGCTGCAGCTCACTCTCTGTTTCCTCCAGACTCTCAGTCAAAGCTTTGTTCTCACTCAGCATTCTGATGACAACAACACCAGTCATGGATTTACATGAACACGACTAAGAGCAACCACGGCCAGGATGAGAACGTGCAGATGAACCTGCTGTGTTTCTGCTCCCAGCTCTGCTCAGACGTCTTCATCTGAAGCTGTAGGAAGCTGAGCTCCCACTGCAGGCTGTTCACTTCCTACAGGAAACAATCACATCATAGACACAGTGTAGGCCTCATACAATAGATCAATAAATCAGCTCAATAATATATATAAAAGGTTGAAATTGCTGCTCGAAAGTTTGTTTTGATCTCCACTCTAAACACTCTATTGACATTATAGGAAATGTTTTGTGCATTGCATTGTGGGATGTGGAGTCCAGTAGACAGATACGTAGAAGGGTTTTTATACTTCATTCTGACTGTGATTTTCACAAATGTCCTCATTAGTAGATATATGCCAAACATGCTAAATAAAGCTGCTACATGATCTAAAAGCTGTTAAATTATCTAAAAAAGCTACTAAATGATGTAAAAACCTGCTAAATGATCTAAAAATCAGGCTGAATGTTTTACTCCAATAGAAAACAATGGGATGTTTACAGGCAGTGGGGCCGTATGACATCATCAATCAAGTGATTTCAAAATGGCAGAACACAGGCTCTAAAACTGTAAAGTAGTCCCATTTTTTAAAGTTAATAAAATGAATATTATTATTATTCCCTTTATTTGATATGAACATCACAATTGCATTAGTTACCCACATGTATTGATTTGAGTGTTTTAGCACACGTGATAATAACAGCTATCCAAGAGGCTTTTATAAATAATAAAGTGCATAATGATGTGTTTTATAAGGCATAGATCTAATAATAAGGACATTTCAAAGGTTTTAGGCCACATTTGTAAAAACATTGGAGGATCCTTTAACAACAAAGTTCTCGTTCTCCTGAAATATGTAGAAAAGCTAAACAAGGTCTGAAAGTAACTAAATATCCACTAAATAAATCTAGAGTTTCACTCTAAGGCTCCAGCTCTACCTGATTCTAGGCTTTAGCATAATCTCTACACTAGAGAATGAGTGAGGGTTTTTTTCATTATTTAATAAAGATTGAATGTCTGATAAACTGAACACACGTTCTGTAGGAACAAACTGACCAAGCCATGTTTTAACTACTGCTACCTTCTCCAGAGCTTTGGCCTTGTCTTCACTTTTCTGCAGCAGACTTTTGGTGTGAATCGTGGCTTTTTCAAGAATGGCCTGTGAGAAGAAGGTCACATGATATCTGTGTCAAACTTCATTCAGACCAAACCTGTAGAGCAATTTATCATTCTTTCATTTCCAGAGATGTAAACAGTACTGATATATTCTATACTCATGTACATGTACTGTTACTAGATTAGACTTGTACTCAAGTACAAATAAGTCATACATAAAATACTAAAGTACAGGTAGAAAGTAGATCAATTAAATAATACTCAAAGTAAAAGTTACCAGCTACTTTCACCCTCCACGTTTATTGTTGGTAATAAATCTTGGTACGGGTCCCTTGCATACAGTAAACATCTCATGTAGAAACAGTTTTTATTCATTTTGTACATTATTCTGTAATTTAGTGTATTTTTTATGTCAATTTATTTATTTGTCTCTCATTTAGTGTTTGTTTGGTGTCATTTTGTGTATTTTTGTCTTTGTTTTGTATATTTCTCTTCTTTGGTGTTTGCATTGCAAGTAATTTGGTGCATTTTTGTTGTCATATTAAGAATTTTTTTATTCATTTTGTATATTTCTCTATTTTTTTGTGTTGTTTTGTAGCCCATGTGTGTTTTTTAGTCATTTTTGTGTATTTTTGCTGTGTCCAGTGTCCCTCGCCTGCTCTACGTGATCACCAGAGGTATAAAGAGGACTGATATATTCAACTCAAGTAGAAGTAAAAAGTAGCTCAATTAAATAGTACTCAATAGTTACTTTCACCCCCCACGTTTATTGCTGTTAATAAATCTTGGTACGGTCCCCTTGCATACAGTACATACATATGAAACAGATTTTTTTTAAATCACAAAAAATTATAATTTACTCAGTAAAAGTTGGGTGTAGAAATGTGAAGAATTACTTCACTTGTTTTAAAATTACTGATTTCGAAATATACTAAAAACTGTAAAAGTAGCCATAAAAACAACTCAACTACAGTAACGTGAGTATTACTTTCACCTCTGTTCATTTATTTCTAACAGAACATATAAAAGACCATTAACTATGTATTTCACATTAGTGTTGCACTGATAATTAAAAGTATTATTTGCTCATTGTTCACCAGTGTTTGTGCAGCTCTAACATTCCAGGATGTGCAGATTCCCACACTAGATCAACAGTGCTGTCAGCGGGAAAACCCAGGGTAAATATTGACCGAGACTATCTTACTGTAGCTTTCCAGGATGTTAGCGTAGCATAGCCAACACTAGACACACACTGATGGGTTGGAGCATGTGTTAATTACTTATTATAAAGGTTTGACAGGGTTTAATATCCAGCCTGTTATATTTCTACCTGTAGTCACTGTAACACTTATTAAAACTGCACCACAACCTTTTTTTACAGTCAAATAAAATATCTGTATTTACCATGAGGGTAAAAACAAAAGTACTGTAGAATAAAAATATGAGGTCAATTCCTCCTAATCACCACAAGAGGGAGATGACCAACACAGGACACATTTTAGAACAACTCATACTATAATTTAAACATAGTAGAAAAAGTCACTCAATGATAAATAAAAAGTTAAAATGCACAGAAATTATTGATTGAAACACAAAAATGAGGAACCACAAACCACAGCATGTATGGCTATGACTGTGTACCAGGGCTGGGCTCAATTACAATTATGTCTTCAATTATGTATGACATTTTTTACAATTACAATTACAATTACATTCTCAATACTTAAGTTCAATTACAATCACAATTACTGAGCCTTTATTAAACGTAGCTTTCGTCTTGTGTTAAGAGTTTTTTACTGTATTAACCTGTTATGGGGTGTTATTAATGTCTGTAAATACAAACAAACAGATCACATGATCACATGAGATCAGATTGGATTTCGTCCCATGTGATGAAATTAAAGTTGCATTTTCATTAGGATTTTTTTTTTATTAATTTTTTTTTGTCATACTCTAGTTATTGGCAACTATAAAAAAAAATAAAATGCAGTCAACGAAAACTATGACAAAAATGTTTAGTCTAAATAATTAACGATTATAAACAAAGGAGACAGAAAATCAATAACAATATATTTTAATATAAGTTTACCTTCCCCTGTAAGATCTTCAAAGCTTCATATTTTCCTTCAAGGTAGCGATATGTGACATCCAGCTCACAGCATAACAGATCTATTACCTAAATGAAAATACAGTAAAAGATTACTGGATTACATGGACACAGTTTTTAATAAATACAGAATATTTGGTACCTCTGCTGCCTCCTGTAATCTCACTGTCAGATCCTCTTTGGACATCTCTGTGATGGAACCTGATGATTCACATTATATTCACATTAACATGCTGAGTCAGATTATTATAATATACACAGAATAATGTGTCAAATTATGGAGAAAAAACTGTCATTTTGTATAGATTGAGTTTGTATTTTTCATTTTATCTAATTGTATTTTTCATCCTCAGAAAGTCAATTACAATTATGTTATCAATTAATGAAGTTCAATAACAATTAATCACAATTACTGAGCCTGAATTAAATAACCTAATAAAAGTTAACCTTCCTCTTGTGTTAGCTTTCTGTTAGCATCAGAGATGCTAACAGAAATGGATGGATGGATGGATGGATGCATGGATGGATGGATGGATGGATGGATGGAGAGATTGTTGGATGGATGGATGGATGGATGGATGGATGGATGGATGGATGATGGATGGATGGAGAGATTGTTGGATGGATGGATGGATGGATGGATGGATGGATGGATGGATGATGGATGGATGGAGAGATTGTTGGATGGATGGATGGATGGATGGAGAGATGCAGGTCCTAAATCAGCTGTAAAATAAACTAATATCGATCATCTAATGTATTTCCTATCTATTGATTACCTTGTTACGCTTCATAATCAATGTGTCATTATACCCAATTCATTTATTTTGAAAATGGTAAAATGTGTGAAAGCTTGATATGAAACATATTTTAATAATTATTAACTACATATGTGTAGAACTGTACACATAGAACTGGAACATGGTTCCACAATTAAGAGTTAAATTATAATTGACAGTTTCTAAGGAATTTTTATGGCAATTACAATTACAAAGTCAATTATCTAAACTCAATTACAATTTAATTACGATTACAACAGCAACAGATTACATTATGCCATAATTGTAATCATTTATCAATTACGTGACTAGAATTATAATTGACTCTAACCCTGACAGCATGTATTCACTCTATTAATATCGTATTTATTGATATAAATAGTGTGATTGGGTAAAAAATGTTTACTAATTCAAAAAGGGGGAAAACTTGCTCACCTAACTGTAAAAATATGCTATTTCTTTTACCAAAATATGTTCATCATCCAGGGTTCATACAGCTTTAGTCAAATTAAATTCAAGACTTTTTAAGACGTTTTCTTGCCGTTTGAAATTAAATTTAAAACTAACTTCACAATAAAAAAAATGCCACAATATAATTTAGGATTAGGGTTTTTTTTTTGGGGGGGGGGGGGTTAGTGTCTAGTGCAGACCCCCAAAGTAAACACACAAAAATACACAAAATGACAGTAAAATACACAAAAGACTAAAATAATCAAAATCCCTCTAAAAACACAAGATGACTACAATAATAACCAGAAATCTATAAAACCACAAAATTCTTTGTTGGACAGGCAATTTTCCTTAAATGTACATTTTACCATGTTGTTATACATTTTTAAAAAAAACAAATGTTACCATTTATTTTGAAATGTGAGACTAATTATAATTTTAAAATCATACTTATTATGTATTAAAATATGAGACTTTTGAAACATTGATTTCAGATATTTTAATGACAGTTAAGGCCTTATTTTCATTCTATTCCCAGGTTTGTGAACGTGCGTTCTTACTGAGGTGTGGGATGTTCCTGCCTGGGACCTGATGTGTGTGTGAGGTCTTCAGACCAGGAATCCCCAGGAGGTCACCAGTCAACAGCTGAGTTCTGAGCAGCAGGTTTTCAGACAGACAGAAGCTCTGATGGATCCTCCTCCGTGCACAGGCTTCCTTCATCATCCCATCACCCAGGTCTCCATCCACCATGTCATCATCAGGGAGACGCACCTCACCGTCCTCCTGCATCTGCAACCAGGGTTTAACCTTAGTGTGATCTACTCTATACCTACCAAACATCTCATCAACACATAATATGGACCAAAACTCATAGCTCAATATTTTATCTCAAAATGGTGAATTATGATATAAATCTCAATCATTTTAAATCAAATAAAGTTTGACCAGAAAGAAAATTTAGGGTTAAATGGATGGATTGTTGGATGGATAAATGGGATGGATGGATGCATGGATAGATAGACAGACAGACAGACAGACAGACAGACAGACAGACAGACAGACAGACAGACAGACAGACAGACAGACAGACAGACAGACAGACAGACAGACAGACAGATAGATAGATAGATAGATAGATAGATAGACAGACAGACAGACAGACAGACAGACAGACAGACAGACAGACAGACAGATAGATAGATAGATAGATAGATAGATAGATAGATAGATAGATAGATAGATAGACAGACAGACAGACAGACAGACAGATAGATAGATAGATAGATAGATAGATAGATAGATAGATAGACAGACTTTTATAGATAGACGGATTTTTTTTTGGCGAGATCGAAAAATACAATAGCGCCACCTAAATCAATTATTTTTTTATTTTATAGCTTATTTTGTATTAAAATAACAGTTTTAGGAGTTACTGTTTGCTTGCTGAGTGTGTTCTAACCTAGATCTTTACCCACTACACAACTCACTCACACGTGCTGTCCCTTATAGTAGAAAGAGTGTCACACATTGTGCAGCTGTAATAAATGTGCCCAGAATGGTGTAGTGATATACTAATCTATAACACCAGAGGTGACAAGCAACGAAGTACAAGTACTTTGTTACTTTTTGAAAAAAAATATCTTTACTTTCTACTCCTTAAAAAAATGAGCTCGTTCCTTTAAAGACCTTCTAAGATGACGTCACGACGTAAAAATGTAGGTGGTTTGAGCTTTTTTCTGTTAGATAGGTGCCTTACTTTTATGGTTAAAGTTATTTAACATGTTAAACTCAAAGCTGCTCTGGGTTTTAATGAGGTTTTGCACTTTTTTTTTTTTCTTGACACATTTTATTTACAAATGTTATCTATAATAAGTGCTAAATTCTCTGTGTTCAAAGGTAACAGATTTAATTTATTTCATTTAGTCAAGTAGCAACTTCAATACTTTTACTTTTACCAGTCATTTTGATTTAAGTATATTTACATGAGTAGTGATGACTCAGCACTTTTACCACCTCTGTCTAACAGTGACTCTTACCTTATCCAGCTGTGTCTGAGGAATAACTCATAAACGTTACAGTAACGTTACGTCCTCTCATAGAACAGGAACATTCCATTAAACACAGAAACAAACAGTTCTGTTTAGTTCCTCCTCTGTGGTGTGTTCACGTGGAACCTGTTACCTGTAGAACTACTCTATGGTCCACCTGTAGAACTACTCTATGGTCCACCTGTAGAACTACTCTATGGTCCACCTGTAGAACTAGTCTATGGTCCACCTGTAGAACTACTCTATGGTCCACCTGTAGAACTAGTCTATGGTCCACCTGTAGAACTACTCTATGGTCCACCTGTAGAACTACTCTATGGTCCACCTGTAGAACTACTCTATGGTCCACCTGTAGAACTAGTCTATGGTCCACCTGTAGAACTACTCTATGTTCCACCTGTAGAACTAGTCTATGGTCCACCTGTAGAACTACTCTATGGTCCACCTGTAGAACTAGTCTATAGTCCACCTGTAGAACTACTCTATGGTCCACCTGTAGAACTAGTCTATAGTCCACCTGTAGAACTACTCTATGGTCCACCTGTAGAACTACTCTATGGTCCACCTGTAGAACTACTCTATGGTTCACCTGTAGAACTACTCTATGGTCCACCTGTAGAACTACACTATGGTCCACCTGTAGAACTACTCTATGGTCCACCTGTAGAACTAGTCTATGGTCCACCTGTAGAACTACTCTATGGTCCACCTGTAGAACTACTCTATGGTCCACCTGTAGAACTACTCTATGGTCCACCTGTAGAACTACTCTATGGTTCACCTGTAGAACTACTCTATGGTCCACCTGTAGAACTACTCTATGGTCCACCTGTAGAACTACTCTATGGTTCACCTGTAGAACTACTCTATGGTCCACCTGTAGAACTACTCTATGGTCCACCTGTAGAACTACTCTATGGTCCACCTGTAGAACTACTCTATGGTCCACCTGTAGAACTACTCTATGGTCCACCTGTAGAACTACTCTATGGTCCACCTGTAGAACTACTCTATGGTCCACCTGTAGAACTAGTCTATGGTCCACCTGTAGAACTACTCTATGGTCCACCTGTAGAACTACTCTATGGTCCACCTGTAGAACTACTCTATGTTCCAATCCGCCCTAAAGCCTGCCCTCGTCTCCATGCTTTACCGCCCCCTGCTGGCTACACTTAGTGACTGTCTCACTCTATCCCTGGGGTCACCAACATGTTGCCCGCGGGCACCAGGTAGCCCACATGGACCATGTGTGGGGCCCTCAGACTTGGTCTGGAGCTCTAGTCACCAATGAGTTTCATCTCAAATCTGATGAACTTTCCAGACTTCAAACCCACACAGATAAAAACACATGTAGTTAGTACTTAGTGGAGTTACACACTGCTGCACTTTATACGTTTTTGTATTAAATTCATTTTTTTAAATGTCAATTTTCACTAAAACATTGTGACGAATGTGATATGTTTAAAAAACATCATATTATACAAGTGGACTTTTGAAAAATATTACATAATGGTTAAATAGTACAAACACGTGAAATGTTTAACGATTATTTAAAGTTGTTTGTGGCTAATGAGATGACAACATTAGGATGAAATGTAATGAAAATAAAACAATTGCATAAATTAGGAGTGTTGCATTTTGAAACCTGAGGTGAAAATATAGTATTACTACTAAACTGGTAGCCCTTCGATCTGCTTATGAAGATAAAATGTGTGTTTTTCTGATGAAGAACAGTTTAGTCCAGTAATTTTTAACATTGGGGTATTTATTTATTTATTTATTTATTTATTTATTTATTTATTTAATTCATATTTTTCACATTAAAACACGACACATAATTTCTTGGCTATAACTCACTCAAGAAAAATGATCAAAAACTCAAATTTCTGAAATTCTGAAACGTGTGATATCAAAATGGGGTCATGACCCAAAAAAGGTTGGGAACCCCTAGTTGAATCTTTTATTAATAATAATAATAATTATATTATATCATTATCATAATAGCAGGCTGTTGTTTCCACTACGTGTGACTACAAACTTAAATCCTGACAGCATCATTCATCTGTCATTAAAGAGAAAATATTTCTAAAGGCATATCTCTGTGATGCCAAAAATATCCCTTTTTAACTATTAATAACCAAGAACATATAAAACTAGATTCAGTCTACATCCAGAAAGCTGTAAAGAAAACATTGTAGTCACAAATGTCACAGAATGGGATTAATGTGCCTTGTTGTTTTTTAAATAAAACATACTTTTTATTATTATTGCTCATTGTAAGGATAATGATCTGTTTCCCACAACGATGAGTAGAGATAGTTTAGCAGAATGTGTCTTTATTCTGAAAGGATCATCCAGTCCTTCATCCTGCTGAGTGTGGTCTTCTTCACATGAGGAAATATCATAAATGGGTAAATATTACCTAAAGGGGCGTGTCCTACAGCAGCGGTCAATAACAAGCCTCTGATCAGCTTTCACACATATTTATTTTATTCACATTATGACACAGGGTTTCAACTGTTCTGAACCAGGAAAGGAAGATGTTATTTTTTTAAATAGCAGTGAGTGTTTGTGTACATGTGTGTTAGTCACTCATATATTCCTCCATCATCAGATCAACGTTCTCTAAAAACTCATAATCACATATGAACGTACTACACACTCAATGAGTATATATTATCTAGTACATACTAACTATAGTATGATTAAGATGATGAGCGTTCCCACTCAACTATACTTCCAAGTTTCCCAAGATGCATTTAGAACCTACAGCGTTAAAAACCATGTTCACACTGAGGCTAAATATCTCTGTTGATTCTCCACCTTTACTTTGAAAATTCTGAAAACATTTGAAGTGAGAAAGTGACCAAGTAGATAAAACACACGTAGACACATTTAATTCACACATTTTCAGAGACCCTCCATTGGTCTACTGACTAAACTTCCAGTTAACTTCAAAATAAGAGCCCTATTTACAAACGAGTAAAAAAAAAGTAATGGAAGACAAGAAGAGATGCTTTTATTTTGGAAAGGGGATGTTTGATTTTTAGCTTGAAGCCGGTCCCAGGACCATTTTATTATCAGCTCCCAATGCATCATGGGACGGTTGAGTATGACCGTGCACACTTAAAAGATGTCCCCAAATAGTATATATCCTGGTATTTCTCACATACTCAATCTGTTCAAACTAATGTGAACGCACGACATACTCATTTAGACATCAGATTTAGTATATGAATAGTACGTTAGTATGAGTAGTACGTTTGGATGAGTAGTATGTTTGTATGAGTAGTACGTTAGTATGAGTAGTACGTTAGTGTGAGTAGTACGTTAGTGTGAGTAGTACGTTAGTGTGAGTAGTACGTTAGTGTGAGTAGTACGTTAGTATGAGTAGTATGTTAGTATGAGTAGTACGTTAGTATGAGTAGTATGTTTGGATGAGTAGTATGTTTGTATGAGTAGTACGTTAGTGTGAGTAGTACGTTAGTGTGAGTAGTACGTTAGTGTGAGTAGTACGTTAGTATTAGTAGTACGTTAGTGTGAGTAGTACGTTAGTGTAAGTAGTACGTTAGTGTGAGTAGTACGTTAGTGTGAGTAGTACGTTAGTATTAGTACGTTAGTATTAGTAGTACGTTAGTGTGAGTAGTACGTTAGTGTGAGTAGTACGTTAGTGTGAGTAGTACGTTAGTATGAGTAGTACGTTAGTATTAGTAGTACGTTAGTATTAGTAGTACGTTAGTGTGAGTAGTACGTTAGTATGAGTAGTACGTTAGTATTAGTAGTACGTTAGTGTGAGTAGTACGTTAGTATGAGTAGTACGTTAGTATTAGTAGTACGTTAGTGTGAGTAGTACGTTAGTGTAAGTAGTACGTTAGTATGAGTAGTACGTTAGTGTGAGTAGTACGTTAGTGTGAGTAGTACGTTAGTATTAGTAGTACGTTAGTATTAGTAGTACGTTAGTATTAGTAGTACGTTAGTGTGAGTAGTACGTTAGTATGAGTAGTACGTTAGTATTAGTAGTACGTTAGTGTGAGTAGTACGTTAGTGTGAGTAGTACGTTATTATTAGTAGTACGTTAGTATTAGTAGTACGTTAGTGTGAGTAGTACGTTAGTATGAGTAGTACGTTAGTATTAGTAGTACGTTAGTGTGAGTAGTACGTTAGTGTGAGTAGTACGTTAGTGTGAGTAGTACGTTAGTATTAGTACGTTAGTATTAGTAGTACGTTAGTGTGAGTAGTACGTTAGTGTGAGTAGTACGTTAGTGTGAGTAGTACGTTAGTATGAGTAGTACGTTAGTATTAGTAGTACGTTAGTATTAGTAGTACGTTAGTGTGAGTAGTACGTTAGTATGAGTAGTACGTTAGTATTAGTAGTACGTTAGTGTGAGTAGTACGTTAGTATGAGTAGTACGTTAGTATTAGTAGTACGTTAGTGTGAGTAGTACGTTAGTGTAAGTAGTACGTTAGTATGAGTAGTACGTTAGTGTGAGTAGTACGTTAGTGTGAGTAGTACGTTAGTATTAGTAGTACGTTAGTATTAGTAGTACGTTAGTATTAGTAGTACGTTAGTGTGAGTAGTACGTTAGTATGAGTAGTACGTTAGTATTAGTAGTACGTTAGTGTGAGTAGTACGTTAGTGTGAGTAGTACGTTATTATTAGTAGTACGTTAGTATTAGTAGTACGTTAGTGTGAGTAGTACGTTAGTATGAGTAGTACGTTAGTATTAGTAGTACGTTAGTGTGAGTAGTACGTTAGTATGAGTAGTACGTTAGTATTAGTAGTACGTTAGTGTGAGTAGTACGTTAGTGTGAGTAGTATGTTTGTATTAGTAGTACGTTAGTATGAGTAGTACGTTAGTATTAGTAGTACGTTAGTATTAGTAGTACATTGGTATTAGTAGTACGTTAGTATTAGTAGTACGTTAGTATTAGTAGTACGTTAGTGTGAGTAGTACGTTAGTATTAGTAGTACGTTAGTATTAATAGTACGTTAGTGTGAGTAGTACGTTAGTGTGAGTAGTACGTTAGTATGAGTAGTACGTTAGTGGGAGTAGTACGTTAATATTAGTAGTACGTTAGTATGAGTAGTACGTTAGTATTAGTAGTACGTTAGTATGAGTAGTACGTTAGTATTAGTAGTACGTTAGTGTGAGTAGTACGTTAGTGTGAGTAGTACGTTAGTATTAGTAGTACGTTAGTGTGAGTAGTACGTTAGTGTGAGTAGTACGTTAGTATTAGTAGTACGTTAGTATGAGTAGTACGTTAGTATTAGTAGTACGTTAGTATGAGTAGTACGTTAGTATTAGTAGTATGTTAGTGTGAGTAGTACGTTAGTGTGAGTAGTACGTTAGTATTAGTAGTACGTTAGTATGAGTAGTACGTTAGTATTAGTAGTACGTTAGTGTGAGTAGTACGTTAGTATTAGTAGTACGTTAGTGTGAGTAGTACGTTAGTATGAGTAGTACGTTAGTGTGTTAATGTGGCCCCCAAAGTAAATGTACAAAATGACAGAAAAATACACAAAACAAGAGCAAGAATACATTTAAAAAACACATTGACAATATTTCAGGAAAATGCAGTAAAAGATTAGAAAAAAAACGCAGAAACTACTACAAAAACACACAAAACTACTACAAAAATTAACAAAACGACAACAGTAATACACAAAATTACTCTGGAAAATCTACAAAATTACAACAAAAGTACACAAAAAGACAAAAAACGACTCCACAAACCCACAGTACTAACACACAAGCACAACGACAACAGAAATACACAGAAAATACTCCCAAAAAAACGCAAAATGACACACACACAAATACACAATATGACTCCGAAAAACATATATTTTCCAGGAAAATACACAAAAGGAATACAGAAATGCTTCGCAACGAGCAAGACAACAGCAAACCTACACAGAATGACAGAAAAACTCACAAAATGACTATAAAAACTCTGTTCTTTCCTGTATTAATGCTCAGATCGCTCATTATTCTATATGCTGAGTCATGAATGTTGATCATGTGAAACTCTGATCAAACAAACACATTTTTGTGGCCCTGCTGTAATAATAGTTGCCTACTTCTGCTGTAAAGTGTGGTTAGTTTTCTGTTATTTAGACTTATAATGGATGTGAATGAATTTACCAATTAAAATCATCAGATTAATTGTTTGTTGTAGTTTTTGGTTTAACAAAATTGTTTATTTTGTTGTCAGATTTATTGTAACTTTCAAATTATTCATCAAAAAATGTTCGCTATGAACAATTCAGTTACTGCAGTGGTTGCCAAACTTTTCACAGTTCCGTACCCCTTCAGACATTTAACCTGAAGTCATGTGCCCCCTACCGCTGCACATGCAGTTGTTTTCAACCTTGGGGTTGTGACCCCATGTGGGGTTCCTGGAATTCAAATGAGGGCCAATGAAATGTCTCGTAATTTATAATAATAAAAAAAAATACAGTATAACACCACACACACAAAATAATCTTAAATAATTCAATTCAACTTTATTTATATAACGCAAATTACAACAAAGTCATCTCAAAGCGCTTAATAAAATATAGAGTCCATAGTAAGAAGTATGCTTTCACTTTCTTAAATATAAATCTAGTTCAAATAAAATGCATCTCATAACTTTGTGCACTAATCTTGGCAACAACAAACATGATCAAATGCAATTTTTGAATAAAAAAAGAAAAAGTATCTGGAAACACCTAAAAGTGTGTGATATTAAAATGGGGTCACAACCTAAAAAATGTGGGGAACCACTGATGTAATGCAACATACAATGTAGCCCTACAGTAAATTGTACCTATCCTATTGAGCAATAATAATGTATATATTAAAAAAATTATAATAATTTGTAAGGAATGTAAATTGGTGAAGCAATGTCTCGTCATATTTGTACTTTTTTGTTGAGATTGTTTCTCTGTCACCATCTTACGTCGGCTAATGTGTAATATGTGGTAACGCAGTGAGGCTCCTGACTGCTGGTTAACTTATGTTCTAGTTTACTATTTCATTTTTTTTTTTATTCCTGTACCCCCTATGACAATTTGTGCACCCCTGGGGGTACCCGTACCCCACTTTGGGTATCTAGGAGTTACTGGACATTTGTAAAATAAGTGCAGTAAATTGTCTTCAGTTGTTTTGCAAAAATGTTTATATATTTTTTTACTTATCTCATCAAACTTTAAAATGTAGACATTAGTGGGATAGATATTTATTATTTTATATTGAATTTTCTTTGTCTTGTTTGTTTAGAAAATGTATAGGCTAAAAGCAATATTTTTCCAATCAAGATTTGGAAAGTAAGCGATCCAGAAAAATGTACATTTTGGACTTATTTTACCCTTACTGTAAAAACAGCTCTAATAAGTCTATTAGTACATCTATTACTTCCAGAGGTGAAAGTAATGGATTACAAGTACTCACCTTACTGTAACTGAGTTGCTTTTATGAGTACTTGTACTTTTTTGAGTATATTTCTAAAAAAAAGTAATTTTACATGTACTTAAGTATGTTATGAAAGAATTAAAGTAATTTGTTACATTTCTATATCCAACCGTTACTGAGTACTACTGAGTATTATTATTATTATTGTTTTAAATGATCAATGAACATTGTGCAACATAAAGAGAGTGGAATGACCAGACAGCAATCAAATACAACACATCATAGCCGACCAATCAGATTAAACATAATGCAGCAAAACAGCATTAAATGGAGTTTATTTTATTACTTTTAGAGTTCATAAATGTATCTTTCCTTTATTTTGATTTAAATTCATTTGTATTTTTTTATTATTATTTTAAAAGAAATTGGCACATTTTGACAAATCTTTTATACTGAACAAAATATAAATGCAACACTTTTGTTTTTGTTCCCTTTTCTCATGAGCCTCAAAGATCTAAAACATTTTTTAGAAACACAAAAGACATATTTCTCTCAAATATTGTTCACAAATGTGTCTAAATGTGTGTTAGTGAGCAGAGATAATCCATCCCACCTCACAGATGTGGCATATCAACGTGCTGAATATATATTTTAAAAATAAATGAGTGAATCAAAAATATTGGTAATACAGGGTGAGACACCGCAGAGGAGAAAAATATAATTACTCCATAAATATATTTATTTTTATTCATAGTTTGTTAAATAAATGCTAATTTATGTTTTATTTGGAATAGTGAAGCAGAACAAAAACAGAAACATGCCTTCAGTTATATTTGTGGGCGGAGCTTCCTGTTTGATGACGTCACGTGGTATGGCTGCGTTTATCTCAGATATATATTTCATTTCACTGTTCATTCTGTGAAGAGTTTTGAAGAATTAGAGCCACAGATTTAACAGCTGAGTTGTTATTTTTATTTTCGTTCTGACTGCATACTACTCATACTACTCATACTACTCATACTACTCATACTACTCATACTACTCATACTACTCACCATAATCCCCGCGCTGTGTATAAGCGGATTCGGCATCTCGCTGCGCGCAAAGCATGCTGGTCTGGGTCAAAGGTCAGGACTACCCAGCTCCCGCCTAGCTCGTATCATAAAACGTAAACATGGCAGAGTCTGACAAAGATATTGAATATTTTGAGCGTTGTAAAGTGGATGTTTTAAAAGAATATTGTAAGAGATGTGGACACGTTGTTACTGGGAAGAGGAAGAAAGAACTGGTGGCCCTCGCTTGGGCATTGTCATTTAAAAAAGCGCCTATAGTTTTGACAAAACAGCAGGAACGAGAGGCTGTCAACCTTGATTATTAATCTCTGCTCGAGATCGATGTTGACAGTTGTCAGATGACAATTCCAGATCCCTTGCAGCTCAGAGAAGGTTGGGAGAATGAGTCGACAGCAGCAAATAAATGGCCCCCCTGCACCACAATATAATATTTATATACTAGTTTACTAGTTAGCTCTAATGTAGTACAATATATGTCAAACTTACTGATTTAATCCATTCGGCACGACGTTCTGGATCTTTTCTTTCAGTAGGAAATGGGATGAGTACGTATGGCGGGTCGCATATACATCGTGAGGTTCCTTTATTGCACTCGTGAACGGGGCAAAACTCTTTCATCCACGTATTAATCCCACGTGTACCGTTGGAACAGCCACGCACTGAACAATGGGACCCTGGCATATTGCCTTAAAACGACCTTAAGCAAAGTAAATGCCTAAAAGTCCGTATAAGTAGCCAGTTGTTCCGCTAGACAGGGGCTTTGTTGACACGCTGGGTAGTCGTGAACTCTGACCCGGATATATTGACCCGGGAATCGCGCATGCGTACTGATAATGCCGATTTGGCTTATTAAAACCAGGTAAGACATTTCACAAGTACTGAGGACTTTAACGTTGACTGGTTTAAATGTTTCATTTCTTACCACTGGCTCTAGTTGGTTATTCTTACTTTACTGCATCAAACGCGTTGGTTTCTGAGCTTTGTATTCACTCATTCAACTTAAAATATGAGTGTTTTTAAAAGCACTTATAAATGAAATTCATTTATTATTATTCTGCCGAATGATTTTTTATAAAGCTTTTAGAATTGTGTGTTGACATCAGAACGTTAAATACAATAAAATAAATAAATAATAAAAAAAAAGCTTTTACATTACCTTAGTATGGAAGCCTGTTTTCGCCACTAAAAAAAAAAAAAAAAATTCACTTTGGCAAGTCATAATTGAGAAATAAAGTCATAATTATGAGAAATAAAGTCAAAACTATGAGAAATAAAGTCAAAACTATGAGAAATAAAGTCATAACTATGAGAAATAAAGTCATAAATATGAGAAATAAAGTCATAAATATGAGAAATAGTCGTAACTATGAGAAATAAAGTCATAACTATGAGAAAAATATATTTTTAATTTAAAGTTGCAAAGAAAAATAATCACTATGGCAAGTCATAATTATGAGTTAGTAAAGTCATATTTATGAGAAAGAAAGTCATAATTATGAGGAAATTATTTTTTTTTATATATATATATACATTTGCAAAGAAAGAAAGACTTATTTATGTACTTCCACTATTTTCTACACTGTGTACCATGTACTGAGTTCTTCTAACTGAATAAACTAAAGCCAAAATATGTGTTATGAATGAATTATTATTAATCAAAGTGTCATTAACAACGTTAACGGTCAGTATCAGTAGACTGCAGCTATTGTTCAGTTTGTATCTCATATTAATTATGACTTTACTAACTCAGTTATGCTGTGGTGTTTTCTATTTTTAGTGGTGGAAACGGGTTTCCATACTTTTGTCACACTTCTACTGATTTATTTTCCCTTAAATGATCCATTATTAATTTGACCTCGTGTTTAAAGTCATGAAAGAGAGTGGCTGAGGAGATTAATGTTATGTTCCATGTGTTCACAATTGGATTCATCCAAACAGGCATCATCACTGTGTTTAAAGATGGACTCAGACACTGAGAATCTGAATAACGCAGCTTCATCAGACTGCACCAACAGACAGGACACGTCAACAGCAGACATGCTCAGGTTCTCCCCGACATAGATAACAACAACACAGAGTCTCTCTCCTTTGTTCCTACATTATGACATTTGTGATGTTTTCAGGATGCAGCAGCAGATGTCCAACCAGTGCTTTGAGATGTCGGTACAGCTCAATGTAGGTTTGCGTCAAGAATTATTCTATGATAATAATTCTGATTTTGTAGATCAAACAATTTTAAGCCTAGTTTCTAATGACAGGAAAAAGTAAAAGATGTTGCAGCACATCTGAAGCAGAGAGAGACTTGTGAGTTGAATTATATTGTACAACGGCACATTAGGGCCACATTAAAGTTAAAATAAAATAAAAAATAATCTGTCCACTATGAGAATAAAGTCGTATCTTAATGAAATCGTAATTTTATGAGATTAAAGTCACAATATTTCAAGAATAAAGTCATATTTTTATGAGAATAAGATTGAAATACAAACAGTCACGCGTGTGTTATGGAGAATGTGGAACATTTAGTGAGATTATACTTCTCTTAAGGTTTCACACATGCCGACGTTTACGTTTGTTCCGACAAAAAGAACCAGACTGATTTGGAGCAAAAAACTTCTTTTGTGGTAGAGGAACTGGCTGGAAGTGGTCGACTTCAGGTGTTGGTTGCGTTCACTTCAACAGGGAATTCTGTGTGCTACACTATTAAGAGTCTTTTAAGATACGCCTTTATTCTCATTAAATGATGACTCTCTTCTCAAAATATTACAGCTTTGATCTCGATATATTACGACTTTAATCTCGTAGTGCTCAGATTTCTTTTTATTTTCAATGTGGCCCTAATACGCCATCGTAATATTGCACTTTTACATTTGTGTGTAATATACTAATTAACAGTAACACATGTATTAATGTTTCAGACCAGATTACATGAATGAAGTTGAAAAAGTTAAAACAGCTCATTTTACTGGCACGTTGGCCCTGCACAGGTAACGTAAAGTCTCTTTGCTATTATAAAAATGAACATGTTACATCATGTGACCTAAGACCAACTATTCGTGTGTTACAGAATTCAGATGTGGAACGCTATTGGAGAGAAACTGAGATTTTTAGTTAAAAATGATAATCACACTGAATATTACCAGCAACCATGAAAGAGAAAAATATACTGAATAATAAAATGAACAAACAACAACAAAATACACAAAATGACACCAAAAACACACGCACGAAGAGAGAAAAATACTATTACCAGCAACACACAAAACGACAGACACACTAAAGGAGAGGAAAAATACACAAAAATAACAGAGACATACAAAATGACATAAGAAACAAACAAACGACAGCAAAAACACACACACACTGAAAGAGAATCATTTAAATAATACCAACAGCACAGAAAAACGACAACAAAAATACACAAAATAAGAGAAAAATATACTGAATAATAAAAGGAAGAGACAAACAACAACAAATGACACAAAATGATGGTATAAAGGATTTTGATTAGAACGTGAACTGAAAACACAAAGGTCAGTCTTGGTCCCACATCAGGAGGGAGATGACCATAAATGATAAAAACTATGAAATAAATCTATTCATGAGGCACTAAATAAGGTTTTATTCCACTTATTTACAAAATAAGATTCTTTAATATGTTTATCACTCATTCATTCCATTATTATGGTCTATAGTTGTTTTTTCACAGAATTATGAGCTAAATATAGTAGTCAGACATAAGGGGGTACTTGCATTCAAAAGTAAAAGAAACGGGGTACTTGAGCCACAAACGTTTGAGAAGCACTGACTTGGTATATTATCTATAAAACTCCAGACATGAGGTGTAAGAGTGAATTTGATGGCTGTGTCTTTTTACAGTTCCCTGAGAGTCATGATTGATCGCTACATGGCTCTTTGTTCACACATTAAACAACTCCAGCAGGTAAACACTCCTCATTTTCTCTCTGACGCTAAGGTCGATGCACTTTGACCTTTAGATGTGAAAACACTTGAAGAAAGCTTGACCCAGTTTACCTCAGTGTAAGGCAGGGGCACACCCACATTTATATTGTTTAACATTAAGGTTTACAAAGTTCAGTTCATTTTCAAAGTTGGAAAAATATATTTTTATCATTATCGACTGAAACAACCAGATTTCATGCAAGTTCCCGTGATAATATCTCTGAAATTAATCAAAATTCGATTACGTAAGTGTAATTTGGTAACCGTACCAATAGCACCGGGGATCGTCCGTACAAATAGACACTTTCTTTTTAATTTTCTATTAATTCCTGAGCTTCAGTTCACGTGAAAGTTTACAAAAAATGTCCACCTCTTTGTAACCCTATTTAACTCATTCAGTGCCAGCCATTTTCAAAATTTCTACCCCCTCAGTGCCAGCCGTTTCAGAGCATTTTGACTCATTTTTTTAAAGACCCACAGAATATTTTGTATTATGACAACCTGAATTCTGATGCCAGATTCTGAAAGATTAAAGTCTCTAATTTCATCAGAAATTAGCTCATTTCATTCTTCTGTAATCCACAGTTGATCGTAGTTCCGTAAAGTTTAGGAAGAAGAGTTTAGGCCTCACTTCAAGTAATTTACTGGTGTTTCTGTAAAATCCTGGTTAATGAAATCTGAGCTTGTGCTTTGCCGTTTTGTTTTTGTCTTGTTTTTTCCATCAGGAATCGAAAACTCTCCAAGACGAGATCATAAAATTACAGAAGCACAGACTAGGTTTGTTACAATCCCACACATTTGTTTTGCTAAACAGGAATTTTGAGTCTGATTTAGAAGCAGTTGTGGTTTTGACGGCGAATCCCAAAAAGTATTTCCAATCCTAGGATGAGATAAACCCATTGTGTTCATGTTGTGTAGAGCTGAAGCGTCTGACACACGAGAGGATGAAACAAACAGAGGAGCTGGTGTCTAAGATGGAGCACCCAGACACACACAAGTATAAAGCAGCAGTGGAGAAAGGCCAGGCCAACCTGGAGAAATACAGGAGGATGACGGTCATAACCCAGAACGTCCTCAGGGTGAGAAAAACAGGGTTTTTGAAGTCATTTGATCCTGTATGATTGGAAATATCTATTTTATTTCTAAAGCTTTCATTGTTGCTAGAGGTGTCCCGATCCAATATTGATATCGGTCCGATATCAGCCAGAAAACGAATATCGGATTTTATTGGACTGCATCTAAAATCACCGATATAAGCCCTCCGATAAAATGTTTCTATCCATAGGTGACAACAAAGTAACCTACTGTTGCTGACTATTGTTCTCTGTTTGAGTAACATCACTTGATCAAGCCTTTTCTAACATTCCACACTACAAAATAAGTAATAAAAGTATGTATGATTTGTGCTGATATCGTATCGGATCAATAGCGGTATCGTAAAGTTGTATCGGGACATCCCTAATTGTTGCGTTGCAGAAATACTTTGTTCAATTTCAAAATGTAGTGTGTGTGGTTCTTCAGGGCATTCTGCTGGCCTGTAAAGTAAATTGGATGGATGATCCTGAAGTCCAAGCCATCGCCATGACTCTGGAGGACTAGAGATAGACTTTTTATTCTATTGTTTTTGTTTAATAAAAACTGTGTGTTCCAAGTGTATCTAATGTCATATTTCAGTGGATCTCGTCACTGGTTAAACAAGTTTTAGGTTATTCCATTCACAGTATAAATAAAACAGATCAAACTAAATTAGTGTTTTTAAATCAAGTTATTTTGAGTCTAAACTGATCACTATGTACAGCTTCTGTACTGCACACGCTAAGGCCAACACTGTTGACTCGTGGCTTCATTTTGAGCGTAATCTGATTATGCACCAATAGAGTCCAGCACAGGCTGTGTAATGATTATTACTTAAGCACAAAAATGAGTTGAGTTATATCCTTTACATGATGACATATTATACAACTTGTTTTGTATTCTATAGCCACATAATCCTGGAGTATATATATATATATATATATATATACACACACACGAGGGTAGAGATGTGTAGAAACATTCTCAAGATGAAGATTCTTTTCATTATAATTAATGTTTATGTTTTTTTTGTGTTCATTTTTATGAACATTGGTTTTTGAATGGGAATATAACACTCAAAACAAGAAGCAGTGAGTTGCAACCCACCCTCAATAAGATTTACAGTAAATGAACTAAAACAATATCAGTATGTGTATGTGATACTCACAAAATGACTGTTTTGTTGAAATGTTTTTATTTTGGTTTCCTTCCCATGCAAAGTCAATTTAAGTTTATTATAGTTGCAAGGTTTCATTTTACTTTACCATGTCATGCTGTAAAACGGACACTAGATGGCGACACTAACCTGAAACGTAAGCGGTGCGCACCGGACGTGCCTTATAATCCAACTGAATGGAGAAAGAGTCACATGTGTCCGGCTTTGCTGTGTCTTTCCTACACTTACAGGTTAGTTTTTCACCTTTTATGTGAGTACAGGTGTGTATAACATAATGGGGAGCTCCAGTGATAAGTTGCCTGTTAGCTAAAATGTGTGAATGTGTGTAGAAATGTAAGTTTCACGCGACGTGACGAGGAGAGTAAGCAAAATGGCGGTCGACACCGTAGTAATTGTGTACTTGATAAACCTATCTGTATTGGCTCCTGGTCATTTGTGGGTTGTTTTGTGGGGCAATAATGTGTTTGTGGTTCTATCTTTGTGTGTGAAATGTGATGTGTGAGTGCAATACATTGTTGGGTTGTTAAAGCTAATGCTATTGTAGGGATACAAATGTGCTACATGTGAAGCTTGGTTTAGGGCCTGTACGCAAACTGAGACTGTTGGTGTGGTTAGAGTTCATGAGTTAGGAGTTAGTCATGTTTGATTGTTAATAAGTTTGTTAGTTAATGGTGTCTGTGTAAATCTATAACTGCATATAAGGTTATTCTGTGACATTAAGTAGATACTTAAAATATATAGATAAATAGATGCTACAAAATGTACACTCTTAATTAAGAGGTTAAAAACAAGGTGTTTAAACAATAATATATACATGATTGGTGATACAAAGTTAGATGACATGATTGTGAAGAAATATGTTTATTTTGGTTTCATACTGAATTTCATATTTTTGTGAAGAAATGTTTATTTTTGGTTTTATACTGAATTTCGTATTTTTGTGAAAATATATAAAAAGGACATTTTGTGTAAATGATAACATCTGTGGTTATAACAGTGCTTCAGTAAACAGAATAATTCATAAATGCAGAAAAGGGTTAATTTGAATATGTAAATAAATATAATCCAACTGAATGGAGAAAGAGTCACATGTGTCCGGCTTTGCTGTGTCTTTCCTACACTTACAGCGCTCCTCTCGGGAGGATTATCTATACATCTGCTAGCGGTGACCAGACCGGGACCCGCTACATGTATAACATTAAGCATACATACTTTTCAGTGAACATTGCTATGCATACAAACATCTATCCAATTCATCATAAGTCCATAATTCAGTTTACCTTTTCATTTATTTCACAATTCTAATGCACAGAACCAGTAATAAAAGGTTGTTATATGTATACACATTTATTTTTTTTTTTACTTATTTGCTTTTACTTTAAAGTAGCTGCACAAAACTTGCTTTTTTTCTTAATGCTTAAAATTATATTTGCCCAAAATCAACCTTTCAATGTTCAAATATCAAAAATCTTCCATATTTGATATTTTTTTCTTCAAATGTGCCTGTTTTATATTTTCCCATCAGCTCAGATTCTTTCAGAAACTCTGTTAGTATAAAATCTGATTTTTTTAGTTTTTCAACTTTGCAAAAATAAAGTAGATTAGTGCCAAAGTGATACCTTTGTTTATAACATTAATGTGTTAAAACGTAAACGTAACAGACAACATAATAAAGTCTTCACACACGCAAAAAGAAAAAGCACAGTCCTGTTCTACGATTTAGTAAATTAGTTTAACCGCTAGAGGGCGACGCGCCCGAGTTATGCCATTATATTCTATCTACTGTACACCTAAACACTGAAGAAGAGAGCAGCACACGTGTGTACACACTGCACACAGACCTGACGATAAAACGTCGTTAAGACATATTTTAGTGACTGGTGTGTTAGTGGATATCAACGTAAACATGCCGAAAATAAGAGCAGAGCAGGCAGCACCAGGAAGTGAAGAACCAGGGTGAGTCGAGGTTAGCTTTAGCATGCTAGCAATACCACTGCTGTAAGGAGATTTCAAAGTTCACTACTTAAGTTATTCTCAACGCGAAATTTGTCAACACAAGCTGTGTAAAGTGTTGTACAAGTGCTGCTGCTTCTCCAATGAGTCCCAGTATAGGATGAATTGTTCATATTATTATATTTATTACTTGTAGTGAACAGTGGTAAGGACAAAACCAAATGTAATGCTCAATGGTAAGAGTTTAAGAGTCTTAGTATTGGAGTTTATTAGAATGATTAATGAAATTATAGTCAAGGTCTTAACAGGAAGTGAGAATTTTTTTTTTCTTTAACATTTTTTAATCAAATCTTACATGATCGATTATGTATGACCTGATCAGAATCAGTTTTATTTGCCAAGTACAGTTAAAAAAAACACTACAAGGAATTTAGCTTGGTGGATGGTGCGAAGAACAATAAAACCCAAAAAAAAGAAACATTTATAATAATAAATATAAAGGATGGATATATACAAGTGTGATGTACAGTATGTTAACCACAGAAGTTATTTACTCTGAATTTAAACTAAAACTATTGATTTTTGAGACAGGATAGATCTGATTTTAGCAATGTTACGGAGATGAAAGAAGGCAGTTCTTGAAGTTTGTTTTATGTGAGAGTTGAAGGATAAATCCTGAGCTTCGTGCCAGAGTAATGCCATCTAGGGAAGTTAGGCTAGCATAGGTTTCTCTAAGGTGTCGCGGGCCCAGTACAATGACCTCAGTCTTGTCTGAGTTAAGAAGAAAATTTTGGTCCATCCAGGCCCTAATGTCCTTTAGACAGGCCTCAAGTTTAGATAGCTGATTTGTCTCACCTGGCTTCATTGATACATACAGTTGGGTATCATCAGCATAGCAGTGGAAGTTAACAGAGTATTTTCTCATAACATTACCAAGGGGGATCATATAGATACAGAAGAGGATTGGACCTAGCACAGAGCCCTGAGGAACCCCGTAGCTTACTTTAGTGTACACAGAAGACTTATTATTCACGTGTACAAACTGGTACCTATCAGATAGGTAGGACTTAAACCAGTTTAGGGCAGTCCCTGTGATTCCAAGTAATTCCTCTAATCTCTCTAGTAGAATATAGTGATCTATAGTGCCAAAAGCTGCACTAAGATCTAATAAAACCAGCACTGAGAGTCGTCCTTCATCTGAAGCCCAGAGTAGATCATTAGTTACTTTAACTAAAGCAGTCTCTGTGCTGTGTTGAGCTCTAAAACCTGACTGGAAGTCCTCGAACAGGCTGTTGTTTTGAAGGAAGTCACAGAGCTGAGCCGCCACAACTTTCTCAAGAATCTTTGAAATAAAAGGAAGATTAGATATTGGCCTGTAGTTTGCTAAAGTGTTGGAATCAAGAGTAGTTTTTTTGAGAAGGGGTTTAATTACAGCTACTTTAAAGGACTGTGGCACGTAGCCTATTGATAGGGATATATTTATTGTCTCCAACAAAGATGGGCAAACCAGGGGAACAACTTCTTTAAACAGCTTAGTTGGGATCGGATCTGAACTACATTCCCACCATAAATCAGTGCAGTGCTTTGCTCACAGTTACAACAGGATTTATCCATCATTGTGGTTGTGTAAAAGCCACGAGCCTTTGTTTAACAACACTGTGGTAATGGTTCTAGTCAAACTTGAACCTAATACACAGGCTAGTCATTAGGGGTGTCCCGATCCAATATTGATATCAGATATCGGTCCGATATCAGCCAGAAAACAAATATCCGATTTTATCAGACTGCATTTAAAAGTTGTTTTTGTCCCCGCCCTCAGTTGTTCCCACCATATACTGACAGTGAAAAATCACGGAAGTGAACTTGAATTGCTGAGTATTGTTCTCTGAGTAACATCAGTTGATGAAGCCTTTTCTAACATTCCACACTACAAAATAAGTAATAAAAGTATTTATGACTCGTGCTGATATCGGCAAATATGCAAGGTTGCAATATCGGTATCGGAAGTGAGAAAAAGTTGTATCGGGACATCCCTACCAGTCATACATTAAACTTGTGGCTCTCTGTTTCAGGGATCATGTTTAACACAGGCGTTGGTCAACACATCCTGAAGAATCCTTTGGTTGTTAATGGAATCATAGAAAAGGTAGGAAGTGAAAGATGGCTTTGCCTCCACATCATCAGATAAACCCAGTGATGCTTTCATTATTGTTTCCAGGCTGCTCTGAGGCCCACTGACGTGGTCCTGGAGGTGGGACCTGGTACGGGTAACATGACTGTCAAACTGCTGGAAAAAGCCAAGAAGGTGAGAGAGCTCACTTAGCAACCAGGTTTATCCCATGAATGGGTCATACAATGTGTTGCTTTTGCATTTAAAGACATGGAGCTGAACATAAAAATGGCAGCTTCTGTTTGTCAGTGACAGAAGGTGGGTAGTGCGGTCTGTTTGCATGGTCGTACTTTACACATCATGCTTGTATGAAGCTGCTCCTCCACATGTGACGACGATGAAACAAAGCCTCCATAATATATTGCTTAGAAGTCTGAGGGTGCGTCCGAATATTCCCTCCTATCTCCTTTTCTATCCACTTTTTCTTAACCCCTGGAAGTGTTTAAGTGGAGCGTTCCATTTCTCTAAAAGCTAAGGAAAGGAGGCTAAATGCTTCCTTTATAACCTCCTTTAGCCTAGGAAACACTGACTTCTGTAATTTACGTTACGGCTCCCTCTAGGATGTGTATCCAGTGACGCCATAACAGAAATCAAGATTATCAAAGTCATTATTAACAAAGTTTTTAAAGGAGCAACAGAACGAAACAAAACGAATTGGAGATCCTGGTAAACTAAACAAAAGTAGGCAGGACCCTGAGCCAACCCTGAGCAGCGTCCACCCTCTAAACTACTAAAAGTTACAAAACACTAAATCTACATGAACACGATAACAGAACTACCACAAACCTGCAGTCCAAACTAAAATAACAAACTTATAAAACGTCGAGTGGGGAGCTGAAGAACAATCTTTCTTTCAGCCCTTTATACAGCTCCTCCTCCCTCTCCACCTGATTACTGATGTGAATCAGGTGTGTTAGTTGAGAGGGACGAACAGCAGCCGTAACAGCATCCTTTAGCAAAGAAGAAAAGATAATGCTGACCCACAATTCCTTGCGGCGACAGCATTTGAAGGGACCTGCTCATCCGAGCGCTTACGAAAACTCACGATGACATAACCGAGCGCTCAGTCGTTAGAAAAAGAGATCAGAGATATTTTTTTCTTCAACATATTTTATTCACATAGGAATGCTTTGTGTGGTTGTTTATTTGTATTCATACAATGTTACGTAGGCCTATATCAGGGGTCTGTAACCTTTACCCTTCCAGAGCCAAAAAAAATACCTTCTCCATGAAGACAATACAGTGTATAAAATTCTATACAATTAAAATATTGAATAATTTTATGAGTTAATGGATTTGAAGGGTTACAAAAAATAACTAATTTGTTAACACATGATCATGTCGGTCAACACATGCTAATTGCTAATTTCTTGCAACATATCAAGCATGCACATTAAGCTGGCATGTTGGCAATTAAATACATCTTTCCCCACAAAAATACAATCTCTATTTTCTTCCTTTTTGTTGGTGTATTTATCTTAGCAGGGATTTAAAACTTAAGGTTAGCCACAGGTATAAGGGAAGGTGATGGTCTGTAGAGGTTGTAGGAGTTGAAGTAGGAAGGTGGTAGAGTTATTGCACAATGTGATTTCTTTTTAGGTTAACCAATTGTTAATCATAATTTTATTTGATGTTAATGTCATTAATCATCAATATCCTCTAAGAAATAATTCATTATTTTAATATTTATTTTAAAGCTACAGGGAGCCATTGCAAAAGAGTCAGAGCCACAGGTTGCAGACTCCTGGTCTATATCTTGAATTAATGTAACAATTTCATACATCATCATACTTATTTTGGATTAATGTTGGTTTCTGGGTGCAAGGTGAGTGTGAGCATCCATTCTCTATGGTTTCACTTTTGTTCCTCGTAGCCATGGTAGCCTCTTTTCCTTTGATTTACATCAGTGCAAAGTGTTATAAATGTGCTTTTAGTCCATTTTCTGAAATTTGTTGTTTATCACCATTGCAGACGTCACTAACCTTCACCGCCGTCGGATTATTACGTCACCTAGTGGAAGTGCGTCTGTCAAAACAACGGGATGGCCTTTCCCTAACTCCTTTAGGAAGTTTCCCCACGGACTTAAGGAAAAATTGATAGGAGGGACTATTGGGACGCAGCCTGAGCCTTGCTTTAGCTTTCAGCTAAACGATCCGTGTGTGTATTTTACAGGTGGTGGCCTGTGAGTTGGACGGCAGATTAGTGGCTGAGCTTCAGAAAAGAGTGCAGTGCACGTGAGTGAGGAGAGCAGTAGCTAGTGCTAGTGTGTGCTGCAAACATGTAGATTAGTGCAAATGTGACTGATTTCTTTTTCCTGTTAGACCTCTGCAGACCAAACTGCAGATATTGATCGGTGACGTGTTGAAAACAGATCTGCCTTTCTTTGACGTGTGTGTGGCTAATTTACCTTACCAGGTGAGTGCGACTTTGTGCTCTGCACAGTTCAGTCATTCACAATCTAATCTCTTTATTCTTCCTCTTTGTGCAGATTTCTTCTCTGTTTGTGTTCAAGCTCTTGCTGCATCGTCCGTTCTTCAGGTGTGAACCTGTTTATCTGTGTCCGTGTTCTTCCTGTTGTGTCTGCACTCTTTCACGCCTCTGTCGTGTTGTTTCTCTCCATTCAGGTGTGCTGTGTTGATGTTCCAAAGGGAATTTGCTATGCGTCTGGTGGCCCCGCCTGGAGACGAGCTCTACTGCAGATTGTCCATCAACACGCAGCTACTGGCTCGTGTCGACCATCTGATGAAGGTCAGTCCATAGCGGTGTCAGAGGATTCTCACTTCTGTTCTTTCTTTAATTTCAGGGTTTGTTTTCAAACTAAACACTCACTTCCAGATTGTGCGTCATTGAAATCTAACCGACACTTATTGCATATTTGGCCTATTTGTCACTTTGGGCCCAATCAAATCCACGTGGACGGAATTACGGAATCGACCAATGAAAACGGAATGCAGACTTTAATGCGGAAATGGACAGAATCGGGATGAAACGCCACCACCGTGAGAACTTTTTTTTTTTTTTTTAATTGGGAAATGTTTCCAGGGACGGCTCATTAGGTGCCCTGCTCGCCCCCCTCTTGTCCTGGCCGCTTCAAACACTGACCCAAAACACTGCCTAAACCACCAAAAACCACCCAAAACACCGCCTAAACCACCCAAAACACCGCCTAAACTGCCGAAAAACTACGCAAATCATTGACTCCTAAATATGCAGCTACCAGTTCCTGTTTAACTTCACTGTGTCTGTAAAACTCCATGTTTTCACAGAGTGCCACAGCACTTGACGAAAAGCAATGTAAATCATTTTTACACTACTTATAACTATTTTATCTTTGCATTTCACATGAACCAAATCTAGTTTCAACCACACAGTTAACATGGCACTTGAAATAAGCTTAATAAATCTTTAAATTAAACAAGTAAACTCAATAAACATGCCTTGCATTGCCTGTTAAACAATGAACAATTTGCCAAACTTTACAAGTAAATGACAAGAAATGCATTCAACTTAAGTTTCCATGCTGAACAATGTTTAAGTCCAAGTTTCCTGATTGCTTTTAAATGAATTGTCCAAGCAACAGAAGCTCGTGGTTATGTCGAGGTGCTTACCACCAGCTGTCTATCCAAACACGTACACTGTAAAAAGTAGGATTGAGGTCAATTAATATCTATTAAAGAATTATTAGTAACTAATACTCAATAAAATACATATGTGCAGTTTGAAATCAGTTTATGTTGATTTAAACTATTTTTTTTTATTTTTTTATTTAATTTCACATGGTTTTTGGTTGGATAAAATAAGCAAAAATAAAATGAGTAGAGTTTAATTAAAATTTATTAGAACCACCAAGAAAACAAAAATTGATAAATTCTACTCATTTAAAAATATCTAGTTTTAACCACGAAGTGCTTCCACCCAGAGTCCTTTGCGCCGAATGGGATCAGGGGTCATCACGTGCTTCGCGCTTTTTTTTACTGTCTTGGGGTGCAGGTCGTGCAGGTCCTCCATGTCCTCCATCAAACGCAGGTAAGACCTTTTCAATTATCATTTTAAACAAGTAGAATTTATATTGCAAGTAACGTTAGCAAGTTAACATAGGATTGAGCACCATTGTGTGAAACAAATTTAAATAATGACGATTGTGTCAGGGTTTGGTTTTCGGTTTTCTTTTTTCCCCCATTTTTTTTTTTTTTTTAAACCTTGTAGGCTTACTGAACAGACAAGGCGGTTGGTACAGGGCTGGGTTACACGTTGAAACTTTACAGCTTTCTCTTTTCGGAAGCAACTTTCTGCAAAATAATGTTAAACCGTACAAAAATTTAAGAAACTTGCTAAAATATCAATCTTTTCGGTGGATTCAAATTCCTCCCCCGCTTTCAAATGCTCAAACTTGCAACCTCTCTAGTGGTGAGAGGTTTTTGTTTTTTAAGATCTGCACTTTGGCTGTCACGTTTGCTCCATTGTACGTTGACTTAGATATGTCTGTTTGTCCAAACTGTAGCAATGCGTCACAGTTTATTGTTCGTTGTGGCTTGTAGAGACCAGAATCGTTGTGGGGTGGAGGGACATGCGGCGTTGTAGATCCGTTTTTCCCCCTGAACTGGATGATCCGCTTTTTTTTCTTAAGAAAAAAACAAACCAAAGTCAAACGAGAGATTTGGGCCGTTTTGTCTAAGTACTGCGCTAAGAACGCAGCTCAGCTCTCTCACTTAGGGATGCAAACACGGCGCTTTTCGTGCTGAGGGAAAATCCTCATTTGATAACTGGCTGTCTTCACGCTCTGTGATTGGCCAGTCACACATAGCTCCCGCCTCCCTCTCTCTCTCTCACACACACACACAGTGACTGAGGTGAGAGACAGAGGCGAGCTGAGGACTCTAGCTCACGTTGCTCTCTTCACTCCTCAGGTTTTCTTCAGCTGGTCTCTATTTCTGATATTCAAAGTTACTTCATATTCATAAGAAACAGACCTTTGGGCTCACTTTTCTGTTTGTAATATTTAGAATGGTTTTAAAACTAGGTTGAAGTGGTTTTATATATGGTGCAGGGATGTGTGGTTTTGGATATTTAATTTTTACTGCAACTACTTAGGTTTCATCTTTTGATGGCACCAATTTTATTCATTTATTAGACATATTTGTCGGCTACATAACTTTTTTTTTTTTAAATGGCATTTTTTATCTATTTTTTGCCAATCACCATCAGTCTGAGAAATGAATGATCTCAAAGATAAATACTGTTCACTTTGTCTGTGAAAGAATTTAATTTGACTCATTGTGAGCATTAAGTTTTAACATTTTGGTGTTAGTTTAGATTTTTGTTCAATGTCTTTTACATAATGGTATGTAAAGCATGAATCCGTCCAATTGAATTAAGGCTAATATTGCTTTTCTTTCCAGTTGCAGGAAGAGCCCTTTGCTGAAATTCCTCAGATAGGTATGTATAACATGCACCACAAAATAAGCTGGAATAACATGCTTCATACAGATTGAAACTTCCCTACATGATGAAACTGATTGATGGATTGTCAAATTTCAGCAGAAAAAAATACAACCAATGACTGTTTTATCTTTACAATTGATTCTTGCATAATTTTCCTCACAGTATTTTCTATCGATTAGCATTTGATCAGGTTGACCCTACTTAATCCAACTTTTTTTTTTCAATAATTGGGCAGACAACAATTATAGATGTCATACTCAATCAAAGGTGCACAAATCCCCTTCCTCTTAAAAAAGTCTTGATAATTGTAATTCAGTGCCTGATGGTTTACCTTGGGGAACAAACCGATCAACTCTTTAAAGAGTTTAATGTAAGTTGATGTGAATGTTTAAAACAGAAAAATGCAATTTAACTAACTGGCACATTGGACTTTAATGAGAACGTTTCTCTGTTTCAAGAGAGAGAAATTATCAACCTTAACAGCTAAAATTTAGATATTTTAGAGCTTCACTATTTCATGTTCTACTAAAACTATTGCTTTTCTATTTCTTCAAAGGGTTAGTAGGATTTTGGAAGATAAAGGGTTTCGAAGTTTTCTTTTGGCATGACAGTGAAATACCCCATGTTTTTTTTTTGTTTTTAGGATGCTGATGGAGACAGTGTGTCACAAGACCTTGCTGAACAAGGGATGAAAATGTACAAAATCAAGACCAAACTGTCAGAGGACTGTGATGACGTTGGTATTGTGGTGGAGGGGGTGAGAGTTCTGGCTGCTCTGGGTAATGTTCCAAGGGCTTGCGCCATGCTTGTTGGATTGACATATGCAGTGGATCTTGCCTATCCCAAAGAACTAAGGTACACCTTGGAAGTATTCCAGAAATTCCTTGAACTGGATTGTGCAAGGCTATCACCAAAAGTGAACAGCCTCAAGATTAAGTTGCTGACTTAAAAATGAACTATCACGAAGTGAAAGGGATGTGAGGTCACACTCAGCAATTTTACGCGATTACCTTTGATGCTTTCATAAATCTCTTTCACTCTCTCAATGATGCACTTGTCAAGTTAGACCCCACCCAGGTGGCACCTGTTGTTTGACAGGCTGTATTTGTTATCTCTTGTTTTAGTGTGTTTTTATTGTGACATTTATTGAGAAGTGTGAAAACTTTTAAAAACTAAGATGGATGAAACATTTGTTAAACTTTCTTTCATTTGCATCTACTTCAGTAGTCTTGAAGCTGTATTTTTTTTTTTGTTTTTTTTTTCAACATGCTCAGTAACATTGTTACTGATGCTTTGTCATAGGTGTTATTTACTCAAATTTACAGTTTTCCAGTCAAAGTAAAAAAAAAAAAGATTAAAGTTGTCCTTAGTCTAAGCAATGTTGGGTTCAAATTTAGTTTTTAATGTTTACCATTGAGCCAAAGTTGTACATTCTAGCCTTGTAACAGTAGAACTGTATTTGTATTTTGTTTCTTTTTAGTTTGAGATTTAAAGGAAAAGTCCCGTTTTTTAAAACCTGGACCTTATTTATAGCATGAAATACGTTTGTAAACTCACCCAGACAATTTTGGAGTTACTTGAAGTCTATCAGGAGATATTTACATCCATCACGCTGGCGTACATATCCATTCAATGGAAGTGGTCGGGGCAACGTCATTTCAGCCTCTAAATAAGACATTATCAGCCACAAAAGGGCTTCATTTCACCAGTGTTTAGTTATTAGTTGCTGTACTATCCCTCTGTGCCTTCAGAGCCGCTTTGTTGTCATCCTTTTTAAATGCTTTACTAAGATTCTTCTGTGGTTTCCTGAAACTTTACTAAGATTCCTTACGTTTTCCTGAAACCACAGAAGAAGAATAGTCCGCTGCAAACCCTGAATAACAAAACTGTTGGTAGGTCTGTGGTTTTCACTCTGGATAATCTTTATTCGTTTCAGTTTTGGAACAAAGTGTTAACTGGTTGGAAAACATGTTTTACAATAAGTTTATAAAGTCAGTCGTCACACAATGAAATGGCACAAACTGAAACAAACTACATGTAAAAACCTCTCAGGAATAACAGGAAGAAACCCAAAAGAGGAAAAAAGCTTCTTCCAGCCTTAAAAAATAACCTGAGCTGACGAAGGGAAAGCATGAAACAGAAATCTAGAGCACACGTGGCCTCTTGAGGTGGATTTGCTTACTGGCCTGTTCCTCCCTGCATCGTAGAGCGGAATGACTTCACTTTGTCTGGTGAGGAGAAAACACTTTATTTTAGACACAGGCAGGTGCAGCATGTGACGAACACAGCGTGTGCTCTTTGATCTTACCCCGTAGTTCAGTGAGGATTTCTATCTTCTGTTCTAAAATCTGCTCCAGTTGTGTAGCGTAGGACTCAACGTCATAATCTGTCTTTTCCAGGCATGTCTTCTCATCTTTCAGCCGCTGGAAAGACTCCTGAACAAGAATAATTACAGGTCCTCAGGTTTTTGCTGAGAGTGATGGAAATGTCTATTCTTGTACAAAATCTGACATAATGACCTACGACTTCACCTTCTGAAATGGAAATAGCTTTACGACAAACTAAAGCCTTACCGGCACGTTTTGAGACAATCGCACATCTCCATGATTTTTCTCACTGTAAAACGAGTGGTTTAATGTGTAGCTTTAGAAAGTGTAACGAACAGCTTTACATCAAATCTTGCGTGATTTCAGTGTGTAATAATTTCGAGTGCACAATTATGTGTATTTGGTATTTTATTTATTTAAAGGACATCTATGGTCCTTAACAAGGCACATTCAACATACACATTTAAAGTTACATAACAAAAGGTAATTTACAGATACAAGTGCAATATACAAATACAAAGTGCAAGTTGCAAATAAGTGCAAAAATCATCAAGTTACAGTATTTAGCAGCATTATTTAAAGTGCAAAAATATATGAAGTCCATAAAACACATAATACAGTGTGGTAGCTATCAGCTGGTACTCATGAGGGTATCATCAGTCAAATACCTATCTGGTACTATTAGTGTGAGCAGGACTGGTGGTCTAAAAGCCATTCTTTGAGTGCTCGTGACAAGCTGTGAAAATCTGCGTAGTTCTTTAAATTGTCTGGAGCACATTCCAATCTTTGATGGCTTTATAGGAAAAGGCTGATATTCTAGGAACATTGGAGTCACCCCTGGATACAGACCTCAACACTCTGCTTGTTAGTTGAGCTGTACATATGTTTTTCCAAGTACGTTGCAGTGGTGATACCGCCGAGGATTTTGAAGACCTGATTATGTAATGATCTAAGAGGGTTTAGAACGGTCCGTTAAAAAATGGTTTTGCTGCACCCACTGATAAAGAGCTCCTGATGTGCTGGAAGCTGGAGATTTTAGAACATGGCTTACCTTTTTAACATGATTCTGAAAATTAAGTTTTTCAATATCTTTAGAAATTGCAGGGAGTATATACTGATAGGTCTGTAATTCTTAATGTCCTTTCTGTTTCCTGTTTTGAAAATGGGTGTTACAATTGCTGTTTTAAAGGAGGATGGAATGCTCCGGATGATTGACAGCGTGAATGTGGATCCCTCCTTCCGCTATCACTTGGTTTGAATTCACAATCAGCTCGTCACCCTGAAGACAAAATAGATCCAATATTAGCCTCAGGCTCATTGGAAACAGCTGTTTGATTAGGGCTCTGGAGTCAATTATGTAATCACAAATGTTAGCAACACGATACCACAGCGGTGATGACGTCATGCGTAACGACGATGAGGATGTAGGCTATGGGGATGACTGGACAGCAAGAGCTTGTGTTGGAGGAGGCGTCACAGAGCTGGGATTAGTGCGTTTACAGCTCTGATTAATGAGGACTGAGGCAGGATTACCTGCTGAGAGCTCACACAGCTGCTCACACTAGAGTTTCCATGCTGAAGCAGCCTGTGGTCATTCACATTAACATCATTCTTCAGTTCTCGGCATTGGTTTTGTTAAGAAACAGTGCAGGTCAAAGCAGGAATGAAGAACTTAAAGAGTAACTGAACTAGTGGTGTGCCAAAATATCGATACGATATATCGCAATATGTCGTCTTGCCAGACGTTATCAACACTCGCACCAATTATCGTTTTTTTTTTTTTTTTTAATTTACACTGTGCGTGTGTGTTAAGAGACACTGTGCAATTACTTGCCTGTCATTCACGTGAAATTTATTGACAATGTTTTGTAATTCCTGTGAAATGGATTCAGTGCAGTAGATAAATTCTGAATTTCTTCAGTGACACAGATATCGTAATGTATCGTGGATGAAATGTCTTGCAATATATCGATTGTCGCAGAGTCGCTGTATTGTGATATTATCGTGGGCAAAATATCGTGACGACATTGTTTCGCAAGGTACCTGGCGTTACCCAGCCCCAAACTGAACCCCAACAAATGTATTTGGGTATGAAGTAGTTCTGTTGATTGATCCTGGTCCAAGTCTCAACATTTTAGTCAAAGTATTTCAATTTCAGTAGCTAGCTAACCTAGCATAGATTGTTCATTTGAGATTTTAGAGTATAGACTGGGCGTGTCTAACTGCTCATAATCAAGGCCTTTTTTGAATTTCCCTCCTAGTGACAGGTCAGAAGAAAGCAAGGGTTTAGTTACTCTTTAAAGCTCATGCAGATGGAAAAAGGAGGAGACATTTAAACACGATGGGAGTGCATGCACTGGGATTGTGTGTGTGTTCAATGCTGGACTTTGGGTTTCCTTGACCTGCTGGGAGAAGTAGCAGCAAAGTCATCGTACTCAAAGGTATTGGTGGGCAAGTGATCAGGGCGGCTTCCCTGACCGCCCTGGGAGAAGGGGATGTCTGACGGACTAATCCCAAACTCCTTCACTCTGCACAGTGGCAGCGTGCAGTGGAGAAAAGAGGGGGAAGAGACAAGGGTCAAAACTAGTGAGAAAATGCAGATTAATCCAAAGTCTATCAACACTGCCTGAGGTCAGCTAAGTGAGGATTAGAGCTGAGAAGAGGGAGCTTTGCTTTAATGCAGTAGGTCAGCAGGCTCTCACCTGTTGGCGTATTGGAGCGTGTTCAGTGTGCTCGCACAGCAAGTCAATCCAGGTGAGATTGTTGCAATCTTTACCGGGACAGAAGAATGTTGGGATTAGCAACAGATACAGTATATGTAAACACACACACACAGTATATATATATATATATATATATATATATATATATATATATATATATATACTGTGTGTGTATATATATATATATATATGTGAGTTCTCCCCAATGAAGGAGTCTCTGAGGACCTGGGTGAGCTTACTGGTCCTGAAGGGACAATGTGCCTGGTTCATGTTCAGAGCTCTGATACACTCCTGAAACAAGACGCAGAGAAGACAAATAACAGAATATTTCACATCATATATTAAGGAAATTAATAATTAAAAAAAAAAAAATGGGATCTTAGTCCGTGCA
The DNA here is from genome assembly GCF_900634775.1 of Gouania willdenowi. Taxonomy (NCBI): domain Eukaryota; kingdom Metazoa; phylum Chordata; class Actinopteri; order Blenniiformes; family Gobiesocidae; genus Gouania; species Gouania willdenowi. Next base: position 42,102,802 of record NC_041052.1, read on the forward strand.
CTTTCAGGGCCAGCAGGCTTTTGTTGAGCTCTATTCCTTCCAATAGGGTCAGGGGGTCAGCGGTTGATGTGTCAGCACCTCTTTCATGCCCAGCCAGATCTATGAGGGAGAACTTCCCGTGCATCTTCTCATTGCGCCGCAGAATGATCTGAAACACAGCGTGGCTGCGTGACGAGTATGCTTTTGCTGAAGTCTTTCCCGATGTTCTAGAAGTGAAAAACAGACGAGAAAATTACCTGAGTGAAACCTAGAACTCATCACAATAAATGAGGAAAAACAATAAAAAACACTTTATTCATGTTATATTTTTACACAATATATTAATTACTTTCACAGTTTGGTTTGTATTTAAATAATATCTATTTGACCTGCAGCTGGTGCCCCATTCGATGAGTTTCAGGACATCCTTTGTACATTTCACTTCCTTCTCCTGAAGACCAACCACGTTGACCTGCTTATTCCCGTCCTCCAGCACCGTTAGCTCTTTTTTATCATTTAGCAAATCTAAAACCTTCCAGAACAAACATATACAAGTCAGCAGAGCTTTTTTTTTTTTTTAAACATGTACATAAAACCAACAGGTGATCCAGAACTCTTACCTTTCCATTGTAGATTTCAAAAAAAGTTGCATAAACCTGGAGGTCAAACTTTCCGTATTTCGGCTTCTTTAGCATTAGAAAAATGTCTCGAGCTGCACAGAAAAAAAGAAATAGAGTAAAAAAAAAAGGCAGATGTAGAGTAGCATCTTTCTAATGTTTTACAAACTAAGAAGTAAAATTAATTTTCGGTCTGTTAATGTGCGGACAACAATGAAAATCTTTTGTGTATCAGTGTGTGGAATAAGATTCTGGAACATTTGCCAATGGAAATTAGTGTCCAGATATGAAGAAATTTTAAAGAAAATATCTATACGTTACATGAAAATTTTGAAAGTGTGTAATATGTTTTTTGTGTGTGTATTTAATCAAAATCATATAAATATATGACAACATTAATTTATTAACAGTAGCAATGGCTGTAAAACAAGATGCTTAAAATTGATTATTTGTAACTGTAATGTAGGAAAAGGGGTGGGACTACTTCCAACCACTCCCTTTCAAACACAAAGTATGTGTATGCAGTGATTTATGTAATTGTTTGTTTTGTTTTTGTTTGTTGCTGCATCAAATCTTTTGTTTATTGTAATATTGTTTTTTGTATTACTGCATTTGTTTGAAATAAAACAGTATATCAATATCAACATCAAAAGCATGTTGGATCTACTCTTGCATAATCTCATTTTCTTACCAGCTAAAGCATAAATTCCTTTGGAGCAGTCCTTGTTCTTTCCAGGAAAATCTCCTCCCATTGTCTAAAATACCACAAAAATAACACATAATGCATTTCAATATGGTCTAATAAACAAACAAAAAGAAATCCCCAACATACAAAATTCAAAGAGAAATGACTTAACAAAAAATGTGTTTTCTTTGAAAGTAACTCACGTGTGTGCTTCCACTTCCTGTTTGTCCGTACGCAAAGCATGTGGCCACGCCTCCCTCAAAAATGGTTTCCACTAACGGTCCGGCAGTGAACCTACAGCACAGCACAGAGTTACACACTCATTCAGCAAAATCAGTACACACGGTCTACACCAGGGTTGGGGTCAGATATAATTGTAATTGGTAATTAAATACAATTATGGCATAATTATAAATGTAATTTTAAAAATCTGTTGCTGTCGTAACTGTAATGAAATTGTAATCGAGTTTAGATAATTCACTTTGTAATTGTAATTACCATGAAAATTCTACAAAAATGATCAATTATAATTTAACACAAAACTGGGGAACCATGATACGGTTCTACACATACAGTATGTAGTTCAAAATTATTAAAATAGGTTTAATATCAAGCTTTCCCACATTTTACAATTTAAAAAAAAATTGAAATCGAGGGGTATGCTGACATAAAAAGGTCCAAATGTCCACACCAAATATATTAAAACTTATATTTTCATTGATTATGAAGCCTAACAAGGTAACCAATAGATAGGAAAGAAATTAGATCATAGATATTTGTTTTTAGTGTATTTTACACCTGATTTAGGACAAGTTATCACAAGAGAGGCAAATAGAAAGCTAACACAGGTTATCTATCTATTTATCTAAACCAGTTTGTTGCTATTTTGGACCAACAGCTTCTGTCTATGGCTGTTGTTAGGCCTGTCTCTGTTTAATGATCAAATATACCCATTGTAGGGAACTAATACCCCAAGTTAATCTTTGACTTAAGACAAGTTTCAACAGCTCAATGGAGTCAGAGAGCCTGTCGCCTACTGTGAAGTGCAAACGTTCCCACAGGGGGGTCTCCTCCGTCTTCCTGTCTGAACAAAGGAACAGAAGAATCCAAGAACAATTTGCTCTGGTTATCACCTATCTGCTACATTACGATCAAAAGGAGAACATCACTCTTCTTCCCCCTTTACAGACAGATACTGTTGGAGGCTGTAAGATCAAACTCTGGGCTTTGACCCCCTGCAGTTGTTGTCACCTCTAGAACCCAAACCACTGACCACACAGGACGTTGAAACAACACTAGCTCTGCTGCTCAAATGAGAACAAAGAACATGTGCTTGACTGGAAAAGTCACAAAAGAAAGGATTATTGGTACGGGTTCCTGCAGAAATTGAAATTGCAAATATTGTCTGTTCGATCACACTCGTTTCATGTAATTCAATAACCAACAGAATGCTATTTTAAAGTGTTTATCATTTAAAAGGTGCTTGAAATACTAGGAAAACATCACAAAGCTTAGTTCAAGGTACTGAATGTAACCATATGATAAGGAAAATTCCTTAACCCGAATTTTGACATTCAGGTTTATTAAGTACTAACTATGCTATTTTTCAGCCGTGTTTGGTATCAAACTCTTTCATTATAGATGATATATTAAGATATGATGTTGAAAAGATGTTTTGAAATATGTGGAATTAATTATTAGGCATTCTTTTATGTTTAGGAACTCCCTCTGTTGTCTGTCATTCCATCACATACACACACTTGAGACACACCCACAAGCTGAAAGCAGAGACATTGACCAATCACCGATATGATCTCAGAAGCATCAACCAAGACACCTCCTCCAAAAGGGCGTCTCCAAATCCCCTTTAAAAAAAAGACGCGCGACCAGAACTTCAGTTTTGGACGCGGGCGTTCATACTCAACGCGTTTCCCTCCCCATCTTTTCATTTATTTCATTTTATTTTTAGTTGAAACAGTTAGATTTATATATTAGTATTAGTTTTAGTATTTATATATTAGTATTAGTTTTAGTATTTAGTATTAGTAAATGTTTTATCTGTTGTAAAAATTGTATGTCTACCTTTAGTATAGGGATGTCTTTTCTGTTGTGCCTGAGCACTTTATCTGTTGCACCGTGGGAAGTGAGAAACATCTTCTCGATTCCCTTGTATGTTTGTGCATGCAAAGGAATTGACAATAAAGCTGACTTTGACTTTGACTTTGATTTTTGGAACCAGCAACTGCTTGGTTCGGACGAATCCAGCATCTAGTGACGTGCGTAACAGCCGACCTAAGCCCGGCCTGCGACCCACTGTGGTAAGCCACGAGCCACTCTCTAAGCCAGCTGCGAAGGCCAAGACCGCCTGGAACGGCTGAAGGGGCTATTCTCTGTTGAAACGCAACAGAGAGCAACGGTGGCACGTCCTGCTGCATTCCTACAAACAGAACCTCCAGGTCCAACCAGACCGCACCTCAAGGTATGGACCAGTGAACAATGGACCAGCAGAACTGACTCACTTAAACTACAATACAACCTCATTCAATACATCCTCATACTTACACTACACCCAGTTCATCTCATTCATGTTTGTTCGTCTCCCCTGTCTGTCTTCCTCTCCTTGTTTTATGAGCTCTGTTTATGATTTTAGGATCTTATTAGTCGAATATGTATCCTGCATTCTTATTCAATATTTAGTAGATTAGCACTCTCCTAGAATAGTGATTTCACTTTATTACATATAATCCTCACTTTTATTAGCCTAGAAATGCATTTTATCATGATTTAATTATCCCATTTCAATTGATATTTTGACTGTGTTAATTGTTGACTTTTGAATAAAAGGTTGAACATAATCTTTGATTCCTCTGATTCATTAAAGCTGTGATTATGGTGTAGATATTGCTGTTAGAATTCACTTTCCCTTGGTTTCACATTGATGAGTTTAAGTCTAAAAACGTAGACATATTTCTCCTGTTAAAAGGAGTGGCACCCCGCAATATTTGAAGTAATATTAATAATCATAATTAATATTCTTAGTTATATAACCCATTAATAATAACTCATCCTCCTACACCATATTTATTCAGCGTTCAGTGAACTTCAGCAAAGCCCGGCTCTCACGCACTTGTAAACCATCTCATTATTGGAGGTGTGATCAAAGGCGTAGTCGAAGCAGAACGTCTGTTTCTCCAGGAAGCGGGTCAGGTCCACCTTCTTTTTGGGTACGTGAACGATCACCACGTCTTCGCTGGGAATGGTGATCACATCCAAATCCTTTTTTGCCAACTCTGGAACACAGAAGACGTTACACGTTCAATTCCAAGGATCCTGATGACAGTAAATCTCAATCACCAAACCAGCGCTGTTACTGAGACTACCTTTTTTGTTGAGTGGGCGTTTCCTCACGCAAACACATATTCTGTGCTCCTCAATCTAGAAAAAAATAAAAAAAATTTTAAAAAAAAGCGTCTTTCAATGGGTCATCGCTGAGGACATCGTCACAGAGTCGGATTCTGGTTTGAATTTTGTTTTTTCATGCACATACCTGCAAACCAGCAAAGGGACTGTGGCAGAGATTGCTTTCATCTAGTTGAAAGTGTAGTCTGGATCAAAACTATCCAGATTTTAAAATCCCTTTTTTATTTTTTATTATCCAGGATCCCATAATCGGTCTTAATTTTATCCAATTTGTTGAAAGCAAAAATTGGATTGAATCAGTCTGATCCAGATCTTTTAAGATGACAAAATTCAGATAATAATCGCTCTAAATTAGACACCATATCATCCTGAAGGCTCCTAGGTGTGTGTAAAAATAGTGTGTGGTAGATAGCCAGCATCGGGTCACTCCAATGGTAATTATTTAAAGAAACAAAAAGAAAAGAAAATAGAAATACCTTTAATAACATATCTTTTGACCATATCTGCCCCATAAAAAATAAGGAAAAAATGCAAATATACAGTCCATATACTTCAAATTTAAACTTAATATGCCCACCAGGGCTCGAGACTGCAACCAAATTGGTCGCATATGCGACTATTTTGTCCGCGTGTGCGAGTGCAAGTGGGATGCGCTTATCGGACCTTCCATTCGCCAAATTTGCAGGGTCAAGGCCAGGTTTTTTTTATCAAAGGCTCAACTACAGCATTCTTACAAAAAGCTGGCACTATGCCAGTAGCCAAGCTGCTGTTGATGATCTCCCTAACAGAAGAGCCAATGGTGTCCCAAACTTCTTTGAAAAAGCGAGGAGGGACCGGGTCTGTGGGACAGGAGGAGGGTTTAAGTTTTTTAACTATCCCTGTGAGCACAGACAATGACACAGACTCAAACTGACAGAAAACAGCTGAGCATTGAGTGGATACACAACTCCACACTGAAGAGGGAGATATGTTGGCCCTAATAGCAGCAACCTTCTCATTAAAAAAGGAGAGGAATTTTTCACAAGTTCCACTTGTCATCTCCAATGAAGTGGACGGACTCGGATTAAAAACAGAGCCAATCGTTTTAAAAAGAACTCGAGGCTTACTGACATTATTCAAGATCAAATTTGAGAAATATTGAGTTTTTTCAGCTTTAACAGCACTTTGATAGTTTCTCCAGCACTCTCTAAGAATCTGGTGCGAGACCTCCAAATGGTCCTTCTTCCACCTCCGATCTGCCCTCCGACACTCACGCCGAGCTGTGCGCGTAGTGTCATTGAGCCACGGTTCCTGCTTTGGCTTAGGACATAAGGCTCTGAGGGGAGCAACACTGTCCAGGACTTCAGAGCAGGTGGAAGTGAAAGAGTTCATCAATTGCTCGGTGTCCATAGATGCAACGGAGTTTAGATGATCCAGAAACGATGCAGTAAAAAGAGGAGAAAAAGCAGCGGCCGTGTCGGACTTAATAACACGACCATGACGCACGCAAGACAGCTTCACCTCCAAGTCCAAAATAAGATCAAACATGACAGGGCTGTGGTCAGAAAACACGGCATCTCCAACAACGACATTGTTCACAGGAAAACCACAAGACAACACAATGTCTAGCGTGTGCCCGTGCACTTGTGTAGGGCCAGTGACATGTTGCGTCAGATTAAAAGCTTCCACCAAGTCCAAAAACTCTCTGGCCATGGGTTTAGAAGGACAACATACATGCACATTAAAGTCATAACGCGTGAGCACACAAGCAACAAATTCATAAAAGTCTCTAATAAAATCCTTGTTGTGCTTCGGTGGTCTGTAAATGACAGCGCACAGTACTGGGTCAGCCTGTCGCAGCTCAAAACAGCTCAGTTCAAATGAAGAAAAAGACCTCTCAGATACCACTTTGTGATAAAAGCAGTTCTTTAAAACAGTAGCTATACCTCCACCACGACCAGTGGTTGTCGGTGCGTTGATAAAAGTACAGTCTGGAGGTAATAACTCTGAGAAAGCAGTAGACTCACCGCTGTTGATCCAAGTCTCTGTTAAAAACAGTACATCCAAATCGCGCGATGCAAAGAAGTCCTGCAGGATGAAAGTTTTATTCGCCACAGACCTCGCGTTCACGAGTGCGCACCTCGTAGAAGCTGTAGTAGCCGCCTGAGCTACCCAGCTCAGCGGCCTGAGGTTAGCCGGGGACACACCCTCAGAAACCCAGAAAGAAGAGCGGCGAGGGCGCAGCTCGCAGAGATCCTCCTGTTGTCCGGTAATGGGCACCAACCAAGCGCCAACTGGAGCGAGTGTGCGTCGCGAGACATAGCGGAAAAAACAGTCTCTGTAATCCCATGGAAGTTCCGAGGACCACACCGCGGTGGGAGAAAGAGCCAACCAGGCTTTCAGCTTCACAAGCCGACCGGATCGGACTCCTCGGCGTTTACGCTTCCTGGGCAGCAGCGCATTCACCCTGAGGAGGTGTGCAGGCAGGTCGACCAGGTAGAATGAACCTGACTTGTTGTTTGCATCACGAATGGTACACGATTGCACCGTTTCTTTTATTTTTAGCAATTCTTGACAGTTATACACCCGCAGTGAGTCGATGGTCCTTATAACAGATGTTAAAATCAGCATAAAACAAATAAAACTGAGCAGAGCCAAGCGGCACACCAGACACACCGGCGCCATCTTGAGATCCAGCATGAAGGGAGCCTTTTTTTTCTCATTGAAACATTACATTCAAAACTTGTGCATAAAACCCATGGCCTTAATCTACTATGCATTACACAGTGTACTTACCACAACCAATTAGCTGGGGACCAAAAAAAGATCCTAGCTCTATATTAGGACTGAGCTGCACGGTAGCACTAACGCTTTACATTAACTCTGTCTTTGAATACTGAACCAAAACCCACTAATGAGTTTTTGCTCTTTAAATGATTCAAGTCATAACGAGGGAATAAACCTCACATTCCTTCTGTTGAAGTCAGAGTTAAGATGACACGGTTGCACCTACCTTTGCAATTTTCCCACATATGGGTGTAGGAGGAGGTGGAGTCTCTGGACTAGAACCCATCTCCTCATCGGGGGCTGAGTTTGGATTAAGCCCAAACACACTCAACAAGTCAATCTGTTCAAAAAAGAGTAAAGTTGTACATCAACAAAGGTGGTATCAGACCAAACCTGATCAAATACAGACTCGTTTATTTCTAAAGGAAATAAATATTGCACTTAAAGGCACAAAAGGATGGGGTTTTTTTATAAAGAGGATTTATGACCAAATGTGCAAACAAAAGTAGAACTTTTCCACAACATGCAAACATTGCTAATTGCCTTATGATCTCTGTTCAAATCAAAACCAGAACAATTGGGCTGTTGTAGTCATGAGGGACACTTGAATCTGGCCTCTGGGCTGTGAACACACTGCTGTATTCAGTCAGCTTACTGCTGATTCGATTCACGATACTGGGTTCACGATACGATTTTCTCACGATTTATTTTACAAAATGGGAATGTTGACAAATGACTGAAAAATATTCTTTTATTTTTTGGGGGAAAATACTGTACTATTTTCCTTTTATTTTTCATTGTCAAAAGAATCCCTTGATAAACTATTCAAAATGATGCAATTTAACTAAAAATACATCTTGAATGAAATAAATAAAGGAATAATACAAATGAAGAAGAAGCCTATTAATTTAAATTCTGGTTCTATAATAAACAATTCAAAACTGCGTAATAGTTCTTTTTCTTTTTAAAAGTGCAACTAAAAATGTATTTTGTGCCTTAACAATTGGACTTTTAAAAAATAAAAAACAAAAAAAACCCAGTCATTTTACTGTATTTACGTCAGATATTTGTTTAGACCAGCAGAGGGCGCTAGGTAACCCAGTGGGTCGGTTGGCATGCAGATATTCCACCAGTGAAGAAGAGAAGTTATGCTAGCAGACAGAGTTAATAATAAAACGTGACTTTTACAGATATTCACGTAATATTACAGATATTCTTTCGGTGCTAAAGGAGTAAAGAATCATTTATGAGCATGTTTAACAGTAAATGGCCGCCAGAAAGAAAATAGTAGCAGATTTCGCCCGTCACGTCCGCTTCTGGAAGGATTAATATATAGTAATATATAAGTAATATATATAAAAAAAGTACTGCGATTCAATTTTCAGAGCATCGATGTGAACCGTGGTACCTATGAATCAATTTTTAACTGCCTTACGATTAATCGTTACATCCCTAGTGGATGGGATATTTGTGGTATGCGTACATGCAATAATACATTATTAGTTCATTACAATTTGCTCTCCTCCATGAACCGCCACTTTAACGTGGTGGAGGGGTTTGAGTACTCGAATGATCCTGGGAGCTATGTTGTCGGGGGCTTAATGTCCCTGGTAGGGTCTCCCAAGGCAAACAGGTCCCAGGTGACGGGTCCGACTAAGAGCGGTTCAATAGCCATATATGTACATTAAACAACAAAGGCAGTTCACGTCGCCCGGATTGGCGCTACCGGGGCCCCACCTTGGAGCCAGGCCCGGGGTTGGGGCTCGAGTGCGAGCGCCTGGTGGCTGGGGCTTTGCCCACGGGCCCCGGCCGGGAAGAGCCCGAAAGGACGACGTGGGCCCGCCCTCCCGTAGGCCCACCACCCGCAGGAGGGATCATATGAGGCCGGTGCAATGTGGATCGGGCAGTCGTCCAGGGCGGGGGCCTTGGCGATCTGATCCCCGGCTACAGAAGCTAGCGTTAGGGACGTGGAATGTCACCTCTCTGGCGGGGAAGGAGCCTGAGCTGGTGTGCGAGGTGGAGAAGTTGGTAAAAGTGCGTATGTGTGAATGAAGGCAGGCTGACGGAAAGGAGGCAGTGATGTCATTTTTTTGGGCTGTCTAGAAATCACGGAACATGGAGTTTTCCCAACGCTTGTAAATGTCATTGAAATCCGTGATCACTTTTAATTTGAAATGCCTTCATTGATAAACAATATAACAGGTTGATTTGATCATCATCATCATCGCTGTAAAGCGTGATTGAGTTAGATGCACTGGAGATATGAGGAAATAATGCGGCCGCAGAGCGTCCTGCTTTAATACAGAGGGATGTTTGAAGTGAAACAGGACTTTTGGCTTCCATAATACGCAGTTTTAAATATCAATTGTTTAAAGCGACCTGAGCTGAGCCTCATTAAAATATGAGTGGGAACAGATTCATCCTCATATGACACCTTGTTTCACTCTGTAGTGGATCAAACTGTGACTTTATGTTGGACATATGATGAAAATAGTTGAATCACTGTGACCAAAGTGGACAGAAGTCTGCGTTTGTCAGAGTTTTAATTAATCGTGCAGCAGCAGCTGAGTGATCACAGCTGCTGCTGTGCGACACACAAGTCCGTGTGGCTTCAAATGTAACTAAGTCCATATTTCTAGTGCAATATAATGTTTCACTTTATCGGGGCGCTGCACTTATTCCAGGGTTAGAAGGGCTTAGAGGAAAAGAACTTACGCACACCGGGGAATGCGCGTAAAGCCAGATTTGAATGGGAACACCCACATTTCAGGGCTGCTCCACCCACAGTATGTAACTGGGATGAAGGCGCCCAGCGACTGACTTAAGTACAGGGGGAGAATAGCGTGCAGCCAGAAACAGCGCCGCTGCGCGCCTTTGTGGACTTACGCGCATGGGAGAATAGAGCCCTGTGTGACATGTGACAATAGTAAAGGAAAATTATATGGATTTTTGGGCTTGTTGTGTAATCGCAGCAGCTCCACAATGTCTGATAAAAGATTCATTACTGGATCTTAAAAGCATTCACCACTGCTGCTGTTAATGTGAGCTGGACTGGCATTGCATTTTACCTTTTTCCTTTTTGTGTCGCCGTTCTCTTTCCATTCCACTGTGACACTTTTATCATCATCATTCAGTGAGGTCACCATTGCCTGGTGTATACGTCCTATAGGAGTGAACAGACAAAAGGAAACAGTAGATTAGTCTTCAGGAGGTTCTACTAACTGAGAAGCACACTTCAAATACTGTCATCGCCACAAAATTGACTGGTGATTTTTATGTAAATAAAATACACACACAACTCCATACCAATGAGCTTTATTAACACATGTTGGCATGGCAACGGTGTTAGTAGGGTAAATTACAGAAGCCCTATTGGTAATTACCACCTGCTGCCCTGATCGGATGCGTTTGAACCAACCAAAATGTGTTAAAATGCAACAGTAGACGTGCATGAGCACTTTAGATAACATAAACATAATGGAGCACATTTTCTGTCATTAAGCCGTGTTTTTTTTTTTTTTAATTGCAATTGAGCAGCACACCCTTCAGTTATCTAATACTGTCCTTCTGCTGTCAATTTACACCAACAGATTCTTCTAATGATTAATCTTTGCCTCTTGTTGTAAAATGTCAGTCGGCTTTTGATAGTAATAAATTCTGCATGTAGGATTTTGAAAGTAACCACTGCTGTAGATAAAGCAGACACGCAAATGATTCATTGAGTTTTCCGAGTAGAGCAAACTTATATTTCAACATGTTTGCTCACCATTCTTCACTAAGCGATTAAGGTTCTATGTTTACTATCCGTCATGTGTTTTTCTTTTCATTAGTGAGATTTACCATCTACAGCTGAGCCTAAAAGAAGATAACTAAAGAATTGATGGAATATGGGAAAATAGACAGTATATTAAACATGAACCACCGACTGAGCCCTGCTCGGCCGACGAGACACACGCAGAAATATCAAAATGCATCAGCTGTGTAAACAAACACAGATGTAAATTAGCTGAAGTGTATTTCTGTACATGTATGTTCATTAATATACAGTAGATGAATTGTAACAAAACAAAAATCCATAATAACAGCAGTAATTTTGTTTTTGCATTGATGTATGAGAAAAATGGAGCTCCAATGTGGTTCAAGTGTGAAAATAATTCAATACTTCTACCTAGAGACAACAGCAACATATTATATACTGTAGGAACAAAACTAAGGCTGATCAATTCATTGCATTATGTTAAGTTCAGAGTGTTTAAGAAGTGCAGTCCACATTTTTACATGTTTCGTGAAACGCAAAGTTAGTTAGATATGTTGAAGAGGTAAAGCCACAGATTTGTTTGCTTTATTTTTGTAATCTGTGCTTTAAAATGTATATTTTGTATTTATTTTAAGTTTATATAAATCTGAAATTGTTTATTATGAAACAGATTAGGGATGGAACGATTCATCGTAAGGCAGCTAAAAATCAATTCATAAGTATCACGATTCACATCGATTCTGTGAAAATTGAATCGCAGTACTTTTTTAACCAGCAGAGGGCGCTATCCAGAAGTGTTGGCAGCGGGCTGAATCTGCTAATACTTTCTTTCTGGCTGCCTTCTACTTTTAAACATGTTCATAAATGATTCCTTAGCCCTTTAGCACCAAAAATATCTGTAATATTACATGAATATCTGTAAGTCACATTTTTTATTAGCTCTGTCTGCTAGCATAGCATCTCTTCTTCACTGCAAGATATCTGCATGCCAACCGACCACTGGGTTACCAGCGCCCTCTGCTGGTCCAAACAAATATCTGACCTAAATACAGTGATATGACTGTTTTTTTTTTTTTAAGTCCATTTGTTAAGGCACAAAATACACTTTCAGTTGCCCTTTTAAAAAGAACTATTATGCAGTTTTGCATTGTTTACTATAGAACCAGAATTTAAATAAATAGGCTTCTTCTTCATTTGTATTATTCCTTTATTTCATTCAAGATTTATTTTTAGTTAAATTGCATTGTTTTGAATGGTTTATCAAGGGATTCTTTTGACAATGAAAAATAAAAGGAATACAGTATAGTTTTTTTCACCCAAAAAATAAAGGAATATTTTTCAGTCATCATTTTTCTACAGTCCCATTTTGTAAAATAAATCATGAGAGAATCGTATCGTGAATCGAATCGTATCGGGAGTTGAGTGAATCGTTACATCCCTAAAACAGATTGATTTCTTGCCTGCGTTCATTGAAAAATACATGACAAGAAGCCCTTGACAAAACAATCATATTAAATCGCAATCATAATAAATGAATGAATTTAGGCTACAGACGATGTAATGAAATAGGGATGTAACAATTCACGATACTGGGTTCACGATACGATTCTCTCACCATTTATTTTACAAAATGAGGCTGTAGACAAATGATGACTGAAAAATATATATATATTTTTTTTTTCTTCGAAAATAAAAAAAAGAATCCCTTGATAAACTATACAAAACAATGCAATTTAATTAAAAATAGAACCTAAATGAAATAAATAAAGAAACAGTACAAATGAAGAGGCCTATTCATTTAAATTCTGACTATACAGTAAACTATGCAAAACTGCATATTTAGTTCCTTTTCTTTTCAAAAGTGCAACTGAAAATGTATTGTGTGTGTTAACAATTGGACTTAAAAACAAATCCCATATTAAAGAAATAATATAAATAAACAAACTATGGCTTTTATTTATTTATTTATTCAGTTTATTTCCGACATGGTTACATTCACTTTTTTTTTTTTTTTTTTTTTTGTACATGCCGAAAAAGGAGACGAGAGAAGCAGTTTGCTTATCTGGGTCCCGTCCCCTGTTTTACCATCGCAAATTTACATGGGTTTACATGTCTCTCTGGTCAAACATTCTTGAGTTGTTCTGAACAGTCCTTTTTTGTGTATTCTCATCTGTAGTCAGTGTTGTCTTGTTTTTATTCCTCCTCCTCTCTATTGTTGTTCGTGTTGGCCTTGTTCCCTGCTGTTATTCTCTCTCTATTGTTTCTCCCTTTCCTCTCTGTGTACCTCTTACCTTGGATTTCACATGTTCTTTCTTTCTCACTTCTTTCATTTTGTCTTGGGGAAGCCAAAATGCTTCCACACTTCTGATTTAAAACACAGTGGTGCGTCCTGAATTTTAAATTATAAATACATAGCACCCTTTGCTGTAATTTTTTATTTTTTTTTAAATACTACCGAGTGTGTCGGTGTGAACCATGACACATTTGAATCAATTTTTAACTGCCTCATGATTAATCTTTACAGCACTAATTGGAAACAGTCTCTTTCCTAAGCTACGTTTTAAAATTATTACCATTTTAATTCAAATTAATGATACATGCAAAACCAATGTCCAGACATTTAAAGTTATTGAAGAAGTGAATGAATGTGCACAATATCATGTATGATGGTCAGAGTGGGAGCGTGTTTGGTATAATAGGACATGCCCACTTTCTGTATAAACATGACCAAGAGTTTTCTAACCTGTTTTACACTTCTAATTAGGGATAGACCGATATGGATTTTTTTTAGGGCCGATACCGATTTTTTTTTCCTTAGCTGATGAACGATCCGGACTGCCAATTTTCTTGAGCCGATACTACTTTTGCTCCCTCAATTTACAGCATAAAAATTACACAATGATGATAAGAAATGGTACGAGACTCAATAATTAAGAAAAGGAACATTTATTGAAATTAACAAAGGTGAGGTAGAACGACAGCAAGTAAAAAATATTTAACAAATATTAAAAACGGGTGATGCAGGACAAGTAGTAAAAAATATTTCGGCCCTCTGTAAATAATGCGGATTGGCAAATGCAGCAGCCCGCATCGGCCGATGCCGATACACGTAAAAAACGCAAAAATCGGCCGCTAATATCGGACGGCCGATATATCTGTCTATTACTAATTCTAATGTAGGATAAACTTACTTATTACAGTTCCTTTGTTTAAAAATCGGCTGTGTTTGAGAAACAGTGCGACTCAACGTTTTTCAAAGCAGGACAAGCTAACCCCTGAACCCATGAATCACCTAATACTCCCTCCGAGAGCTTCACCATATGTTCATTAAAACTCATTAGAACAATTGTTTTTTTTTGATAGATTTAAATTGTCTAGATTCACAATTATAACTCCCATTGTCTAATTAATCTCAAGATTTCTTTTCGGTACTAATAATAGTTGAGTGGTTTAACCTAGAAGTCCCAGGGATTTCTATATCCCCCCAGAAGTCCCAGAGCAGGGTCAAATGAACTCTAGGACCAAACTGACGACTCTGATGGCTACAATTTGCATCTATTCATTTGTAAATGAATCACCTGAGAAATCAGCAGGGGGGAGAGCCTGACTCTAACAATGGAAGTCTGGAATGTTAGGGGGAAGTGCCCTGGAAGCTAAAGTCACAATGCCCCGTTTATTAACTCGTTCTGCTTGATGCTGGGGGAGAACAAACACAGACTACAAACATTGAAAGAAACAGAGTCACTTGAGTATATAACTATATATTAACTGAAATTCTTCCTGAACCCAGGATGCAGGGCCCCTCCTGTGGTGCGACACTTACTGCCTCATTGACATAACAAAAGCAGCTGAGGACAGCCGTTAGCTCAAATCCTTTGGGTCGAATGACCCCTCTCTGGGTTTTATAGGTAAAAAGTTCATTTGACCCCTCTGTGGGACTTCTAGTGTTAAGGTGACGCATTCACCGCTGACGTGCGTTCGAATCCCACATTTGACAAATTTTTTCTTCATTTTAACATAACACGGCAAATTCCACCTTTAAAAATAAATTTCAAACATTTTAGAGTTAGGGATAGAGTTACAGTTAGGCTTAGGGCTAAAATAAAAGGGTTAGCGGGGTAGCTAAAAATAAATATGAGCTAAGGTCCTTTTTTATATGCTGGGTGTTGAATTCTCCCTGTAAAGTGGTGTTTACAGTCAAGCCAACACTGCTTCCCATATTAGCTAGTTTAGCATTCCAGCTAGCTTAATTTCAGTTTAATTTTGAAACCTGCTAACGCTAACGTCACGCCCGGCAGCCGGGAACAACGGTTGCTAGGTCCAACGGCTCCACAACAACAAAGATCCCAAACAACTAAAAATCGAACGAGACAGACCGGCCAAAACTCACCATCACTGTGCTTTATCGCCACAAAAGTTTCGACGACGATCTTCCCAAAACAAGCCGCCATTCTCATCACTTAAAAGTGGACGAATGCGGCAGTGGAGTGTGGCTGAGCCAGGCACACAGAGGTTTGCTTTGGATGCAGCACAGTCAAGCCGGGGTGACGCAGCAGACTGCTTCCTGTAGACCACAGTTACTCATTGCGCGGCTCGTTACGCTATAATAAGCGGATTCGGCATCTCGCTGCGCGCAAAGCATGCTGGTCTGGGTCAAAGGTCAGGACTACCCAGCTCCCGCCTAGCTCGTATCATAAAACGTAAACATGGCAGAGTCTGACAAAGATATTGAATATTTTGAGCGTTGTAAAGTGGATGTTTTAAAAGAATATTGTAAGAGATGTGGACACGTTGTTACTGGGAAGAGGAAGAAAGAACTGGTGGCCCTCGCTTGGGCATTGTCATTTAAAAAAGCGCCTATAGTTTTGACAAAACAGCAGGAACGAGAGGCTGTCAACCTTGATTATTAATCTCTGCTCGAGATCGATGTTGACAGTTGTCAGATGACAATTCCAGATCCCTTGCAGCTCAGAGAAGGTTGGGAGAATGAGTCGACAGCAGCAAATAAATGGCCCCCCTGCACCACAATATAATATTTATATACTAGTTTACTAGTTAGCTCTAATGTAGTACAATATATGTCAAACTTACTGATTTAATCCATTCGGCACGACGTTCTGGATCTTTTCTTTCAGTAGGAAATGGGATGAGTACGTATGGCGGGTCGCATATACATCGTGAGGTTCCTTTATTGCACTCGTGAACGGGGCAAAACTCTTTCATCCACGTATTAAGCCCACGTGTACCGTTGGAACAGCCACGCACTGAACAATGGGACCCTGGCATATTGCCTTAAAACGACCTTAAGCAAAGTAAATGCCTAAAAGTCCGTATAAGTAGCCGGTTGTTCCGCTAGACAGGGGCTTTGTTGACACGCTGGGTAGTCGTGAACTCTGACCCGGATATATTGACCCGGGAATCGCGCATGCGTACTGATAATGCCGATTTGGCTTATTCATTAACCTGACAAGAAATGAGACGAACACATTCAGATGTTGTCCAGATGTTTTCCTCGTAGATCCTGGTTTAGCTTCGCTAACCACTAGCTCCTCCTTTCCTCTGATAACTGTTGACATTGTTCTCCCTGATTTGTTCTAACTTTTAACAGTTTATAAAACTCTGAATGTTTTTCACGGTTTGACTGATTGGTACAGTCAAAAACACGGTAATAATTTACCATTTCTGTTTTGTTTACCTGCTGAGTACCTCCAATATGGCGACTTCTGGTTTGATGACTCGGCGTAAAAACCCTCTATAAAAAGTCTACAATGGTTCCGTGTCTTGTACAGAGTTCATTATAAATCCTGTTTCAGAGTTTTCCAGCCCGACATGAACAGGTTTCTGATCAAACCTCAACGCTGGTCCTCAGACCAGAACCTCCTGATGGTCCCTCGTACATGTTTTAAAACTCATGATCAGTCATTTAAAGCTGGTTTTTGTCACAGATTGTTTTTGACTGCTGCACTTTTAAATTAGTTTTCATGCAGGTATTTAGTTCGATTTAGTTTTTGATTTATTATAGTTATTATTTATGATGTTACTCGTTCCCTGTTAGTTCGATAAATTTAATGGGCGCAGGTAACGTGTGAAAATTCAGCTTTGTTCAAAGAGGAAATAAAACCACTGCATTAACATGACTAGGTTTATTAGTTTGGGTGGTTTTACTACCAGTTAGTCAGCAGAGGGCAGCACTGCACTGCTGTAGGTGTCTGTGCTGTAGCATCACCAGCATTATAATTATTATTATTAGCATCATTAGCTCCACCAGCAATATCAGAACCACTGGCATTATTAGCATTATTAGCATCATTAGCATTATCAGAATCACTGGAATTATTAGCATCATTAGCATTATCAGAATCACTGGAATTGTTAGCATCATTAGCATCACTAGCTCCTCCAGCATTATCAGAACCACTGGCATTATTAGCATCATTAGCATTATCAGAATCACTGGAATTATTAGCATTATTAGCATCACTAGCTCCTCCAGAATTATCAGAACCACTGGTATTATTAGCATTACTAGCATCACTATCTGCTGAGCCTGTTTTTTGGCCTTTAGCTGCTCTGTCACTGAGTCGATGTTGATTCCGAGCGTGGAAACAACAGCCGTCCTTGTTAAAGTGTTTGTTGGGTCTTTAGACGATGGTCTCCAGACGACACACGCTCAACCAGCACATTTCATGAATAACGTGCTGTAAACTGCTGCCCTGTTTTCTTTTCGCAGGCCTGTAATTGACAGCATGGCTGTGAGTGAGTGACCCTGGAGATGAGGACCATCGTTGATGATGTTCTGCAAAATGTCACAAATCTAACAGAGCAACGCTCAAAGACATGATTGATTTTTCCCCCAATTTCATAAAAGTTGAGATTTCAGTAAAAGATCAGCAGAGATGTGCTCTAATAACCAGCTGCTTTCTGTCCTTCTGCAAACCTTAAAGAACACAGCACACCACGTCTTGTTAACATTTACAAGTTATAACCTACAGTGCACCACCAAATGTCACTGCACTGTTCACCAAATACAAATAAAAAAAACCTTTTTTTGTGCAAAAATAGGATGACCAGATTTTTAAAACTCAAAACCGGCGTCACGTACTGAGTTTACTTCCGTACTGAGATTATAACCCTAACCTAACCCTAACCTAATCTAATAAACAAATAAAACACATGTTCGTTCACTTTGAAAACAAAAATAAACAAAAATTAATTACTATTTTTTTATCAGCAAAAATTAATTTTCTGGTAGATTGTATATGCGTGCATATATGCGCATATACAATCTTAGTACGATGTGAACTCAGTACATGACACCGGGACAAATTTAACCAAGAAAGACGACAGATTTTCAAAATAAACTATTTACATATGCTTTTATTTGGTCACATGAATTTTATTTATTTTTTTTCCTTCCTCTTGGACGGTCCCACACAAAGTTCCCATGGGCCGTCCTATCGTTAGCGACTGCGGGTCAGAATCCTACCGTATAGCAGAGTTCATCGATCACTACATCAACCCACTCTCCAAAAAACACCCCAGTTACATCCAGGACACCTATGCATTCGTTAACAAAATAAAAAACATAACCATTCCACAACACGCCTTTCTTTTCACAATAGACATAGAATCACTATACACTAACATAGATACAGACCTTGGAATAGAAGCAATAAAAAACATCCTCCACCAACACCCAGACCCACACCGACCGGATACAGCCATTTTGGAACTTCTGAAACTCACGTTAACCAACAATGATTTTATTTTTAATGATGAATATTATTTACAAATATGTGGTTGCGCAATGGGACGTAAATACTCACCAGCATACGCTGACATCTACATGGCGGACTGGGAGAGAACGGCCTTTTCTAAATGCACACAACACCCGTTCACATACATCAGATACTTGGATGATATTTTCGGAATCTGGACACACAACATAGAAACATTCATTAACTTTTGCAATATCCTCAATAATCACCACCCCAATATCAATATCAAATACAATAAACAGGACACAGAGATACATTTTTTAGATACAACCGTTTTTTTTCATAATAATTTTCAGGACAGCAAACAATTAGCAACAAAGGTTTATTTTAAAGAAACAGACAGACACACATTATTACATAAAACCAGTTATCATCCCAGACACACATACAGAGGAATCATCAAATCTCAACTCATACGTTTTCATAGGATCTGCACATACCCCAAGGACACACAGGAAGCCACACACACATTATTTCACGCACTCAGACCCAGGGGCTACTCAAGGAGGTTTTTAAGGGAAATACGCACAGAGGTGGGGGGGCTGTTCTCTTCCCGGTCCGCCCCTGCACCACCTCAGACCAACTCTGGCGACGCCCCTCTCTTGGTGCCTCTGGTGACCACCTTCCACAGACAACTGCACGGGCTAATCGGGAGTCTCCATGGGAACTTCCGGTCACTACAGGAGAGGCACCAGCAGTTCCAGGGATGCAGAAGAATCACAGCCTATAGGAGAAACAAAAACCTGCAGGATCTGTTGGTGCACTCACGCTTCCGCCCATCCAACCCCGCTGTCAGCAACGTCATCCATGACCAGCCATACGTGTTAAACGAAGCAACTGACAGCGGGGGTCCCGTGGTTAAAACCTGGTCTCCCCAGGACAAAAATATTGTATACTTAATAAAATGCACACATTGCAACAAAATGTACGTGGGGGAGACCGGGAACAGCCTCGGGACCAGGGTGGGCCAACACAAAAGTAGGGTGAGGACCGGAACTGGAGTTAGCCCCCTCCACATACACTTCATTACATTTGGCCTTAATAATTTTACTTACCGGGTCCTCCAGAGAAACCCCTACTGGTCCACTGGACAGAGACGGTACGCGGAGAGACAGTGGATCGGTAGGCTGGCCACGAGGATCCCGGGGGGGTTCAACCTCAGAGACACCCCGGTTCCGGTCCCCCCTTTAAATAGCTGACCGGAAGTGGGAACCCGGGGAAGGTACGGTCCCATGCGCAGCGGCCTTTTAAATCATATTTTAATGTTTTAACCTCTTAAAAACTTTAAATTATAAGCTTTATTATTTTTATATTTTATATTTTAATATATTATTGGCTCCTCCTCCTCCCCCCCTTTTCAGATACTAACGGTTGTTAGAAATGTTTTTTTTAAGAAAAAACTTTAAAAACAACGACAGCACTTATATTTTAATTATTTTATTTATTTATTTATTTATTTATTAGGAAAAAGAAAGTTGTTTTAATATATTTATAGGATAGAGGCGCTTCTCCCCGGGTTGGACAATTTTAAAATTTTGAAATGACTTCTTTGATGGAACAGGGTATTGCATGTGTCTTTTACTTTTGCTCTTTTAGCACAATGATTGTGTAAATATTTTTTACTATGTTTTATTCATGTTTTACAATTTTAAATGAAATTTTACCCGCTTCCACCACTGATACCCGCCCCAGGACCACCGCCTCTCCCTCCTACAGTTTTATGTAAAAAAAAATTTTTTCTTTTATTTATAATATATTTCTATTTTAGTTCTATTTTGGGGAGGAGTGGGTTTGGACCAATTTTAAATTATTTTAATGGTTTTAGAATTAATATTTATTAGCTATTTTACTGCCACACATATATATATATGAATTTCTTATTAGTGTGTCTATTTATTATCTTAAAATCTATTTATACACTATCCAGGAGTTTTTTTTAAAAAAAAGAACAAATATAAATGGGGAGGGATGGGTGCGGGGGATACCAGCCATACAGAAACAGGACAATGGGAGAGGAAACAAGGGAGGGGAACGATTTTCCTCCCTGATATGCTTTTATCATGAATTATGTCTGTTTGTATATGGTGTGTTTTTTTATATAATTCCTCTCCCATAATCACCTTTGTATCCCCCTGACCCCCTTCTCCTCCCCAATCGTAAAACACTATTCCTCTCCCCAAAACCTAACCTAACCCTAACCTCTTCCTAACCCTAACCACCCCTCCCAAACCTTACCCTAACCCCTTACCTAACCCTAATCCTAACCCCTTACCTAACCCTAACCCCTTACCTATACCTAATCCTCACCCTAACCCCTTACCTAACCCTAATCCTAACCCCTTACCTAACCCTAACCCCTTACCTATACCTAACCCTCACCCCAACCCTTTCCCTAACCCTTTCCCTAACCCTAACCCTACCTCTTACCTAACCCTAAACCAGACCTATCCCTAACCCTAGAACAGACCTTTCCCCCCCCCCCCTCCTTCCTACCCTAACTTCCCCTTCCCATACCTAACCCTAACCCTTACCCTACCTTATTATTCCTACCTCACTATTTTAAATTTTTATTAAATTATTTATGAATTTTTTAATTTATAAAAAAAACATGTTTTTAGAGGTTTTTCACTGTTGTATTAAACCCCCCCTTTTTTGAACATCAGGTTGCTGCGCGGGGACCACGCCCCTTGGTTTTCCAAATTCCCATGGGGACCAACGCCTCTTTTTATGTCCTTTTTACGGGTGTCTGATCGTTTGAATTGTTTTATATTTTATCTTTTATTCTTTTTATTATTTTTATGATTATTTTTTTTGATTAAAGGAAAACCCCACCTAAAGCCAATATCAAAATAACAAAAGGGGATTCTTTTAATTGGGGGCCGAAAGGATGTCCTGAGCCCGTGCTATTTTTAATAACCCTAACCTAACCCTAACCCCTTACCTAACCCTAAACCTAAAAAACCTCCCCCAGACCTAACCCTAACCCTAAAACAAACCTCCCCCCCCCCCCCCCTCCTTCCTACCCTAACTTCCCCTTCCCATACCTAACCCTAACCCTTACCCTACCTTATCATTCCTACCTCACTATTTTAAATTTTTATTAAATTATTTATAAAAAAAATTTTAAACATGTTTTTAGAGGTTTTCACTGTTGTATTAACCCCCTTTTTTGAACATCAGGTTGCTGCGCGGGGACCACGCCCCCTGGTTTTCCAAATTCCCATGGGGACCAACGCCTCTTTTTATGTCCCTTTTACGGGTGTCTGATCGTTTGAATTGTTTTACATTTTATCTTTTATTCTTTTTATTTTTTATGATTACTTTTAATTTGATGATTAAAGGAAAACCCCACCTAAAGCCAATATTAAAATAACAAAATGGGATTTTTTTAATTGGGGGCCGAAAGGATATCCTGAGCCCGTGCTATTTTTTAATAACCCTAACCTAACCCTAACCTAATCCTAACCTAATCCTAACCTAACCTAACCTAACCTAACCTAACCTAACCTAATCCTAACCTAATCCTAACCTAACCTAACCTAACCTAACCTAACCCTAACCTAACCTAATCCTAACCTAATCCTAACCTAATCCTAACCTAACCTAACCTAACCTAACCTAACCTAACCTAACCTAATCCTAACCTAACCTAACCTAACCCTAACCTAACCTAATCCTAACCTAATCCTAACCTAATCTAACCTAACCTAACCTAACCTAACCTAACCTAACCTAATCCTAACCTAACCTAACCTAACCTAATCTAATCTTAACCCTGACCTAATCTAATAAACAAATAAAACACATGTTCGTTCACTTTGAAAACAAAAATAAACAAAAATTAATTACTATTTTTTTATCAGCAAAAATTAATTTTCTGGTAGATTGTATATGCGTGCATATATGCGCATATACAATCTCAGTACGATGTGAACTCAGTACATGACACCGGGACAAATTTAACCAAGAAAGACGACAGATTTTCAAAATAAACTATTTACATATGCTTTTATTTGGTCATATGAATTTTATTTATTTTTTTTCCTTCTTTTGGATGAAATGTATTATTGCAGCAGCTGAATCAAATATCAAGTAGTCCTCAGTAAAAAAGAATCTAAAAAAGCAACATTTAAGTGAACATAAAATAGAAAGTAATTATATTTTTGTCATGTTGAAGGAGAAAGCATGAGAAGAACAAATGAGTTATATTGTCAGTGCCATCAACCAATCAGCATCGAGCTGAAAACGGAAAACTTTTGAGCTTTTTAATTGGTTTATATTGCATGTGTTACTATGGCAACTGTTGTGAGATCTGGGCCCGTGTTTCTAAAGATTCTGAGAATCATCTCAGAGAACTCCTAATTTAACCTAAACATTCCTAGCAAGGAGTCTTAGGAGTGATTCCAGAACATTCTCAGAGAACTTTGAGCAAGGAATGGACAGAATCTCTCATCTTAGTGAGGAGGTGTGGTTGACCCTGTTGCTAGGGATGAGTCATCATATCAAAAACTGTGATTAGTTGATCCTAAAAGCTCGATAAAAAATATATTTTTGGTGATAATGGGCAAACGATAGACCCTCAAATCGACAAAATTAATCATACAATATAATCTTATGAAGAACGTAATTTTAAACAATATTTCACATAAAAGAAAATATCTGTTAAATGAATAAAAAGCGATACTTTAAAATTATCTTACAAAATGAGTGAAAACTTAGGCCCACTTGCACAGTATTCAAATAGTGATATTTATAATTATTTGCTTATATTAATTGTCATCCTGGTAAGTTTTGCTCTTTCAACATTTCAACTCAATTTGGTATAAACGAGGGTAAAATCTTTCATGAATGTGTGTGATTGATTCAAATCTAGCACAGACCAGTAAACAGCGATGGAGAAAAGAACAGGGTTTGTTTCTGGCTTTTGCATGAAATCTCTTTCTGTTCACAAAGACGGTTTCATCTTCTGACGGTGCAATTATTCAGACGTGTGTCCTATCGATTACACCCACAACACCGGGGAATCCTGCCATGTCCATAAATGCCCTTTTGTTAGCTTGTAAAGTGCTAGCATCCAGGTTGTGACAGTGCTGTCAGTGTTTGGTTGATGGTTGTGACAGATTCAGGTCATCACTGCTGCATTGTTATTGTTTTTTTCCCTGTTGTCAAATACCTCAGTGTTGATGACTTTCATTTCTGGTGGTATTGCTATTTGAGAAACACTGCAACACATTTATTGTCAGTATTTGTTTTATTTTTAATAAACAACTATGGTTATTATAGAGACAATGAAGTCCATGAAAAAGGCTCAGCTGAGAATGTGAAGCTGCTTTCTAGAACGTTCTACAGTCACTTTCCTGGACAGAAAGGACAGGAGTTGTTTTTGCTGGACTGGAGCCACACCTGGATACAGTCCCTGTGGATGGTGTGGGAGCAGCTGAGGGGGTGGCGGTTCTCAGGGTCCACGTGGTTCTGGCACATGAGGCAGAGTTTACGTGGAGCCACAGTTGGACCCCTGGGTGGTCCTGGTGGTCCTGGTGCTCTGGCTCTAAACTGGGAGGTCACAGGTCGTTGGATGGGGCCCAGCGCCGCGGGGCGGCCCATGGCTAACTGAGGTGGTGGTGGTGGGGGGTCATTCTGGACCAGCTTGAAGCCCACCTGCTCTATGAGCTCATCCATAGACAGACCAGCGAGGGTCCCACGAGACCCTTTGACCTGCTGCAGCAACCGCGTCAGGTCAGACCTGCTGCACTGGGGGAAACTCTTCCCCAGACGCTCCAGATACTTGTCCAGTTTACCAGCAGCAGGTGGGGGAGGGGCTCCCGGCTGAAGGGGCGGGGCAGGAGGAGACGGGGAGGAACTGGGTGGGGCCGTCATCCTCAGTGGAGCCCCAATCATGTGCTGGAATGAAGGTGGGTGCTGCAGGGGGGGAGGGGGGGGCTGGTAGTGCTGAGGGAAAGGGGGACGGGACACGTTAAAGACAGCAGATCTGGTTGGAGGGAAGGACTGGACCCCTGGATTTATAGGGACCGGAGTCCTGATCTGTGGTGGTCTCAACACTGACTGCATTACCTGACTGAACCTCACATCAGCCTGTGGGACACAAGGAGAACATCATTAGATTCATATTATACACTTAGAAAAATAATATGATTAGTTTGATAATAATGTACTATTTGTCACTCATGGACTTATTTATTTTGGTTCTGAACCCTGTCATCTTCAGTGTGGATTGGAGACACTGTCTGCTCCCACTAGGACCTTTGTCCCTGCTAGCTGCTACATGTTAGCATTGAGGTGCTAGCTGCTACATGTTAGCATTGAGGTGCTAGCTGCTACATGTTTAACATTGAGGTGCTAGCTGCTACATGGTTAGCATTGAGGTGCTAGCTGAGGCTAGCAGAGATTCTCTGATCCACAAACTCTCGTTGTTTGTTATTTAAACTTAAATTAACGCCCATGAAACAGTAACGACTTCTCCTCTGGTTCTCCTGTTTCTTTTGTTGTGCTCTGTGCATCAGTGTTGTGGGTATACTGGGAACTCATGAAATGAGAATGAGATTAACAGCGTTTTTTTCTGTAATTAATGAATAACAATTAACGAGTTAAAAGTCCCGGCCCTAAAATACACCCATCGTGAAAGTAAAGACCTCAGCACAGTTCCTTCAGGTGCTACATCAACTTCTTCTTCAATAGGAAGCTAATCTAAGAGTTAATAACACTGTAACAACAATAATAAAAACACTTTTGGATGTGTGTGTGTTTAAACAAGCCTTATGGTACGTTAACACTAAACGCATTTCGGACGTCAAAATCATACCTCACGCGCGTTGTTGGACGCTTGTGCTCATTGAATACATACGCCTGTCACCAGCGTCGAACATGCTCAGGACGCGCGTTCAGTGCAGCAGAGGTGACCAAAGATGCCGTTTTAAAATATGTTCAACCGCATCGGTCCGCCCTCCCGCAGCTCGGAGGTGCCGATTTTGACAGGGGGAATAGATTGGCACAGTAGTTTGGTGTGAACGCGCCATTAGCCCTTTTCCACCCTGATGAATAAAGTGAGTACAATGTTTTCTAAGGGTTACCATGGGGATGGGGGGCAGAGGGGGGACACTCATCTTGGGGAGGGTCTCCATCTCCCTGCCCTGCTGCAGCTGCTGCACAGCGTCCTGGAAGCGAGCGAGTAGCTCCGTCTTGTTCCTCCGCACCGTGCTCTCCATCTTCTCCCACTTTAGCCTCTCCTTAGAATACTGCTGTGGGAACTCCATCCTGAGGACGTTCAGGTACTGACCCACCTGTAGGGGGTCACAACACACTTAGCTGCTTGTTGGACACACGGTACACGAGTCCACACTGGTGCTGAGCGTACCTCACTAAGCCACGCCTCCATGCGGAACATGGCGGCGTCTCGTTGTTTCTCCATAGCTGTGATCTCATTCTGGACACTCTCACGCTGAGCTTTCTGCGTCTCCTTCCTGACTCGCTCCATCTCCTTCCTCAGCTCCTCTAGCTCCTCCCTCCACTTGCTCTGCTCCTCCCTTTGCTCCACTGTTAGCGCCGTTAGCTTCTGCTCACTCTCCTCCAGCTCTTTGACAAGGCTGATCAACAGAGGAAATGTTTTAGATTCCCTTTTTATAGCCTTTTGTCTATATATATATATATATTTGTATTTATTTATTTATTTTTATAATTTTTTTTTATTTTTTTGGACTCCAAACAGCACGGAGCCGTTCTCTTTTCACTAGTTCCTGGTTTACCAATACACTATATTCTTTTTATTCTACTTCAATCAATACTTGAAGCAGTGGTTCACAACCTTTTTAGGATCGTGACCCCATTTTGATATAAAGAGTTTCTGGCGACCCTCAAGACTTTTTTTCTAGAATTAGTTTTTGATCATGTTTGTTAAAGTAGGGATTAGTGACATGTTTTACCAGCTCAGATATACATGTTTCATTACAACATCTAATTAATTAGCGAGGATGCATTGGCATCCTCACTATTGTATTCGTTTAATTATTATTATTTTTCATATTATTATTAATAGAATACAGCTTAAGATTGTGTTGTTTTATTTTGAAAAAGTATTTGAAAAATATGAATCAATAATCAAACATGCATTTTTAATCAGTATATGTATATATATATATATATATATATATATATTTTTTTTTTTCCAAAATCAATTACTAGACATTTCAGCCAACCTCATTTAAGATCCAGGTGACCCCACATGGGGTCCGAACCCCAAAGTTGAAAAGTACTGGTTTAACGGCTTCAAACGTTTAAGTTAAAATCCGGTTTTTACGTGAATAATTAACGCTACTTTTAATGGATCTCGTGAGTCACCTGTTTCTTTCCTCCTCTGCTCTGGTTTTCTCTGACATCATTTCCTGTTTCTTGGTCAGGAAGTTCTTCCTGGAGGCTTTGGAGTTGTTCAGCTGCAGCTTCACTCGTAGTGAGTCGAGTTTATCCAAAAGGGCCTGAAAACGGCACAAGCGCGTGTTGGTTATAGTTG
The DNA here is from genome assembly GCF_900634775.1 of Gouania willdenowi. NCBI lineage: Eukaryota > Metazoa > Chordata > Actinopteri > Blenniiformes > Gobiesocidae > Gouania > Gouania willdenowi. The sequence continues at coordinate 42,130,325 of NC_041052.1, forward strand.
TATTAGTATTGTTGTCACCGAGGGGCGTGTGCGTTACCTGATGTTGACGCGTAGCCTCGTCCTTCCTCATCTGCAGCTGGAGTTTGTCTTTGGCGTTCTCTTCCTCCTCCTTGTTCTGTTTCTGAGCCAGAGACTCGTATTCCTCCTTCAGACTGGAGCAGTACTCAAACATGGCCGCCACCTGACTCTCCCACTCAGGGTCAGTGTTTACGCCACAGGTGTTGGTGGAACATTCCACCTGCACCGCTTGGTCATTCTGGGCCACGTCTGAGTCTGTGGAGTTACAGGAGAACCATGAATTAAAACCCGTGAAGAAGAACATGTGAGGATAATTTACTGGTGTAGTGCATTAATACTTTATTTTATTACATACATAAGTCTTTCTGGTAATTTCTGGTAGAATGTTAAAGCGTGTTACAATATTCTGACACTAATGGTGAAATAACATCCTTGTGTCCATTTGTTTTTGTTTAATCATTATGATCTGGAATGATGTCATCAGGATCACTTAAATTAAGTTGATCAAAACTTAATCAATAAACCTGATCAGATTCAGTAAACCATTGATCCCTGAGGGGAAATAAGATGATATTAATACTGTTCTCATACATCTTTATTGGTGATAGACTAATATTGTTGGCCGATTATTGTGTTTTTTACGTGGATCGGCCGATGCAGCTGCTGCGTTCACATTATTTACAGAGAGTAGAAATATATTTTACTTGTTCTACGTCACCTTTTAATATTTGTTACATTTTTTTTTTTTTTTTTTACTTGTTTTCTTTCTGTCTCACTTTTGTTACTTTCAATTAAGTGTTCCTTTTTTTTTTTTTTAAAAAAAAAAATGAGACTTGTCCCATTTGTTATCATCTTAATGTAATTTTATGATGAACTGAGAGAGCAAAAGTAGTATCAGCTCCAAATATCGGCTCCAAAAAATGGTCAGTCAGTATCGGTATCGGCTAAGACTGATGGAAAAAAAACAGCCCTAAAAAATCCATATTGGTCTATCGCTAATCAAAATTTGATTAATTGTGCAGCCCTAATATATACGTACAGTGTATAGTGCTAAACCAGTTCATACCCAATAACACTGTTATTATTATTATTAAATGTATTTTCCCTCATTTTTGGTTCAATACAATTTAGCTTTAATTAAGCAAACTAATGTTTTGTCCAATTATTCCATTCATCGATATAATACTCAATTACCTGGATATTCAATAACTGCAGAACATCTTCTAAAATGAGTTGGGTTAATTATATATAGATTATAATATTTTGGATGTACTTTTATATATATTTTGAATTGTTTCTGGTATCAAAGGTAAACCTTAATGGGGTGAGAGGAGAAAACAGTGTTTTTAGCCCATTTATTGACTTATTGAATGTTAAAGCACCGAACCACTGTTTGACCACCAGTCAGTTGTGATTTGTAGTAAAATAACAGCTCGTTTAGCTACTGACCAATGTAATAAATCTACAATGTTTAACCTGTATTTTACCTTCAATGGTCATCTTTGATAAGTGTAGATCCAGGTCCGGGTCTGATTCCGGGTCTCGGTAGAAATCCAGGTCTAGATATGGATCTGATAGCTCGTTATTAGCATCCATGCTAACAGTGCTAACAGTCAGTGTTTACAGTAAATAAGCGTCCAAACACAGATAAACACCTCAGAGTGACTTTAATAACTACTGTTAAACACACATTTATGTAAACTTGTCTATCTAATGAGGGGTTTGTTCACTGTGTCACACTGACATTGTTCCGGTTAGAACACCACAAACATGAACATGGTTCCGAGACAAAGATCGTCTATAGTGAGAAGATTTATTGTTATTTGATCATTCTTCATTAAGTGGATTAGAGCCACTGGAAAAAAAAGGCCATATATATATATATATATATATATATATATATATATATGATGAAAATAGGTTGCCATATGGAAAGTTTGGTGTAGTTGGAGAAAAAGGGTAAAAAAATAAGCTAAAATGGAACCCTGTCTCTTCTGTTTAATTACAGTATTTATGCCTTATTTTATGCTGAGCTCAGGATTCTTTAAAAAGCTCCAAACACAGACACTCACCTACTGAGAAAACACTATCACACACACTCTGCCACACACACACATACTGAACTTTTTCCTTCACCCACATCCTATTACATTTATTTTTGTGGTAATATGTAGCACTTTGTCTCTTTTTTTAGTTTTTTAATTTTATATTGCAACAAACAAAAAAAATATATATATATATAATATGTTCTGAGATAAAAGTCATATTTTAAGGTGTGTGCTTCTTTGATTTATTTGGTATATGTATATTAGTTGTTTAATGTAATAAAATTATGACTTTCCTTTTGAAATATGAATTTAATTTCGTAGTGTTCAGACTTGTTTTTATTTTAATGTGACCCTAATTAGATGAATTAGCTAAATGATCAGCTAGATTTACCTGTACAAATGTTATATACTGTCAGTAATAGTTGTTTGGCCAAAAGCGGGAATTAATTTCTGCCCTTTTAAAGTTTCCATGACACTCATGAGTCGTTGATGAGTAGGAAATGGTTCCATTAAATCCCGTCAGAGTGAGACATCGCGCGGTTTCTAGTTTTCCACGGTAGTCACGTGACGAGCAGTGTAAACCTGCTGACTGTCAGCTCACCTCCTGTCGTTCCTTCACTAACTGTGTGTGTGTTAGTGTTAGTGTGTGTGTGTGTGTGTGTTACTACCACATCATCACAACCAGCCTCTGGAAACAAGGCGAACATGGCGGACACGGACCGAGAGGACGAGGAGCTGTTCACCGAGCCCAGCGGCACTCAGGTAGGGAGGAGGAGGAGGAGGGGGGGGGGGGGGGGTAGTGATGATGATGATACACACACACACACACACACACACACACACACACACACACACACACACACACACACACACACACACACACACACACACCAGGGGCGTCAGGTGACAGTCACACAGGTGAGCGTGATGCGTTCATGTAACCTGGGAACACAGAAACACCTTCAGACAGGCAGAATAACACTTTTAACCTGTCAGCACAGGTGTAACTGATATATCTACTGATTATATCATATATAAAATACTCAAGTACAAGTAAAAAGTAGCTTAATTAAATCGTAGTCACAGTAGAAGCAGACGTGAAAGTAACTGATTACAAGTAAGTACTCACGTTACTGTGATGGAGTTGTTTTTATGGGTACTTCTGTATTCTTTATTCTATATTTCTTTATTTTTATGTATTCTGTAAAGTGGCTTTTAGTCCCCCCCAAAAATTGATGCATTATTATTATTATTATCATTATTATTTATATTTCTAAATGTGTAATTTTACTTGTACTTAAGTATGTTTTAAAATAAGTATTTAATTACATTTCTACATCAAACCGTTACTGAGTAAATTATATATTTTTTGTTTTAAAACGATCAACAGATATTGTGAGACTACATAAAAATTAAATGACAATGACAGACAACAATCAAATGCATTACATCATAGCCGACCAATCAGATTAAACATATGCATCACATCATAGCCGACCAATCAGATCACGGTAGCGGTATTTCAGAAATAGAGTAAGGTCCTAATGTGTTATTAGTAGATGTAGATGTTTTTATTTATCAATAGAATACAGTTAAAGATTGTACGTTGTTTTATTTTGAAAAAACAACAACAATTAATCAGTATTCAAAAATGTATCTTAAATCAGTAATTCTTTTTTTTTTTTTTAAATTTATTTACTAGACATTTCAGGCGACCCCACATGGGGTCCTGGCCCCAAGGTTGCAAAGACCTGACTTAGGCAGTAGAACTAGAGTTATTTTAATTTGTCCATGAAGTCTTTTATCTTGAAAAGAATGAGGAATAAAAACAGACCCCTTCAAAACAACATAATTTAAAATAAAACTTTAACTTAAACTTAACTAAGCAATATTCATGCTTTTCAGGATTTTTTTTTAAACTTTCTAAAACAAATTGTGTTTTTGTATTAAAATAAAAAATAAAAAAAAGCATCACTTATTCCAGAACATTCCAGAGAAGTATAAACTGAACATTGTAAAATAGTTAGAATATCTGTAAATATTATGAAATAAACAGAGCAACTGATGAAGCTGATTAACTTAGTCTGAAATAGTCTGTGTTTTAGAAATAAACTAAAAAACTAAACTAAAATTCTCCTGTTTCTTGTGTTGTGGTTTGTGCATCAGTATTATGGGTACACCAGGAACTCATGACATGAGAAAGGTTCCACACTGTTTGGAGTGCAAAAAGTGATTACATGTGTTATTTTTTATAATTAATAGCAATTAATGCGATAATGTCCCAAACATATATATATATATATATATATATATATATATAAATATAAATAAAGATGCACAGATGATTATTTACATTATAGAAGGTGACGTTTATTTTGATATTCAAACTATCAAAGTGTAAACACAGGAACAGCCTTGTCTTTTAGGCGTGGCATGACTTCAGCTCTTGAACAAACTGCTTAGGACGCACGCACGCACGCACGCACGCACGCACACACACACACACACACACACACACACACACACACAGGAACTCTTTTGTTAACCTTAAATTCAAGGAAAAAGTCAAAACAACAAGATCAAAATCGAAGTGTTGAGATAAACTCAAAATACAATATGGTGTTAAAGTTGAAGTCAAATCTGAAGAAGACAAGAAGAGATGCTTTTATTTTGAAAAGGGGATGTTTTTGTTTTTTTATCATGAAGCTGGTCCCAGGACCATTTTACATTCAGCTCCCAATGCATCATGGGACGGTTGAGTATGACTAGTGTGCACACTTAAAAAATGTCCCCATGTAGCAAAGATGGGCAACTTTTATCACAGCAGGGCCACAAAAAAATGATTTTCTGATCAGAGGGTCACATGATCAATATTAATGTCAGCATTCAGATTAATGACCAATCTGAGCATTAACAGGGAAAAACAATACATTTGTGTTGTCATTTCATGTGTTTTTGGTGTAATTTACTGTTTTGTTTTATTTTTTATGGTCGTTTTGGAATTTTTTTTTTCTCATTTTGCGCTTTCTGTTGTTTTATGTGTTTTTTAAGTCATTTAGCATATTTTCCTCTCATTTTGTTATTTTTTTTTGTCATTTTCAGTATTATGAGTTAATTTGTGTATTTTTGTCCTAATTTTGTTCATACATTTTGTGTATTCGATTTATTTCTTTTTGTTATTGTTTTGTAATTTTATAATTTTTTGCTTATTTATTGTTGTTTTTTGTTGTTGTGTTTTTGCAGTCATTTTGTGTATTTATGTTGTTTAGAGCGAGGACCGCATGTGGCCCCCGGGCCAGCAGTTGCTCATGTCTGATATAGTATACAGTACGTCTGGGTATTTCTCACCTTATTTACAGGTTTTCTGTTGCGTCAGCTTTTTGTCATCACAGACAATTAAATTAAACTTCCCAAAATTGCACCAGACATGCCTAATATGGTTAATGGAGTTAGCGACAGTATTCTAGAAAACAAACAAACACAACAAACGTGCTGAGATCACATAAGCTCTTCTACGAGATTTGATGTTCAGCTATTTTCTAAACTCGCTAACGCTAGACATTATAGGCCTATGTTATGTTATCGCGCTAACTTCCAGGATTTAATCAGTGTGTGCTTGACTACGAAGCTCACTAATGTCTTACGGAACTAAATCACCATGGTAACTTATGCTCAATGACTAGCCTGTTCGAGAGCAGGTTTTTCTCTGGCTAGGATCTGAGCGAGTGCTAAAGTCCCGCCTCCTGACCAATCAGATCTTTTAGAAAGCAAGCTGTCCGATAACAGGTGATGTGTGAACACGTCACTGTGTGGATCTGATCTGACGCTGACAGGAGAGATAATATTAGACATTGATGCAATCCTTTAATTTAATGATGACATCATTTAGGAAATATATACATTTATATCTGATAGCCTGATGTACAGTCAGCTGATGTAGCCTGTGTCTCCGTATGCGCAAACCGGTAAAGTAAGTAATTAATTAATTCATACGCTACAGTGAGGTTGTCTGCATCATCAGGAACATACTACAGTGAAACAATGTGTTCTCATCCCAGTGTGTGATAGAGGTCTACTTAAATAAAAACACGTGTGTGCTGTAATAAAGTTTAACTGCAGAGTGCTGTTTGTTTATCATCTAATGGATTCATATCATAAATAATGTCACACTTTTATACATTAACATTATCAGCAGCTTCCTGTCTGAGTTCTTTCATTCCTGCCTTTTCTGTAACAACAGTGTTGTCTTTGGTCTGAATTCTGGATTTTAGTTATTATAATTTTTAACTGAAGCAACACCTAACCTGGTCAGGCACAAGTTATGAAGTGGATCCGCCTCCTGGTGCGCTGCACTAACACTGTTGCCCTTCACTGTCATCATGGATTTATATTCATTATATTTGTTTAAGATCATAAACTGTTCTTCCTGTGAACACGCTCACTCTACTAGGTTCTCCATTGATTGGTCAGATGCTGCAAGCTCCACCCCTTTTATATGAACGCTCACGTACAGAGGCTGAAAACACTTGCCTTAAATTAGCATGTTGTTATCGACCCTCGTAGGACAGCTTCTCTCTGACAGGGAACGTTTGGTTAGTTGAATCCCGCTAACGGAGATTAATCCAGGATATAATTATCTAGATTAGTAGCATAGGCCTTAGATTCCATTACCCATTGTACGGTAAGAAATATTGTGAATACGTGTGATATTGTCCCAAAACATGTCTGTAAGTGTTCATGTCACATCGATTTTTTTCATTTTCAATTTTATCACATCAGATCTTGCACGAGAAATGCATGTAAGGGTATTATTAGTGTAAATTAGTTTTAAATAAATTCTAAAAATAATGTTAATTACAATGCTGCGATATCCTTTTCAGAAAGTCTTTTCACTCGCTCTCGGATAATTGGAGGCTCTCCATTCCTTGAACCCTATGTGTTCTGCTCAGTGCTCATTCTATTGATCTATATATCTATCTATCTATAGAGGTTAACAGAGCAACATTTAAAAAAAAAAAACACCCCAACTCATACATGCTTCCAAACTGCTTCACACTCCTAAACTGCTGTGGATTACTCATATTTCCTAAGTGTGATGAACTTTCTCAGTAAGAAGGAAGGAAAAAAGGGAAATGAAAATGAGTAGTTTTTTGTTCAAGCATTACAAATGGACATGACCATTAGCATTCACTTCAATTCTTCCAAACAATTTACCAAGATGTGGAACATTTCTATCCCAGTGTGAAGATCTAGTGCAGAGAATATTACAGAGTATCAGCGTTTGTGGAAGTTTTTAAAGCAAAAACAAAATAAATCACCAAATAAATGGTACTTCTCCTTTAAGAATCTTCTTAATGAAGAAATATTTGTGACTTTTGCTACATAAAGGGGCGGATTCACTGAGATCTGAAATAAAGGGTGGTAAACCAGGTGTGTCCCTAAATCCTTTGGTGACACAGTTTCGTCACCTGCTGCGAGGAATTCACTAAGATTGCTGCAATGATTAGTGCGCGTGCAGAACTGGTGCAGACCTCCTTTATTTAAATGAGCGTTTTGCTTGTTCATTGTGGAGACGTCAGTGCACAGAAGTTAAATTGGAGACAGATGGACTTCTCTGTCTGCTGCACAAACATTTAATAATGTAGAAAACTAAATAAACAAAATGTTATTTTTTGTTTTTTTTAAACAACATTAAAACCTAATGATATTTTTCCAGCTAATTTAATGTGGGTGCTCTATAAGTACAGTACCTGTAACTTTGCTCTGATCAGTCCATGAAAAACAGACAGATTTGAACAGAAACCATCCTATTGATCTACCATTGATCTGAGTTAATACAGCTACACAGTCTGTCAACCAGTGGATCAGCTCCATTTGAAGATGATCTACTGAACATCATCCAGCAGGTCTGAGCAGCGCTGAGTCACCACACTGTCATATGGGAACATTGTTCCATCACTGCGTAAATTACGCATCTGATCAGCTGATTCTGGCTGATGCTCCTTCATCAACGTGACACCAGAGTTTGACGGTCCAAACATCACTGGAGCGTTGCGTCCGTTGCGCGCACAGCATCCTCTCTCCATCGTAGCGTCACCAGACTCCACACACACACCGCCGCGGGTGTGCAGCTTTTTCCCTCCCTCACACACACTTTACTCACACTTTATTTTCTCATTCAGTGGCTGTTTAATATTGACTATTGTTTTATTTAAATTATTTTCTTATTCTAGAAAGGTTAACTGGAGCTTTTTTCATCTCTGCTGTGTTTTGCGTCAACATTTACTACAGCTGATCTCTGCGTGTGTGTTTGCACCTGCTTGTCAGTTGTACTATTTTCCAGAGCTAAAACAATCTGTGTATCATTCGTTCATTCATTTTTCATTATGTAACATTATTTGATATTTGTTCCATTTACCAAAGTACGTGACAGAGACTTTGACGAGCGAGTTTGAAAGATAAAATTAATTCATGAAGTGTTACAACACCAGACCATGACATAAATACATAAATAGTGAAATATTTATATTTCATATACATTTCAAAATGAAAATTAAATATAAAATGGATTTAATTGATTATTGGCACATTTAATTAATTAATGAACGGTGTATTTATCTGTTTAATTGTGGCACTCCTTGTCCTCCATACATTAATACTAATTTATACAATTGCAATATTATAATTTTAGTGCTTAGTACTTGCTCATATACCCATAAATGCAATGGGAATAATAATTGGCATAATACGTTATATTGCTGTTTCGGTTTTCAACCTTGGGTTTCTCATTTTCGGTTTCGGCAAAGAATTTTCATTTTGGTGCATCTCTACTCACAATGACTGTCAGCCTTACGCACAATGGCCGCAGGCGTGAGATTGTCCCAGATGGACTGAATAAAGAAATTCAAAGTAAAACTACGGTGGCTGAAAGAGCTCTTTGTGAGGACCATGTCTGCCTCTCTAATCATTCAGGTTTATCTTATTTAAACACTTTTTTGAGCTCAATAGAAGTGCATCATTTGGCCACTAGGTGCGCCATGCACTGGTTGGCTCAAACTTGGGGCCCTAGCCAACATGACGGGTGCACTAACCTGCAGTTGTAAGGAGAATTAGTTTACTCACACCTTGAATGTGTATAATTTAAGAGCAGTTCTCTACATTGTTGTTTCTGCAGCGGGGGAGGGGTCAGATTAACGTTGTGTTTCTTTAATTTACTGAGTGAGTCGTACCAACCGTAGAGGATTGAGTTTATTAGAAATAAAGCCTTGTTGCTGCTACTGATGATTGATCTATTTTGCTGTTATTGTTCTCGCCGGAGCAGCTGGCGGTTTCCTCTGAGGCTGACAGGAAGCTCAGTACTTCAGCAGGATGGATGACACACACTGAACAACCTGCTTTTCTTCCAGTGTCTTCTGTGGAATATGTTGAGTGTGCACACTGATGGCACACATGGGGCTTCCAGTCTGCTTCCATTTTCCTCGTCGCTGTTTGGGAAAAGGCTGAAAGTGTAGTTTCTGTGTAGTGAAGGAAATACACTTTATTTATCACATAATGTTTGTGTTTTAAACTGCAACACGATGTGTTGTTGTGTTTAGGAAGAACTCCTCATCTAGAGGAGTGATGGAGCTCTATTCCACGTGTCAAACTCGAGGCCCAGGGGCCAAATTCGGCCCTTCAGAGCAGGGTTTCTCAAATGGGGGCACTAGAGAGAGAAACAATACGGGTTTTTTAGTTAAATATTTAAATAATATATTTAAATTTAAATAATACCAACAACAAACAAAAATGACAAAAAGTATACCAAATAATAAAAAGAACAACAAACAACAATAAAACACACAAAATGACACCAAAAACTCACACACTAAGAGATAATAATACCATTACCAGCAACACACAAAACAACAGAGGAAAATACACAAAAATAACAGAAAAACATACAAAATAACACCAAAAACACACACATTGAGAGAGAATAATTTAAATACCAACAACACACAAAACCGACAACAAAAAGACAAAAAATAAGACGAAAGAGACAAAATGATGATAGAAATAATCTTGATTAAAACATGAAGTAAAAATACAAAAGTCAGCGTTGGTTCCACATCAGGAGAGAGAAGAACAGAAATGATCAAAACTATAGAAATAAATCTATTCAAGAGGAACTAAATACTGTTTCATTCACTTATTTACAAACTTAGATTTTTTAAAATGTGCGTTTTCACTCATTCACGCCATCGTTATGATCTAGAGATGTTTTTGTCACAGAATTGGGAGCAAAATGTTATATTTGGACATAAGGGGGGACTTGGATTCAGAAATAAGAGAAAGAGGTACACAATCATTGTGTAAATTATTGATATCTCAGCCCTTCCAAATACACAAATTGAATGAAACTCTTAATTTTTTCCTAAATCCTGCCATTTTCCTCAAATTATTCCTCCAAATTTCCCCAAATTAAATAAAAATTGGTCAAATAATCTATTAAATTTAAAGTGAAGATCTTGCACAGACTGATATCTGTCACTTATTGCTTGCATATTGTCGGTTTCTTTCATATTTATCATATTTTAGGCATAATTCATGCGTGGAAATGCAAACTGGATTACATTAAGATTGAAATTACTTGTTCTTTCTACCAAAAGTCTGTGGCCGTCTTTAAGATCAACTTATTCGTGTTTGGCCCTGAACTAAAATGAGTTTGACATCCCTGTTTTATTCTAACACTAACAACTGAAATCATTTAATTTTGGTCTGTTGTTAAGTATAAAGATGAACAGAGGGAAAATAACATTAAAGGGGAAAATATGACACTGTTATTTAAAACAAATGATATTTGTATTTATTGTTGTTTATTGTGTGTTTCTAGTCCCAACCAGCCAGTCTATCTACAGAGGACGTCAGTGCCAACACCAATGGACCAAACCAGGACGCCCTTTTTGACGACGACCCTGAGGATTTGTTTGCAGGTACAAACTCACCCACACAAGCATTAATATTTGAACAGTGATTTAATTCAAATGTTTTACAGTCAGCTCTGAACACCAGTGCAGACAGAAATGCTTGAATTATTTCAAAATCCAAAAATTCCAAAATCTGTATATTTCTAAATGTAGAATCTGCATTTCTTAAATTGTAGATTCTAATACATTTGCTAATTAAACTCCTAGTCTTTCCAGCAGGTTGTTTAAAGCAGGGTGTACCATGGGAAATTCATCAATTGTGGGGTGCCAAAGTCTACTCCCACCTGGAGCACCTTATTACCCTGAATATAAGCTACAAAGTTACATTTTTTTCAATGACAAGATGTTCTTTGGTCTAAAGAATCTGCTTTTTCTGTCAAAATGCTGATTTATTTTGATCCTGCTATTCTCATGCTGTTCAACTGAATCTAACTTTATTTCATCTCATTACACTAATAGCAAACCTAAATAGCTTTTACAGTAAAAAAAAAACGATGATGGAGAGGAAAAAGTGACTTTGAACAGTAGGAAAGTGATTCAGAGGTGGAGACCATCTGCCCCCATGGGTGGGATTTAGTGGAATAGAAGCAGAGAAAAGTACAGGAATCATTAAAGAAACATTAAATATCATCCATAGAGAGTTAGAGATGTCCCTCTATCACATGACCAACATAAAGATCACATCCTTTGTTTGGACTAAACTTTCATTGCTTGTTGAAAGCCTCCCTGTGGAGCTCAGGGATGCTTTGTCACACATGAGTTATATCGGTTCATTCTACTTAAAGATATAAAAACCAAAGGCTTTACTTTAGACGATGATGACGACCTGCTGCATCAGGGAGAAGAACTGCTGAGTTTGGGCTTTTCCTCTGGATGTTTTCTCTCTCAAACTTTAAAGAGTCTGAGTTCCCTCAGGATTCTGCCTCATTAGCAGAGAAAAAAACACATTTTAACTTTAAAAATATGTCAGACATTTATCACTTTAACCTCTAAGCTCTAATGTTATGCTCGAGTTGGAAATTTAGTTTTTAAAGTAATTACCGTAGTTTGATTAGTTTTCCTGATAGTTTTTTCCTGCCTTTCCACCAGGTTTGGTGTCAATTATAATTGTAATCATGTAATTGATAATTAATTCCAATTAATCACAATTACTAAGCCTGAAATATTAACCTAATAAAAGTTAACCTTTCTCTTGTGTTAGCTTTAGATGCTAACAGGTCCTAAATCAGCTGTAAAATACACTAAAAACTAATATCTATCATCTAATTTCTTTCCTATTTATTGATTACCTTGTTAGGCTTCCTAATCATTGAAAATATAGGTATTAATATTGTTGGTGTGGGCATCTGAGCCTTTTTGTGTCACAATACAATGTACAATATAAAATGTGGTAAATCTTGATATGAAACATATTTTAATAATTATTAACTATGCATGTGTAGAACTGTAACCATGGGTCACCAGTTTTGCAATAAATTATAAGTGACAATTTTTCTGGAATTTTCATGACAATTGCAATTACAAAGTAAATTATCTGAACTCAATTACAATTTAATTACGATTTCCACAGCAACAGATTTTGTAAACTTACAATTATAATTAGGCATAATTATAATCAAATATCAATTATTCCGGAGTTATTCCCTTTTTTTTACTCTGTTTGAGGTATCTTCATAAGATTATGCAATTTTATATTCTGGTGTGATAATATTTTCTTACTGTATGTATACATCTAAGTTCTTAGATTTAGGACATTTAGGAAAAGGTTGTGAGTTATAAGGACATCTAATCTGGCGGGGGATGTTGATGACTGTCTTCTTGTTTTGTTTTAAAACCAAATCAAAATAACAAATAAACACTGTGGTTATTTTGTTTTACTGACTTAAAACCAAAACAGAAATACAGAAAACCAGATAAGCAGTGTTTTTTCTGTTCAAGGGAAACTATGACGAGAGCTTCATGTTTTAATCTCACCACACAGAGTGGACACACAGGGGGGCGGACTTTTACTCTGCTGTGTTTAATAAAATGATCTTGTATCATGTTGTCCACCTCACACTGATGGTAAAGAGGTGTAATTTGTGTGTTGATGACGTTTTGTTAAAGAGTTACTGATGCTGGAAGTCTGAATCTGTGAACAGTAGGGATGTAACGATTAATCGTAAGGCAGTTAAAAATCGATTCATAGGTATCACGGTTGATATCGATTTTATGAAAATTGAATCGCAGTACTGTTTTTAACCATAAATGTAGGCGTCAGGCGGAGTCTGCTAATACTTTCTTTCTGGCTGCCTTCTACTCTTAAATATTTTAATAAATGATTCATTACCCCTTAAGCACCGAAAGAATATCTGTAATATTACTTGAATATCTGTAAAAGTCACGTTTTTCTATTAGCTCTGTGTGCTAGCATAGCTTCTCTTCTTCACTGCAAGATATCTGCATGCCAACCGACCACTGTGTTACCAGCGCCCTCTGCTGGTCCAAACAAATATGACGTAAATCAGTGTAATCACGTTTTTTTTTTTTTTTAAAGTCCAATTGTTAAGGCACAAAATACATTTTCAGTTGCACTTTTAAAAAGAAAAATAACTATTATGCAGTTTTGCATTGTTTATTATAGAACAAGAATTTAAATTAACCGGCTTCATTTTAATTTGTATTATTCCTTTATTTATTTAATTCAAGATTTATTTTTAGTTAAATTGCATTGTTTTGAATAGTTTATCAATGAAATCTTTTGACAATGAAAAATAAAAGGAAAATAGTACAGTATTTTCTATTTTTCCCAAAAAAAAAATTGTCTACAGTCCCATTTTGTAAAATAAATCGTGAGAGAATCGTATCGTGAACCCAGTATCGTGAATCAAATCGTATCGGGAGTTGAGTGAATTGTTACATCCCGTGTACTGACTAAAACTAGGAGAAGAGATCACATTACTCCTGTATTAGCCTCTCTGCATTGGCTTCCCATAAAATATAGAATAGAATTCAAGATTCTTCTTCTCACTTATAAAGCCCTAAATGGACAGGCACCAGTCTATCTCAAGGAGCTTGTAGTGCCATACAATCCCCCCAGAACACTACGCTCTCAAAATGCTGGACTACTCGTTGTTCCATTTGTCTCTAAAAGTAGTATAGGAGGAAGAGCTTTCAGTTATCAGGCCCCACTTCTCTGGAACCATCTACCAACCACGGTTCGGGGGGCAGACACCCTCTCTACCTTTAAGGTTAGGCTCAAAACATTCCTCTTTGGTAAAGCTTTTAGTTAGGAACCAGCTCATAGCTCATAATTAAGATGCAATAGGCATAGACTGCCGGGGGGGGGGGGGGGGGGGGTCTGGCATGCTCGGTTGGAGAGAGGTTGGAGAGGGCGTTAAGAGAGAGGTCATTTAGGTTAGAGAGGGACCGGAGAGGGTCCCATTCCTCTTTCAAACACTCCCTCTATGTCTGCTTCTTCCCTTGTGTGTTTGCTCCTGTTCTCCTTCTGGCTTTTGTCTTGCAGGTCCGTGGGATCCTCAGTGTGGAGTTACAGAGTCTCAACAACTCTGTCTCCACCCTTTCCTCTGCACACACCCAACACAGCATAACGTGGATGGCTGTTCATCATAGGAATGGGATCCACACAAGGTTCCTGCTGCTTAACAGAAGGTTTTCCTTGCCGCCATGATGAATTCATGTTGGGTGTGGGATACATATGTATGTGTATTTACGTATATATGCATATGTGTGTATCCATAAAATGAAGAGTCCGTCCTTAAGACTGCTCTACTGTAAAGTGCCTTGAGATACCATTGGTTATGATTTGGCGCTATACAAATAAAGATTGATTGATTGATTGATAGTGAACAGTGTTACAGTCCAAATAGTATCCAGATAATCTGGTGACTGGGTGGACTTTTGCTCCCTGACATAAAAAGAAACAAAGTCACATTAGTGATGAACTGGTGTATAGAAACGTTATTAATAAATCAAAACCAAAAAATGGATGTTTCGTGAAACATGCACATGATATGTAATTAAAGGAACCACAGGTGGTGTAATGAATCTACTGGTGTTCCTCATTTCTTGTGATGAACTTCTGTGTGTGTTGACGGCTGCCGTTAGTGGCTAGCAGTATTATAACGTGCAAAATAAACATTTTACTGCACTCAACAAAGTTGTAATTGTTTTTGCAATAGTGCAAAATGGTAGAAGTTCTAACATCTATTGTTTCTCACAGTCCATAGTCAGTCACCAGTTTATCTGGATACTATTTTGACCGTAACACCATAAAACAAAACATAAATGTGAGCAGCTTTTTACGAGCTAAAACATCCACAGACTGAATGAAAACATGAGCAGGACCAGAAAACTGCTTAAATAAATCCTAAACAGTCCTATTGTGAGAGGAGACCTGGTCCTGGACCTGGGGAGGGAAACCACGTGTAGTTCACTTTAGTTCTCACTCTAAATATCGTAAATTACTATTGCAACAACACATCATCAGTAGGGTGAAACTAACCTGTCTCACGACGGTCTGAACCCAGCTCACGTTCCCTATGAGTGGGTGAACAATCCAACGCTTGGTGAATTCTGCTTCACAATGACAGGAAGAGCCGACATCAAAGGATCAAAAAGCGACGTCGCTACGAACGCTTGGCCGCCGTAAATATCCAAATATTTCACAAACAGAAAAATGTTAAAATCAAAAATTTATGTTTCGGTTTTAAGTCAGTAAAACAAAATAATCAAAGCATTTATTTGTTATTTTGATTTGGTTTTAAAACGGAATAACCAAAGAACAAACGGTACATGAATTATCTCACCTATAACATTTCCTCTCTTTCTTAATTTTTTATTTTGGTGTCAGAGGCAACAGAAGAGGTTTCATTGGACAGTCCAGAGAGGGACATCCTCCTGTCTGATGGACCATCACCTGCCATTACCCCGATCACACCCCCCACTTCTGTCATTGCACCTCGTATTGGACACACTCACGACGATATGTTCACACACTCCTCGTTTGATGAGGTGAGGATCATCATATTCTTAGTGTTTATTGACACTTTATGTTTGGATAAATGTACAACGCTGCGTGTGTGTTGTGTGTGTGTTGTGCAGATTGAAGAGGAAGAAGTCGATGATTCTTTTGACATCAATATATCTGTGTCAGACCCTGAAAAAGTTGGTGAGTACGTGGTTCACCCAGTACAAGAACAGAAAGCTGCTCAATGCCAGAGGTGGCAAAACTAGTCTTCAGTACTCAAGTAAAAAGTATAGATACTTGAATAAAAATGACTCTGGTAAAAGTATTGAAGTTGTCACTAATAAGACATATGGAAGCATATCTGGACCATAATTCAGTTTAAAATGGATTAACCAATGCTTTTTAATTTTCAGAATATAGCTGTATTTTGTAACTCATAAATAATAAATAATCCAAACTGAATTTTCATTTTCTTCTTTAAGGTTGTTCACTTTGTAACTTAAAGCCAAACTGTGAACTCTGTGACGTACAGAGTTGACCCATATGAGTTATTTTAAATGATTCCTCAGGCCAATATACAGCGCTGACAGTATCAATGGTCAGAGCGGGGCGGGGCTTCCCTCTTCAAATACCGCCCGTGTAAGTTTAGAGAAGATTGACCATCGTTGGCCAGGTCATGTGACTGATAACTGCTTTTCCTTCTTACGTTTACAGCACTTATCATAAACAGCTCTGCTTTTACGGTTAAAATGATCAACTTACGTAGTTACTAAAGTACGAGTTCACTCAGAATGTAGGCTTATTCAAGAAGTTAACCACTGTAGTACAGCCCTCTGCTGCAGCCGTCTGCACTGTAGCGGGAGGGAGGGGCTGCAGCCTTGGTTCTATAGACAGTGAAGGACGGGAGAGTTGCTGCTTGAAGTCGCTTAAAAAGTTAACATTTTTCAACTTTGAGTGACGAGGTCGCGCTTGACAAGTCGCTCAAATCACGCAAGTCACGTCGCTTGTGGGGGGATAACTGTATCATTTACATTGATTTGAATGTTATCTAATTGCTTCAGTCACCTCAGTTGCGTTGGGTGTGAACGCACCTTCAGGCATTTCGCGCGAGCCACAGATTCCTACTTCCATAAACTAACTTTACTTTTCTTTAATAGTGAGTTGATGATCTCTCTTCAACCAACAGGTCTACTACTGTCTGCATACACAATCAAAAGACAAGGGAGGCTGTCCCTACGGACCGACTGACTGACTGACTGTTGATTTTTGCGACAGTGCTGTGACGCTTGTTGCCACTAGGGGCGCTTGACGTGAAAGTTACAGGTCTAGCGCCCCTAGTGGCTAAAGGTTACACAGTGTTGCTTTAAAGGTATTGTGGAGGACGTTATTTTGGCATCAAATTCTGGGTGGATCGTGTTGGTCCTTCTGAATGTCAATCATTCTGACGTAAGGCCGTCTACGTGCTCGTCCCTAGCTAATTTTTGTTTGCTGCGCATGCTCACTTTCAAGTGTTTGTGTGTCTCATGAGCCTAGTTTTCAGCCATTCATTGACGCTTGCTGTTCTCACCGGGGAAATTACATTTAAGTTTTAATTTTCAAAAGATGGCCCAGCAAATAGGTACCAAAATTCAATTTTAAATGGAAATTTAGAAAATTAAAATGCATTGAAAGTTGTAGCTGCAATATTTGACTCGTAAATCAACTTGGAAATAAATAATCAAAATTGCATTTACAAAATGAGCATCCTTAAAGAAGAAAATTAAAATGCAGTTTGGATTATTCATTATTCATTTTATTTATGAGTTCTGTTAATCCATTTTAAATTGAATTATGGTACAGATATGCTTCCATAAAGACAGCTTTTTTAAACCAGTAAATTTCATATTTTTTATTTTTAAGAACTTGTAGTAAACTGGTTCATGGAAATAAATGAAATGTTACCTTTGAACACCTGGAGAATTTAGCAGTTATTATAAATAGCATTTGTAAATAAAATGTGTCAAGAAAAAAAAATGCATATGTTCAATTAAATTAGGGCTGCACAATTTTAATCATGATCACGATTTTGCCACGATTAAATTAACTTGATTCTCGGTAATATTTACATTTAAAATGTGTGCTTTGTGCATTTCTGATCAGGCACTGAGAGCTGATTGTTTCCATTGAGTTCCATTTGGTGAAATCACTCACTGTAATAGTGTATTTATTCAGTGAACCCTTGGTACATTTTAAATTGTTGTTATTTTCTTGTGGTATAATTTTTATTTAAAGCTTAATTTTGCAATGTAAACTGTTCATATATTGTTTTTTTAAGTAGTGCGAAACAAATACAGATTTTCACTAACATGATAAATAATTGTGATTACAATCATGATTACAATATTGATCAAAATAATCGTGATGATCATTTTGGCCATAATCGTGCAGCCCTAAATTAAACCCAGAGCAGTTTTGAGTTTAACAATTTTAAGAACTTGCAAATGTTAACTATAAAACTAAGGAACCTGCTTAACAGAAAAAAGCTCAAACTACCAATATTTTTTATTTATCCTCAAGAGAATCATGATCTCCAGGTTTGTGGGAATGAGTCGTTCTGATAAAAATGTGTTTAGTTTGAGTGACAAGGTCTTAAAAGTAACCAGTTCATTTTTAAAATGTAAAGAGACATTTGTTTAAAGTAAGGTGTGAAAGTAAAAAGTCACCATTAACATTAACAAAGTATTTGTAATTCATCACCTCTGTTCAATGGTGAAGGTTCTCCATCACATTTCCCATCACCCCCTGTTGTTTCCTCCTCTTTCTGTGTTTAAAGTGTTGGATATGATGATTATTTATTTTCTCCTCTTTATGTTTTTTACTGCTAAGCACAAACCCAGGAATGTTGAAAGAAAAATGCTGAGTCATCTCTGCAGGAGGCCAGCCATTATGCTGCTATCCTTGTTTTCCCAAATTATGGCTTTTACAGTTTATTGATGCAATGCCACTGAAGGTCTGCAGAACCTTTAGAAATGTTCCTAATAATCAGAAACGTTGACGTCTAAAGAAACAAAGGAGCTCCATGAATATAGTGACAGAAATAAAACCTGAAGGCTTTGATAATGATGCTGTGTTGTCCATCCATCCATCTTCTCAGCAGTAGAGCTTTGTGCTCGTCACGACTTATGTAGAATGTGATTTTTGAAAATGAAATTGTAAAGTTGTTACACACGTTTTTCGGCTGGGTTTAGTGTGGACGTGTGTATAAGTAGATGTGTATCTGTGTGTGTTTCCTAGGTGATGGGATGAATGCATACATGGCCTACAAAGTGACGACCAAGGTAAAAGTTAAAGTACACTGTCTGTATTTTACTCATCATGCAAAACCAAAAGTTAAACGTACATTTAGTTTAAAGCACAATAACCAGTTTCAATGTATTCCTTGTGTACAGTTCTTTGGCAGGCTGATGTATTACAGTGATTGATTGATTGATTGATTAATATTTATTTGTTCTTGGCTCTCATCCAACATATACAATTCAATACAAAGAATAAACATTTATTTTAACAATCATAAATGAAATGAGCTGAAGCAGCCACTGCTTATCAGAGCCCAAACAGCATTATATAAAAAACACTATAGAAACAAATCAATAACAGCATTATTCATCAACTCATGTTTCAATAGAAGCAAAACATTTAGTTTTTCAAATCATTTTTCAACATAGGCAGTGAACTTATTAACTTAAAGTGATCCTCAAGATGATTCCAAACTTTAACATAATAAACAGAAACACATCTTTTAACATTTATTCAAAATGTATTTTGTTGAAAAATATAAACCGCTTAGTTGAAACAGTGATATACAGTAATACCCAATGGAAGGCTTTTATTTCTTACTAGGAACAACACT
Organism: Gouania willdenowi; assembly: GCF_900634775.1. Taxonomy (NCBI): domain Eukaryota; kingdom Metazoa; phylum Chordata; class Actinopteri; order Blenniiformes; family Gobiesocidae; genus Gouania; species Gouania willdenowi. Next base: position 42,150,215 of record NC_041052.1, read on the forward strand.
TTTAACCTTATTATTTCCATAACCTTTATTGTTATAGATTTTATAAACAGCTCATTAGTAGGTGTCCGGAATTCCACTTTATATATTATTCTTAATGAACTCTTTGTAATTTGATTAATGATCAATATATGTTCTGTGGGTAGTACTGACATTATACTGATATACTAGATATAATCTTTCTCCTGTTTCTCAGACTTCCATGTCCCTGTTCAAGCAGAGAGAGTTTTCAGTGAAAAGGCGTTTCAGTGATTTTCTGGGTCTACACAGTAAACTGGCCTCCAAGTACCTTCACGTAGGCTACATCGTGCCTCCTGCACCTGAGAAAAGCATTGTGGGTAAGTACCATTAGATGGTTTAATAACTTGTAGCAGAAAAGACGGACGTCATTAGGTCATGCAGCTCAAAAGCACCAGAATTAAAATGAAAAATAAAAAAACTAAAATATTTTTTTTTAAATGAGCTATCAGATACTAACCTGCATTGTGCTCAAAGCGCTGAACCTTTCCTTACTTTAACCAAGTCACAACGTTAACTTCCCTTAAGGTCTTAAAAAAACTTTTCATTAAAATGTATCTTGTCTTGTGTCAAATATCAGTGATAAAAAAACCCAAAACAACTAAAGTAGATAAAAACAGCTTTATATTCAGTTTATTTTTATGAATATCACACAATGGCAAAGAATAAGAATCATCAAAAATTAGAGTCAGGAGTGATTTTCTATAGGTCAGCTTATAAAAGGTATACATCTGCTTACTTAAATAAAAAAATAAATATTAACATGTTGAATAAATAAGCTAGGTAACTTAACTGCCCAACCAACAGCAGCAGCTCAACACACATTAAGTGGTTAGCCTGTTGTTAGTTAGCCTGTTAGCTAACGCTGCAAAAAGCATGAGTTCATATTTATGCACATGTTGAGTTTCCAGCTACATTTATATAGACACAACTTAATATAACATTAGTTTGAGCTGTTTAAACATCTTTTATAATAACTAGGGATGAACTCAGAGGAAAATTATTGGACAAAACCAAAAATGTGAAAACCAAAACTGACGATTATGCCATGTATTAGTGCTGTTGCATTTATGGCTCTCAATGTTACGAACCTCACTAAAATTCAAGCATTAGAATTGCATAAACAAATATTAATGCTTCTAAAATAAATAAATAAAAGACAAAAAAAAGACAATATTTATTAAACAGTGACATTCCATCAATGCACAATATCATTTAAAATAAAATACTAAATATGTTTAACGTGACCCGTTCATGTATACATAATCCTAATGACACGTTGACCTGTTTACAGATCATCATTGGTCATCACAACTTCCTGTTTCTTCTGCGATGTTTCGGTGGGAAAGTGTTTTCGGTCAAAAAACGAAAATGCAATTTTAAGCCTCGTCTCCTGTTTCTACAACGTTGTCTTTTTCTCTGGTTGATCAAGTGCCTTAAGAACCACGTTGTCTTTTTTGTTTTTTTTGGCGGAGACGTTGCATACTGCCCCCAAATGTACAGGAGGTGTAATGACACGCTACATTTATAGAGATATAGGCCTGCTACACATGAATGAATATGTGGGAAACACTGAAGTATGAATGTGATTGTTTTTACTGTGTGGTGCTTAACAACTTAGGGGCCCCCAACTTTGTAATTGTGCTCCCTACGGAGCGATGGCGCCCCCTACACTCAGTTTTCAACAACATAGGGGGTATTTTCTGTTGTTTTTTCTTTTTTTAATCGGTTCCATCATAACCCAGAAACACATACATCAACCGTACCGTCTATTTATTACAGGCAATCTGCTCGGATGCTCCTGTCTTCACCTGAGGACCCCTGCAGCCACTTAAGGCTGGGATACACTGTGTGATTATTTTCAATCGTTGTTCTCAGCTTCAGCTCAAACTGTGCGACTCAGACGCAGAGCCCGAATGTTCTCAGCTCATTATTCATGTTCTCACACTGTACAGTTCGACACTCTGACACGATCTGACTGCTCACACTGTACGTTCATACACGACACGTCGGGGTCTTGTTTCCGGAAATGCAATGAAGAAGAAGAAGAACACTGAAGCGTCGCCATTAAAACAGACGAAGAAGAAAAACCCAGAAGTGGAGAGACGCTCGCAAATCTCAGCAAAAAGAGCTTTAAAAAAGAAAAGACGGCGACGTGATGGACCAGGAGCTGAATGGACAGACGTGGGCACGACAGTCCGTCAATTTTACAGAGGTCCTATTTGTGCATGCGCAGTGTGAGCGTTTACGGTAAACCGGTCCGTGGCACTGCTTCAACAGTGGGATACCCTCACGAGGAGAGACTGGATTTCAAACATGTTTGATTTCCTTACGACCTACGATTGTTGATCGGGAGCTGGTCGTGAGGTGTTAATTGCTTCTCGTGACCCCATGTATACTAGACGATGCACGACACACGATCTAGCAGAGACTCGCACAATCCCACAAAATAGTCGCACGAGTCAAAAGTTGGCTCAAAATGGGCCAAAAATCACACAGTGTATGCCTGCTTTTAGCTGTCACTGATATTGCCTGTGTGTATCCTCTGCTTGGTAACCCATAGTTATCGTCCAATATAAACAGAGCTTCCACCAGATGTAATGTGTAGCGACACATGAAGCTGCTCGTCATGTTTATAACTCACAACGGATCATTCTACATGCGTGCATAGTGCACGGATGTGAATACCGTCTGGTTGAAACGTGTTCAGGTGTGCGTGCGCGCATGCATCCTCTGCATTTTATATATATATATATATACACTACCGGTAAAAAGTTTTAGAAAACCCTAATTTTTCCAGTTATTTATTGTAATTCAAGTTGTGTAAGTTCAATGAATAGCTTGAAATGGTCCAAAGGTAAGAACTGAACAGCCAGAGGTTAAAAAAAAAAGGTTTGTTTACCCGAAACTGAAAAATAATGTACATTTCAGAATTACACAAATAGGCCTTTTTCAGGGAACATGAAGTGGGTTAACAATTTAAATCTGTTCTGCAGCAATAAAGGTTGAATCAGATTTGAAATGGTGCTGGTGCTACTCATTCCTACAGGTTTTCACACTTTTCTTGGTTACTTCCAACCCTCTCTGTCTGCATAAAAAGCAGTGTTAGAACACACTGTACTTTGATGAGTCAAAAGTTTAGAATACATTTTGGTCTATACATTGATTCCATGACTTCTTTTTCAACTTAAATTGCTTATTTGTTCTATGCTTTCATTTCAGAGTGCAATGACACAATAAACCGAATCATTTTCAGTAGAAAACTGGAAAAAGTGTGGTGTTATAAAACTTTTGACTGGTAGTGTATGTCTATATATATCTATACCAAGCATGACTAACACTCTAACTACATTAATAATCACTCTTCACCAATTCAACACTAAACATATACATCTCAAAATTTTCCTCACCGGTGGCGCTTGCTCGTGCGCCTCGCGATCCCCCTATACTGTGAAAAATTCCTGGTGAAAACCCTGAATGTTAATTATGTTAATGAGCGTGTCTTCATCTGCAGGGATGACCAAGGTGAAGGTCGGGAAGGAGGACCAGTCGTCCAATGAGTTTGTGGAGAAGAGACGATCTGCACTAGAGAGGTACAGTGACTCTGATACACACACAACGTGTGTGTGTGTGTGTGTGTGTGTGTGTGTGTGTGTGTGTGTGTGTGTGTGTGTGTGTGTGTGTGTGTGTGTGTGTGTGTGTGTGTGTGTGTGTGTGTGTGTGTGTGTGTGTGTGTGTGTGTGTGTGTGTGTGTGTGTGTGTGTGTGTGTGTGTGAGCTTACATCTGGAGCATACGTAGAGACAGGCATGGAGGGGGCGGAGCTGACATTCTGCTGCCCTTTGTTGATGGGGTTTGATTGGTAAGAAGGTCATCCAGTGACATCTGATGGAGCTCAGAGAACTCTACACTGATGAGACACAGAGCAATCAGCTCGGTTGATGCAAATGAATTTGAAAATCAATTAATTAATTATTCATGGGAACATAGCACAAAAAACAAATAAATGTTAGTTTGGTAGATTATTCTTTGCTGTAACAATGTTTGCTGGTCTTATAGTTTTAGAAAAGCCGTTTCATTGCACTTTTAAATAAATCACGTGTAAGGAACGTACATTTGTAGGATGAGCAGCAGAGCAAAGCATGTGGTTAGCGCCCATGAAAACATGGCTGATATTGTCATGTATTTATTTAGTGCATCAGTCAGAGAAAATACAGATGAGTTGTATGAGAACGTTGTTTAACGCCAGATTCGTTCTGCAATGACTTGCACTTTAAAAAAATGCTGTGAATCGAATGCGATGTAGGAGTTGAACCATTTGTACATGGACCCAAGAAGGATGAGTGTTGATTGGCTGAAAGCCTGAAACATCATGGCCCTCATTTATCAGCCTTGTGTGAAAACGAGTGTAAATCTGAGTTCACATTTGGTCGTAACGTGTGAAAACTGAAATTAAAGCAGATCATTTTAACGCTCTGTGGAAGAGGATCAGCTACTGAGCAGGTGACGTCTGCCCCCCTGTGTGCACTGAGAACAACTACACAACAGAGATCCTGGAAATACACACGGAAATATGACGTTTACATCGGCCTCAGTCCGCACGCTTTGGGCAATGAATATCATATTAAAAGAAATGAACGATCAAAATGTTTCTAAAAAGCCTTAAAAATGACTAAATGCTGTCCATTGACTGTTTTTATTTTGCCTTCAGCTAATTTCACCAATAATTCATGGCAATAGCAGAATTTACCAGCTGGGTTATCACGTATTCTGGGCGACCGTGGCTCAGGTGGTAGTGGGTCGTCTTCTGATTGAGAGGTTGGGGGTTCGATCCCAGTACCTGACTGTGTCGAAGTGTCCTTGGGCAAGACACTGAACCCTAAGTTGCCCCCAGTGGTCGACTAGTGCCTTGCATGTCAGTCCTGTCCCACTGGTGTGTGAATGTGGGAGTGATTGGGTGAATGAGCTGATATGTAAAGCGCTTTGAGACTGTTTCAGTGGTGATAAAGCTCTATATAAATCAAGTCCATTTACCATTTATTCTGTGGAAGAAAGAGGTGTCAGTAATAACGTTGGTTTTTAAAATTAATTGTATTTAGTGTTAATTATGTGTTTATGTGTTTAACAGTTGGTTGGTTTGTGTTTCAGGTATTTAATGAGAACAGTGAAGCATCACATCCTGCTGAAGGACCCTGATGTGCTGCAGTTTCTGGAAAGCTCAGAGGTAATAATAATAATTATCATTATAATGACTAGTGGAACTGGATCATAAATAAATATTAATAAACCTCCTGGGTTACAGTCGGTAATGTTAAAGTGGACACAGACATTGTCTTATTGTTGCTCTTCAAATATCCAACATGATACTCAACAATTCACAGTATCAAAATAAAAATGCTTTTTTTCAAAAACCGTTATTAATGCAGTTGCTTACTACAGCGGCATTGAGGCCACGCCCCCTGCACCTACTGTACATGAACTGTGTGGGCTATTGAGACTATAGAGACCCAAGCATTTGAGCTTGTGTGTTTTTATAATATCATTGATGTGTGATGTATCTATTAATATGTGACACAAAGGTAGATTCTGGGTAGAGAAATGCCTCTCTATGCTCCATGTCATGTAGTAGACCACTACCAACATTCATGACTGTGGCTGTGCAGAACATCATCACTACAAGCACAGTGAAACACAATGAATCTAACAAAACTATCTGGAAGTGAGATTCTAGATCATTAATCATGTTACTGTACGTACACTTCAATAAGAAAAAACACCAAACAGTGAAAGAGAATGACTACACCGACTATACTCTACATGTGCACATCTACTCAGACCAATAGAACTTGACAAGCTGGAATAACTAGATAATAATTATAAATATATAGGGATGTAACAATTCACTCAACTCCCGATACGATTTGATTCACGATACTGGGTTCACGATACGATTCTCTCACGATTTATTTTACAAAATGGGACTGTAGACAAATGACTGAAAAATATTCCTTTATTTTTTTTGGGAAAAAAACTAGAAAATACTGTACTGTTTTCTTTTTATTTTCCATTGTCAAAAGAATCCCTTGATAAACTATTCAAAACAATGCAATTTAACTTAAAATAAATCTTGAATGAAATAAATAAAGGAATAATACAAATGAAGAAGAAATCTATTAATTTAAATTCTGGTTCTATAGTAAACAATGCAAAACTACATAAGAGTTCTTTTACTTTTTAAAAATGCAACTGAAAATGTATTTTGTGCCTTAACAATTTGACTTTTTAAAAAAAAAAACCCCCGTCATTTCACTGTATTTATATCAGATATTTGTTTGGACCAGCAGAGGGCGCTGGTTACCCAGTGGTCGGTTGACATGCAGATATTCTAGCAGTGAAGAAGAGATGCTACGTGCTAGCAGACAGAGCTAATAGAAAAACGTGACTTTTACAGATATTCATGTAATATTACAGATATTCTTTTGGTGCTAAAGGGGCAAGGAATCATTTATGAACATGTTTAAGAGTAGACAGCGGCCAGAAAGAAAGCAGTAGCAGATTCCGCCCAGAGCATCGATGTGAACCGTGATACCTATGAATCGATTTTTAACTGCCTTACGGTTAATCGTTACATCCCTATAAATATATAATTGGTCAACATTTGACCAAATGTTAGAAAGTGTCCAAAATCTGAAGCGCCCGCCAAACGCCATCTTGATTTTGGAGAAATGCTAAAGGTTGACCAAGTAGCGACAAAGCTTATTTTACTCTCCTACCTTTATAAAACATAGTTCCATTAAAAAAGGTTTTCAGGAGTTAACATTGAAGGGTCAGTGAAATAGTAACTGGACTATAATACTTGGTTTGAATGTAAGTCATTTTTTGAGCCTTCTTTTTTAAATGCTGTAAGTGAAAAGCAGAATTCCTCTTCAGTAGCTTACCTCCACCACCTCAAATCACTAAACAAAGACACACACACACACACACCAGATAAATACAGTTTGCTTTAGAGCCTAGAATGGAACTACCAACCCTCGCACACACAGTCTTCAGTTACTTTTAACTCATCTTTAAAACTCAACTGTGTATAAATGATCCCAAAGTTTCAATCCATACACACTGGCTCTCATTACCAAGGCTCTGCTGGATCAGCTGACTGATCTGATAGATGGAGTTCACATATAGAACCAACAGAAAAGGTTGTTTGCAAGTTTTTGTTGATTTTCTGCAGACACGCTTTGAAAGAGAAGCAGCTTTTAAATAACGACACAGACTGAAATCCATTAAAAAGGAGCTGGAGGCATGAGCTGCTGCTAAACAGAGACTTTCAGAGTGCTTTTAAACTAAACAGATTGGTATCATTGACTGGTGTACTATACAACTTCTACCCTGAATCAGTTTGGATACATTTTAAAATCAACAGTTGATGCTGCAATTGATTTTCAGTGTCAATCAAAAAGAAAGAAATTGAAATGGGTTGAAAAAAGTTGCAATTGGTTAAAAAAAAGTTGAAAAAGTTGGAAAAATGTTAAATTAAATGGACTTGGTTCATATAGTGCTTTTCTCCCTACACTGAATTAGTCCCAAAGTGCTTTACAATATTAACACATTCACACACCTATGGGACTGAGCTGCCATACAAGCGCTGGTCAACCACTGGGAGCAATTTAACGTTCAGTGTCTTGCCCAAGGACACTTTGACACATAAACTGGGATTGAACCCCCAACCTCTCGGTTAGAAGACGAGCCCCTTCCCTACGGGTGGGGCTTGGTGCTTGTCTCGTCTCCTGGTTGCCTTGGGGGCGCGCCTCGCGGCGTGCGGGTCTGGGGTGGCCTGCCGCGCCGGTCTGGGGGTGCTGGCCTCTGCGCCGGGGTTGGGGCGGGGTTACTTGGAACTCCGGGATGGTGCTCTTTGCTGGGGGGCGCCCCCCACGGGGGTTTGGCCCGGGGGCTCACCCTTGAGGGTTCCCTGTCCTGCGGTGGTACCCTTGGGGTCCGGCTGGCCAGGCCGGCTGGCTAGGCCGGCTGGCTAGGCCGGTCCTGGCGGGGTTGCTCGGCCGTGGGGGGGTGGCCTGGGGCTCCCTGACCCCCACTCTTTCTGCTGGCCTGGCTGCACCTGTGGGCCCGGGGCAGTTCCTGGGTTTGCGGTAGCGTTTTTTTTGCACATATCCTGGTATACGATGCACTGGCACGCCTTGGGATGTGGGATAAAACTCATACTGGGCTTAACTTCAGACACGTTCATCCCAAATACCTGCTTTAGGTACTACCAGTCACTAATTCCCCCTGTCCACAGCCACCACCATTATAGCTAAGCTTCACACTTGTCACTATACTGGCTTGATTACACAACATAATAAGCACAATATATTCTACAACTTCACATCTCACCCTCACTGTAAAACAATCTATTCATACCCACCCTTTCTATTTTCTACCTTGAGTCTCTCCTCCCTGCTCCCTTTCCCCTCCCTCTCCACTTAGGTGTAACACTGCTCTCCAAAAAAAAAAAAAAAAAAGAAGATAATGACCCCCTGGGTCAAAAAAAAGTTAAAGTTGGTTGAAAAAGCTGAAAAAAGTTGAAATGGATTAAAAAAGTTAAAAAAAACCAAAACAACAAACATTGAAATGGGTTAAAAAAAAAAGTTGAAAAATGTTGAAAAAAGTTAAAATTGGTTGAAAAAGTAAAAAAAACAACAACATTAAAATAAGTTTTTAAAATAAGTAGAAAATGTTGAAATGGGTTAAAAAAAAAAAAAAAAAAGTTGAAATGGGTTGAAATTAGTAGCTGAACATGTTGTTGTTTCAGAAACAAATGAACCATTTTCCTTCCATCCAACATTGGCTTTATCAAGTTTGTCAAACTGGAAGTTTGTCAATTCCAAAGTTTGAATGTGAATATTTCACATTTTTTTTTAACCCTATACATGTGACCGTCTACTCAAACCCATAAAACGTGACCAACTGGAAGAGATATAAATAATGGACTTTATGTGATTTATAAACACAAAATGGATTCCTAATGCAGAAACACGTTAGGAGAAGAGGAATTACATAACGTCCTGTGTCATAGATCAGTGGTTCCCAACCTTTCCACATTCATGTACCCCTTCAGACCTTTAACCTGATGCCATGTACCCCCTAACCGCTGCACACACAAAAAACAGAATAATGTAATGCAGTGTTTTTCAACCTTGGGGCCGTGACCCCATGTGGAGTAACCACTTTGTGCACTAATCCTGGCAACAACAAACATTAGTAAAAGATCATTTTAGAAAGAAAAAAGTCACAAATTTGTGATAATAAAATAGGGTCACGACATAAAAAAGATTTGGAACCACTGATTTAACGTCATATACAGTAATAAATCCATACAGTTACATTTGTCTCTGAATTTGACTCATCCTGTTGAGGAATAATGTATAATAATTAAATGAAAGAATCATAATTTGTAAGGAATGTAAATCTGTAAATGTGGCTCTCGTCATATTTGTGTAATTTGAGGCAATGAATGGAGGCTCCTGACTGACAGTCAAAATGTATTCTATTTCACCCGTACCCCACTTTAGACAGCAGCTAAAATCTATGGCGTTATATTAAATTTGAAAGAACTCTAAAGGTGGCCTCTTACTCTCCTAGCTACAGTATATAAAACATGGTTCCATTAAACAGTTTACAGTAGTGATGATATATGAGAGGTATCTGGTACTAACTAGACTATTACTTAGCCACAGTGTTGTAGAACTCACATTTTCTATTAAGACCAGTTGAAAGCAGTTATCGTCTGTTTTTTAACTTCATTATTGTGAAAAGAAGAAACACTTTGAACTGTTCCAGATGATTTAATGTTGTCATTTGATTTAAAACATTTAGCGTTACCTCACTGATCGTTCTGCGTCTGTTCCACTACCTTATGTGTCAAACATCTGCCACAACATCTGCCACAACATCAGTCCATCTTATTTCTAGTCAGAAATACCTTTAAACTCTTAATTTAGGCTTCATTCACCTGATAAATTAACATCTTAATAAATAACGCACAAAAAAATGATGCAGTTAAACACTTCTTTGCAATCATAATATTCTTTATTCATATTACACATTATGTTAGCACTCAGTGATGGAAATAATAAACACTAATTAGTTGTTTAAGTTCATTTATTGTTTTCATTCATTCAGTCATAAAACAACTTACAAATAAAAAAATGTTGCTTCTCGTGTCAAATATTGCCATTAATTTAAATGAATTAGCTACAAATTTTAATTTTGTTTGTGGACATCCACCATTAATTTAAAGTAATTCTGGACTTATCAGTGTATATTAAATACATAGAAATATATATTTTTTGCAAGAATTTAGTGAAAAAAATAGTCAAGGTTTGAGATCTTTGCATATTGTTTTTAAATAGTTGCTGACAAAAATAAAAACAGAATTAAAGAGAGAACGCTTTCCAACTGTTCAACCTTCTCATGGTTTTTAAAAAATGATTTTAATGGTCTTGGATAGTGTTGTCTAAAGCAGTGGTTCTCAACCTTTTCAGGTTGCAACCCCCAAACTAAAGGTCCCAGAGAGCGGGGACCCCCACTGTAGCTGAAGGTGGTTGAACACAGACATTGAAGAACAGTCATGTGGAGACAGGACCATCTATAAGGGGGAAAAAAGGGGAGAGATTTTTGGGGTCCATCCATAAAGTCAGTAAAATGATGGTCTATTGTTCTATGAATCTGTGATAACCACATTTATTTATTCATCTGAATAATATCCACTGTTATCCAGGAACGTTTATTATTATTAAAGTCATCTGAAAGATGGAAATCCTGGTTTTAATCACTAATAAAATGGTTCAAAGTAAATAAAAATGGTGGAAAAGGAGGTGAAATGGGATTTTAAAAACCATGGAAATTGGTTAAAAGTTGCAAATTAGAGTCGATAAAAACAGACAGAAGAAATGGGTTCAAAGTGTCAAACATTTAGTTTAAACTGGCAAATAATAGGCATGACAAATGGTGAATGTGGTAAAAGATGCAAAAAAAGCATGAAATATGGTGAAAAGAGGTTAAAAATGACAATAATGGATCAATATATGTGACATTAGGTGGAAAAGTGGTGGAAATGGTTTATAAGTGTTGAACATGTCTGGAAAGTAAGAAAAAGTCATTTAAATGTGATGTAGAAGTGTCAGAAATGGGAGAAATGTTGCAAAAATACATTAAAAGGAGCAAAAATATGGTGTGAAAAAGTGATGAAAATAGGTTAAAATATGGTGAGTTTGATTGAGTTCCAGAACAATTGTAAAAATAAGCAAAAATGGGCTCAAATTATTTAAAAATATTGTTAGTTTCTTAAAGGCATCTGGTGAAACCCTCCCAGTGTCTCAAAGGTCTAGAGTACAACACGACTACCAGTGTATCCTAAGATTACCTCTGCTTTTGGCGTTTAGATGACACGTGCCAGTGGGGGGCGCTATTGAATCACTAACCAACGCTGAAAGCTCACGCTGGTCTTTTTATTTGACTGTTTATAGAACTAAAGGCTGCTACAGTTTAAAGCGGTGGTTCTCAAACTATTTTAACTTACGTTCTCCTTACTTCTGAAGTACCCTTCATTTGTTCAACTACATTTAGCTCAGAATTCTGTGAAAAAACATCTGTAGATCATAATGATGGAATTAATGAGTGATAACACACATTTTAAATGATCTTATTTTGTAAATAATTGAATGAAACAGTGTTTAGTGGCTCCTGAATAGATTTATTTATATAGTTTTTTTTCATAATTTCTGCTCATCTCCCTCCTGATGTAGAACCAACATCAAGATCCTTTCTGTCATCATTTTTGTTGTTGTTTGTCTCTTTTTTTATTATTCAGTATATTATTCTCCTATTTTATGTGTTTTTGTTGTGATTTTGTGAGTTGCTGGTAATATCTAGTATAATTATCATTGTCAACTAAAAATAAACATAAAAACTCACATTTTTAATGCTTTCATTTGTTAAATTTTTTTCTCAAGTACCCTCTGTAGTGCCGTCGCGTACCCCCATCTGAGAATTACTGCTTTATAGAATAAATGATAATGATACAAAAATAGAAATGATTCATATGAAACGATCCAAATACAGTTCAGTAAATACATCCAAACACTTTTCTTCCAATTAGACAGAAGCTTAAAAGTAAGAAAAAAACTAAGTTTAAAAAGTGTTTCTGAACAAGGTGAAAAACTCCATCCGTTCACCAAATCCCCTCATTGAGACAAGGTCAGACCAAAAGTCTCAGTTCTTTGAGTTTAATGTCTCCAAAAGCTCCACCTCAGGGTTTCAAACCCTCCACCTTCGTCCGTTTCCTCCATTCTTTGCTCACTTCAAACAAATTCTCTGTAACATTTGCTTTCGTTGACCCTCCAGTCCTTTCCTTTCTGCAGACCCTCTCCGCTAAGTGTTGTTGAGATTGAAACACACATCGCTGTTGTACCGACAACAAATGGCTTTGTGTCACTGATTTAACAAATGAGTCGGTGGGATGCCTGAGCGGGCGCGTCGGGCCGTCCAACACGCTTAATGAAACGTAACCAGAGGTAGAGCGGAGCGCTGGAAAGCTATTCTTATTTCTCCTCTTGCTCATTTACCCACGTCCCCTCTCCACCCGGCGGCCCCTGGGACGGAGCCGTCCCCTGGCTGTTACCGCCCCTATTAAAGCAGATTGGTCAGGGAGGAGGAGGCCAACCCTCTGCTATAGCTGAGAAAATGTAAACCTTTCCAAAATGAAGAAAAATGAGTCTATTTTCAGACGGACGTGTTGGTGACGGGCTGGAATCGCAGTCACAAAGCACTTAAAGGAAGGATTTAGTGCTGATTGGTCCCAAAATGCTGGATATGTTTGTGTCGGAGGAAGAAAGAAAACAAGTTAAAGCCCAAAAACAAACACGGCAATGAAAGGAACTCCCCTTATCCTGATGTTATACAATATGAAGTGCTGTTTATGGTTTACTACAGTGGTTCTCATTATCTTTGTCCCATGTACCAGGGTTGGGGTCAATTATAATTATAATCTGATTTGATTTAATTTAATTTAATTTTAAACATAAACACAACTTAACTTTATTTAATTGTATTTAATTTAATTTGAAGTTCCTTATTATGGAAGTGGAACAAGAAAATAATGATTTTAGGGTACGTGTTTGACAAAATCCTAAATATTTTTAAATAACAGTTTTTATCAAATTTGTCTTGGGAAATGTGTAACTTTGATATACAGTAATTTTATGTCCTGGATGTAAAACGCCCTTGGTTACGGTAATGATCCTGCTTTTATTTGTTGTGCAGTTGCCTCGTGCCGTCAGCACTCAGGCCCTGAGCAGCGCGGGGCTCCTCCGTATGGTCAACAAGGCTGCAGACGCTGTCAACAAGATGACCATCAAGATGAACGAGTCCGACGCTGTGAGTTAAGGAAGACGAGTGGACGGGAAAATAAAGGAGGAGGAATGGGTCACGCCTTCAAAATAAGAGTAGATGATGGGTGAAAGCAGCAGGAAATCAGAAAATGAGTTATTATAACAAGATATATTACATTTTACATTAAAAAAAAGATGACCAGGAGGGAAATGGGAGAGAAAATGGGTGAATGTAGTGTTAGTAATGAAATGAAAGCAAATAATACAAGTAGGACATATGGAGGTAAATGGGGGGAAATTAATTTAAATGAAAGTAAACTAGTGGAACAAAGAGAGCAGTAAAATCACAGAAACAGACAGAAACGAGCCATAAGATTGGTGAACAACGTAGATTTTTATGAACATACAAATACATGATTTATAATATCAAAGGCACAAAAATTCATGGACCTGGTGGATCAGAAAAGAGCAGATCACCAGATGAATTGAAATATAGTAGAAATGCCTTAATATTGGTAAAAAGATATTGTGATGGAAAAGTACAGGCGTGATTCTGGGGTACAGAAGAATGTACGAGAGGGAGCAGTAAAGTGTTTATGTTATTTTTATTTATGAAACGTTATTCTTTATGTCAGTATTAAGAATATGTATGCATGTATATACTTTAGCTTTTATTAGCCGTTAATATTTTATATGTATACAGTATATGTATATTATTTTGCTTTGATTATCAATTAATATTGTATTTTGTAAAGTAAATTTCAAATGGGCGGGGTTAAACATTAACTAAGGCTTCTGCTCCTTTTCCCTTGGTCTGACTAGTGTAGACTGTTTATGCTCTGATTGTGACCAATAATAATAATAATAATAATAGTAATAATAATAATAAACTGAACCAAAAAGATGTTGAAAAAAGAAAGGCGGAAATAGGGATTTTTAAGAAGGAAGGAGAGAAAATAACCATGTTATTAGAATAGAAACATCAACAGATCATTAAAATGTGTTAATAGGTCTTTAAAAACTTTCTTTCTTTATTTCTTTCTTTCTTTCTTTCTTTCTTTCTTTCTGTCCATCTCAGTGGTTTGAGGAGAAACAGCAGCACTTTGAGAGTCTGGACGTCCAGCTGAGGAAACTACACATCAGTGTGGAGTCGTTGGTGTGTCACCGGAAAGGTACTGTTAAAGTTCTGAGATACTCTCATGTTCTGTACCTGAGATTGTTTACAGAGACGTAGTCAGAGGTTTTGCTGAATCAATCAATCAATTTATTACAGATGAACAGAAATCAATCAACAACAATATAAAGTCAGTAGAATAACAGACACTCGTCTAATACACAGCTGTGGACCTCAGGGTCGGGTCACTCCTGGGCCTCGAACCTAGTTTTCTCACCCTTTTTATTCCATGTTGTCTAGTTTTTCTCCTCCGTTGGCAGCACATGTGACTTCTTTTGTTATGATACGTAGGACATTTGTGATTGTCAAACATCAGCTCATCATTTAAAAGTTTACATCTAAGTATTATTTTTATTAGAATATGGTTTATATTTAGAAATCATTTACTGTGAATTTAAAGCAATACAAATTATGTTCAAGATTGATTTATTCATTATTATTATTTATCATTTAGGGGTCTGTTGTCTGCTTTATTTGATTTATTAGGTATGTATGTATATGAGTTGTTTAGTGTGTATTAAGTTTTGTATTTAAAATATTATTTGTTAATGATTTAGATGTTGTGCATTTTGCTCTAAAACGGTCTTTTTTAGTGTTAATGTGAGTGTCTGGTGATTATATCTGTTTTGTCTCTTCACTTACGTACAATTCAGATTAAGTTAAAATCCTTGTCCTGAAAATGGCAGCCAACAAGTGGACCTGACTATATTTTATGAATAGAATTGAGTGTAAAGACATTTAATTATGTTAAAAATAAACAAATGATTGATAATCCATTTCAACAGTACGTTCTGTGTTCCATTCCTTCCCTCGACGTGAAGAGTTCTGTTGATTCATAGGCTTAAGGAGCCTTAGCGCACCCCCCCCCCCCCCCCCCCCCCCACACACACACACACACACACACACACACCTAGAGGCTGAGTTGTGTAAATTGTTGAAGGTGTGTTCTCAGAGGAGATGATTAAGCCCACCTCCTTCAATTGGATCAAACTGTCATTATTCATTAAGATGAACGTTCCTGAGAGCAGAGTTGATAAAGTGTTCCACTCACCATTAAAGCTCATTTAGCATCTCATACGTGTGAACCTAGTGCAGCAGATTAGTAAAAAAAAATCATTCACTTTGGTATAAAAACATGACATTTGGCACAGATACTCTCAGAGACGCTATTCTGGAGAAAGGCGTGGTCCACTCAAAAATTCAATATGGTGGCCATTTTTCAAGATGGCCACCATTGCTATTCAATGGTTATTATATCACCAAAAAATGCTTGAATCTGGTCAAACGAGGTTTCAGCAGAAAGGTGTGGTGTTTTGTAACCTCAGAGGAGTTTGATACTGCTTTGTCCCATTGACAGAGGTTAACCCTGGTGCAGGAGAACACCAAACCTCCGCAGGTGCAACCGGCCTCTAGCCAAAAACAAACCATATATTCAGACTCGGGGGAATAAAACGCACAAAATTAGCAAATTTTTTGCAGTGTTTCGCCTCTAGCGGGCGCATTCCTGACTCTACCCCGCCCATATGGTGCCTATCAAAGGTCAGGCCCCGCCCATATGGTGCCTATGAAAGGTCCGGTGAACAGCCTTAATGAATATTCATTATAATGAATTTCACAGTAGGCCGAGGGGGAAAACGAGTAAATAAAACACATTTCTGTCACTGTGAGGGGGAGGTATTAATAGTTGAGGTGGACACACCCAGGAGAGCGTGATGTGGTGACACAGTGAACATTAGAAAAGAAATGATCTGGCATAGAAGCGGAGGATAAAATGTAGATCACTCTCCATAGGAAGTGTCTGTTCAACAGGTAGAGGAAAGGGGCGGAGCTTACTCTCACAGACTAAAAGCTGGAGGGTCATTGGGGAACCCCTGTGTTATAACGGAGGTGGGGGGACACACAGATGCACTTTATGAACCAGAAACATGACATTAAATTATATTTCCTTGTTTAAAATAATAAAAATGAACAAGTAGTAAAACACCTTTGAAACTATATGTAATTCACAATATGTAATTTAAAGTAAAACCATATTTTACATCAGTCCCAGGGTGTTTACTGGTGCTGGGTGGGGGGTCCTGGTCCTGCCTATAGGACTCTCTGGTCTCTGTAGATCCTCTCCCTCCAGAGTCTCCCGTGCACCTCGTCCTCCAGCAGTGCCTGATAAGCCACTGTGTGTCTTTACACATTGAGCGTGTTCCTTTTATAACAGCTGCAGGTGTTGCAGATAATTGATCAGCAGTTTTGCACAATGATCATGTGATTTAGATTACAGTTATTATTAATAATAAACTGTATTTGTAGGAGCACGTATGTCACCCTGGGGTGTCGGTATCATTTTGTCCTTCACATATGAAATGTGCAGTGTTTGATTATTTTACACAAATGTATTAATTTCACAAAGCTTTCATTCATTTCATCCTTCTCCTGTTGGGGGCGGAGTTTCCCGTTTCTCTTGATTTTGTGTGTACGGCTGGGTCAGAGCTGCTGTGGAGGTGGAAACATTATCTCGTCAAGTTTGTTTTTTATAAATCCCAAACGATACTTATAGGTGGCGTACGCTTTCTTTAGTACGTACGCAGCATTTATAAATGAGACCCCTGGTTTACTAACATCTTATTAAGCGTTAAATTGAGCGTGCGGCTGTTTTTTTTTTTGTTTTTTTTTTTACCAGTTACTGATAATTTACTCAGATTGCTTCAGCAAATGATAACAAGTGCAAAAGTAGTGGATATTGTTCAAATGTTCTACATGGCGAATGTAGGAGAACAAAGTCATCAACAAACAATAAATAAAAAGACATTTTTCAATTATATCAAATAAATCTGAATTAATCAGGATAATGAAAATAAATGACTTCTACCCAGTGACGTGCCGTCAGGGTAGGCAAGGTAGGCAGTGCCTACCCAACCCTAGTGGTCACGGCACGTCACTGCTTCTACCCATTAGGAAGAGAAAATATGTGTGTTTGCCTCCCAGGGTGTGGGTTTCTGAAGGTCATTAAGTCTTAACTTAAACCTTTATTCTTTGTATGTTTCTTATGATGTCATTCTAGAGCTTTCTGTGAACACGGCTCAGTTTGCTAAGTCTGCAGCCATGCTGGGGAACAGCGAGGACCACACCGCCCTGTCCAGGGCTCTGTCCCAGCTCGCTGAGGTAGAGGAGAAGATGGACCAGCTCCACCAGGACCAGGCCAACGCTGACTTCTACCTCTTCTCTGAGTTACTGGGAGACTATGTCCGTCTCCTCGCTGCTGTCAAAGTAGGAAAACAGACATTACACATGAGTCTATGAGTCAGAAGAGACAAATTAAATTAATATGTTTCATTTGTCACTGAATAAAAATGCTTTTTAATAATTTTCCTCCATAGAATGCACCAAATAACCTTTTATCTAAAGTTATTTTTCTAATTAACCACACAGGTACCAAGCTTTAACATCCAGGACTCATTTATTCTAAATACTGAATGGGTTCAATCACTCATTGGCTCAATCTCTGACCTCTTGAAATTGACTTGTTCATTTTCATAATTTTTTTTAAATTATTTGTTCATTCAAAATAATAAAAAATAATTAAAAAAATACCCTTTGAACAGGAAGAACCTTAAGCAGTACCAGACCATTTTTTTTTTTTTTTTTTTTTTTTTTTTTAACCAATTACTAGACATTTCAGGTGACCCAGTTTTATTTCTGGGCGACCCCAAGATTGAAAAACACTGGTGTAAGCTGTTGCCTAAGTCCTACACCAACTATTGACAAATTACAGTAAAAGTTGAGTCTCTAGTACTGAACATGCTCCACGTCTCTATAATCTATTCTATTTAAATGTATTATTTATGTTCTATCAACATTAACAATGATCATGGTAAATAATTAGTATAAAATCTGAGCAAAAACACACAAAAAACAACAGTAATACACAAAATTACTCAGAAAAATGTACAAAATTACAGAAAATGACAAAAAAGTACAAAAAGACTAGAGAAAACATGAAAAATGACTCCACAAACCCAAAGTACTAACAAACAAGCAAAACAACAACAGAAATGCACAAAATTGCTCCAAAAAACTGCTGTAAAAACAATAAAACGTAACGTGATATTTACAGATTTATTTTATTTTTTTATCTATGTGAAGTTGAACCATGTCATTAAATATCACTATTTTTAGATCAATGTTGTTAATTCATGATATGATAAAATCTTTCTGCTTCATTGTTGCTGCAGTACCATACATGAACTGCTGGGTGCAGTGTCGCTTAAACATTAACAACAGAACAAGAACCAAGTCACATGACTCGAGCGCAGGAAAATAACTTGTATTTTTTAAATAACTTGCTCTTGTAAACAAAACGTACGCTTCCGTTTATTTACTTTTTACTCACCAACTTCACGTCACACACTGATGCATACCTATGACTGTTATTTTTTAGCACAATTATGTTTTTACAGTTTTTGTTGAATTTCAAGATATCTATTCAAGTTTATAATTTGATATACTCGATAGGGCTGGACGATATGGACCAAAACTCATATCTCGATATACGATATGAATCTCAGTAATTTTATTTCAAAATAAATCTGACCAGAAATGATGGGTTAGATTTGTTGATCCAAATGCCACACAGGCTCATTTATTAACAAACATCTGTACAATATGTGTCACTTTTTGTCTTTTTCTCCTTTAAGGGACAGCACGTGTGAGTGAGTTCTGTAGTGTGGCTTGTTTAGATGAAGGTCTGGGTTAGAACGCATTCAGAAATCCATCCAACAAAATAAGATATATATCAATATAGACGATATCCACACCCAGCTCTAATACTTTTCTATATTTTAAAGCAGTATGGACCAGAAAACACCAATTATTGTAAATGAGCCACAAGATCATTTTTGCCCCTTGTCAAAAGAAAGTTCTTGTCTCGACTGTTGATATTTACATATTTTTTATTAATGATTAAATGATTCTATATTTGTGTGTTTAGGGCGTGTTTGACCACCGTATAAAGACGTGGCAGAAGTGGCAGGACAGTCAGATTCTGCTTCAGAAGAAACGAGAAGCTGAAGCTAAACTACAGTTCACCAACAAATCTGACAAACTGCAGCAGGCCAAGGATGAGATCAAAGACGTGAGTGGGAGCTTCTGCTTTTATTTTGAAAAAGAAAAAAAAATGGTTCATTAGCGTAAATGACTGGTACGAGTTTTTAAACGTACTTCTTTTGAGAAAATATGGACTCAAGCGTGTAACTGCAGTCATTAGCATAAATATGTTGTTCACTTACAATAATAAAATGTGGAGGTAATGACTGAGCATGACTCAGCAAAACCTCTGAGTTTTGTCCGTAAAACACAACATGGCGTTTTATTTTGAAGGAACCGGAAGTACACATAAAGAGGTAAGTTGAAAAGCTTTCCTTTTGTTATTCAAAAGTTAAGATATATCAGTGTATTTTTTGATTAATAAATACATAGTTAGATGAAATGTTGATATATCTTAACCTTTAAAAATAAATAGAAAATAAAATCTGAAGCGGCACATATTGATGATGTCATATCGTGTTTTACATCCTAAGGCCGTTGAGTCTGCCGACTTTTATTTTGAAGCCTGAGACCGTGTCATCTGACAGAGTTTTTGCTGAGTCATGAGTCCGTTTGGTCTGATAAATGACAGAGGTTTTGCTGATGCCTCACTCTGAGACCTGAGGATGTCCTAAAATGTACAGTATACACCAGTATGGTGTTAGGATACGACTCATGACTCAGTAAAACCTCCATCAGATGAAACCTCTGTCGCTTGTCAAAATAAACGCCGTCAAATGACACAGCCTCAGGCTTCAAAATAAAAGTTGTCAGTCGGCCTCAGTCTGTAAAACGCAACATGGTGCTTTATTTTGAAGGAACCGGAAGTACACATGAAGAGGTACGTTAAAAAGGCTCTCTTTCCTTTTATTTTTCAAAAGTTAAGATACTGTATATCAGTGTATTGTTTGTGTAATAAATACATCGTTAAATGAAACTTTGATGTATCTTAACCTTTAAAAATAAATAGGAAATAAAATCTGAAGCGACACATATTGATGATGTCATGTCGTGCTTTATGTCCTAAGGCCGTTGAGTCTGACGACTTTTATTTGTCATTTGACTGAGGTTTTGCTGAGTCATGAGTCTGTTTGGTCTGACCAATGACATAGGTTTTGCTGATACGTGATACCTCACTCTGAGACCTGAGGATGTCCTAAACGTACAGTATAATACCACCAGCTACTACTCAATAACAGAAACTGCCTGCGTCAATTAGCATAAATATGTTGTTCACTCACAATAATAAAATATGGAGGTAATGACTGAGTTAATGAGGCCCAGTTGTAATTGATTTTTCGTTGAGTGATTTTCACGTTTGTTCCTTAATGATCAAATGAATTCTTCCACACTATCTGTGTGTAGTTGTGTTGTGTGCTGGTGTGTGTTTAGATGTTGAGCTAGCTTGAAAAGAAACAGTCCTTCATGGTTCAGTCATGTGAAAACTTTTTCCTCTTCTTTTTCTATCTGTTGGCTTCACTTAAAACTCAGTACGACAAACACCAGAGAAAAGTACTTTATTAGAGCTTCTGTTGAAGCTGTCACCCCACAAATTCATCCTGTGCACGGTCTGTCAACACACACACACACACACAGCTGTGGCGTAGCCGGGGGTCTGTGCATTAGAGCTGAACTGCTCCAGCTGTCAGACGGGAGGTTTTGGGCAGAGAACGAGGGTGTGTTTTTGAAGGCTGAGGTGAGAAGAGGCTGATGGAGGAGGACAGATTACAGTAGAGTTACAAACCATGTTTATTTGGACCCAACGAAGACTTTTCCTGCCTGTCAGGACAGAAAGGTTTTGGTTCATGGCAAAGACGAAAGAAAACACACACTGCAGCTTTTTTCCTTCTGAGAGCGATGGTCGGACCTGAGGCTGATGCAACTAACGACTAAACCAGGGGTCACCAACCTACCTTTGTGAAACTGTGGCTACTTCATAGCTACTCACTAGTCCAAAGCGCTACCCGTTAGAAAAGCACTTCTTAATTACTAAATGTTCATGATTTCACATTAAAGGTCACATATCATGCTGTTTTTCACCATCATCTCCATTTGTTCTCAGAACCACAAAAAAAATATTTGAGGTTTATTTTCACAAACTCTCCTGTTTTCCAGAGTTTTATCCTCTGAAAAGTCACTTTCTGACCAACTCTACAAACAGGTTGATTTACCTCCTACTTATGCATATTCATGAGTGGGCGTGTCTATAGACGGGACACTGACTTCCTCCTCCTCTCACGGTGATGTAGGGTCAGAGGACGGCCCACCCTCCTCCCACCCACTCCCTAGCCGAGCTCATGCTGCTTTATAAACATGAGACAGGGCTTGGGGGCGGGGCCTCCGCCAGAACATACTGAGACTGTAGAAAATACATACATAGCACTGGGTGAAGGACGCTGACATGCTCACCTTTGTGGGCGTGTCTGTTTACATGTCAATCACGGCAGAGAGCTTCCTGGAGGCGTGGCTTCTCCAGCTCAGTGCTGCGTCAAATTCGTCATCAAAGTGGGAACGTGTCATCAAATTGTAGCGAGGTGTTTGTGTTCACCCTGTAGTAAGAAAGGAACAAATCACCCTCTGACTAATGATTGATGGAATCAATGATAATAACACTTTGGACATGTTTATGAAGTCATAAAATACCTTTATCATGTTTAAAGCACAGAAAAGTTCATTTAGCTTAACATGGACCCTAGATAAAGATTTGTAGAAATGTTGGCCAACTGAAAAGTATGAAGATGAAAAGTATGATCATGTACTCAATACTTAGTTGATTTTGTCTGAATTACTGCAGCAATGGGCGTGTCATGGAGTGGATCAGTCTGTGGTACTGCTCAGTTATGAGAGCCCAGGTTGTTCTGATAGTGACCTTCAGCTCTTCTGCATTGTTGGGTCTGGTGTCTCACATCTTCCTCTTCACAATACCTCATAGATGTTCTATGGGGTGAAGGTCAGGTTAGTTTGCTGACCAATCAAGAACAGGGGTACCATGGTCCTTAAACCAGGTACTGGTAGCTTTAGCACTGTGTGCAGGTGTTTGGTCCCCCCCCCCCCCCACCAACCCTCATCTTACTCCCACCTACACCCCAGCATCAAACCCCACCGAGATGAGGGCCCAGAGAGCCCCCTGGCGGAGGAGCAAAGGCCCACGCCCAGGAGACGGCCAGAACTGCACCGAACGGACAGCCAATGGGCACCCGCTGGCGGGCCTAAAGGCAGCAGAGACCGGACCCCAGGTCAGTAGGGGCCAGGAACAGAAACAACACCAGCAGCAGCCCACCCAAGGACGACGGCCGCACCCCCAGCCGCTAGAGTGCCCCACCGGCCCCCAGGTGCAACGGCCGAAACCCCAGATCACCCCCCCACCTTAGTGTTTGTCAAAGTCAGGCCCCCCCAAGGGCCCCCCAGACCATCATCCTGGTATGTGGCGCACACAACCCTGAGGCAGTAGAATCGCAGAAAATGGCCCTGCAGGGCACCACCCAAACAGGGGCCACTCCACGCCGCACCTGCAGGCATGTAAGGACACAGCCTTCCCCGGAAGACCCCCGCTGAGAGCGGCCTAGCCAGCAGGCCAAGCCTGCCGGATCCCAAGGGTGCCCCCCTGGGACCGGGAACCCCCCAAGGGCAAGCCCCCGTGCGAAGCCCCCTAGGGAAAGCCCCCCCACCCCAGCCCACAAACCAGCCACCATGCGGCAGGACCGCACAGCCCCAATATATATATATATATATATATATACAGTATATAGGGATGAGCCAGGATTGTGAGGAGGAGGAGTTTACACCATGTGACGTCACGTGGCGAGAAAAATCCAACTGAAAACAGAACTTTTTAAACGTTGACCCTCTGAATGAGGCTAAATTAATGTATATCACTGTATAAAAACTATTATAAAGTGATTTATTCATAATACCTTTAAAGGATGTGTTTAAAGAAAACAATGCACAACGTATTCATACTGTATTTACTCTAAACCATACGTTTGTTCTCTCCATGTTTGTGGTTTCTTCCTCTAAGGATGATGAAATCTACTGTAACCTCACTGGGATCAATCAATCAGTCTATAAACACCTCACTGAGCGTCATCCTCTGAGAATCAGCTTTATTTACTACTGTTGCTAACTGAGCTTTTAATACTGTTGAACCAATAATGATTGCACATTTTGAAATTATCTTTATATTTAAATGTACCTGTACACAGTAAACACACTTAGTCAGCATATATTTAAATAATTCAGTGAGCTGGGTAGTCTGGTTACTGACATTTATTCACATAACCTATAACAATCAAGTCATAATAATGTTATTTTTAAAACAAAAAAATAATTATTAGTTCAAAACAAGAACAAAAAAAAATAAAAAATAAAATGCGATTTCATTTTTGCCATAAATTCAAATACATATTTAAATATAACAACATTTCTGCAAAACAAGAGTATAGTGAAATTAACCCTTTTCTTAAAATAAACAAAAAAACAAAGTACAAACGCTGTTTTGACTTTCTCACATTTAAGATGTGGAAAATACTTTTTAATTAAAAGTTAAAGTATATCTTTCACACTATTCCTGCACAATTAATCATTTTGGTTGTCAAGATTAAATGAACTTTATCATCAGCAATTTTTACATTTAAAAAACGGGTTCTGCACTCTGTAATAATGTATTTATTCAGTTAGCTTTTAAATTCCTGGGTTAATTTATTTATTTATCTTATTAGTATAATTGTTATTTAATGCTTAATTTTGCACTGTATACTGTACATATTGTTTGTTTAAAAGTAGTCAATTAAAAACACTATCTTTTTCCTGACTTTTCCTGAATATTTGCGATAATAATTGTGATTACAATATTGATCAAATGATTTTGGCCATAATCGTGCAGCCCTACTTCAAACACAAAGTTTGAAACTACAAAACTTAAATTCCAATGTTGACATTTCAGAGTTACTACTGGAAAAAATAGCAATTTAGTGCAATTGCAATGAAGTAATTTGTTTTCCTCTAATGATAATCAATGAATAATTGTCCTTCAAATATGTATATGTATATGTATGTATGTATATATATATATATTTATTTATAACTTTACTTATGTTGATATGTTCTCAGCAGGTAACAGAGTTTACAAAGTTCATCTTTACAAATTGTGTGTTTTTCCTATTTAAGAATTTAGAATTTAAATAATTTTTTAGTTTTTTGAATAATAAGATGATTGTTGAATAGAAAAAGTCACTGGAACACGGTTGAAAAACACAAATGAGTTATTAATTAGTGATATTAGGAACTCTTCAGCTTCTCTTTAGTTTTTAGTTTTATTGATCAGTTTAGAAGATATAAACATTTTTCCCAGCCTATTAATTCTATTATAATTTTTGCGTTTTCCCCATCATGCTTTCCCACACTCAGGAGATCGAGGAGGTAGGAGGAGCCTGTCTGTCTGTCTGTCTGTCTGTGTAAAGCTTAATATCTCCCATTACTTTATGTCTAATGTCTGTTTTTCATCCTATTTATTTCTGAGCGTTTAACAGATTTGTTGATGCTGCTCACTACAGTTTTCCTCTTTTTTCCCATGTTCTGTTTTTCTGCATGATATACCTCAAGTAGAGCTGGGCGATATATCGAAATTCAAGATATATTGAGTTTGAGCCTATATATATATATATATATATATATATATTATAGCTTATTTTGCTTATTTTGAAAGTTGTTGCTTTCAAAACTTCTCAGAACATCATGAAAAGATCAATGTAAACTTTTACTGATAGTACATGAGTTTAAGGTTGATCCATTCTTAAATATTTATTAAATCCTAATATTAAATACCAATATCTGGGAAAACTTAATCTGTTCCAACACTTTATTATAAAATAAATTTTGTGCTGAAACAGTTCAAACGTTCCCACAAGAAATAATAATAAATCCACCCCTGGCTCTCCAATTCTATAATGCCATTTACAGGAGCTTTATTTTGAAATGCCCTTGAAAGGAACCAGTATGAAAAAAAAAAAAAAAAACCATGGTAACAGTATCTGAGAAATCAAAAGGATTGTTTTTAATAAATATAATAAAATAATGAATGCAGAATAAGGTTTTCTCTTTCCATCATGGGTTTGAACATAATTTTCTTGGAACTGTAAAAAAAGAAAGTTAAAAAGTTTATGACGAGGAGATGTAAAAGTCTCCTATTGTTTTATAAATATATATTATATTATTAGACACAGAGCTAAGGCCTCATGTAAAGGATTAAAATATTTATGTGGTGAAATAACCCAAAGTTTGGGTCCAAAATAAAAATGAAGAATTCACATAAAGAAAAATAGTTTTATATCCCAATAAACAGTAATATTTATACTATAAATTAAAACAGATCAGATTTTTTCTTACATGCAGTTATTGGCCAATGAACATATTTTAAAAACAGTATATGTTCATATTTCCAGAGTGTGTGAGTCTAGAACCAATGCATATCTGTAACTAATCATTAGTGATGTGAACAGTCTATGTTCATAGCTCTAAGCTGATCACATTACAGGGAGCTGAGACATATGCTATGTAGTTTACTGAAGACCCAAACATGTTCCAGACCCAAACACACACTGACTGTGTGACTATTTAGAGGAGCTGACATGTCCACCAGATAGGATGTATAGCAGATCTATTTCTGTAGGTGGAGCTTATTACTATACCATATTTACCTTTATATGTGATGGAGTTACTGATATATTGAAAGATGAAAATGAAAGAATAATGAGGTCACACCCCCCTCACTACGTTATCCATATCTATAAAGTATTGATCTGATCAAACTAAATATTTACAGTGTGAATATTAGATTATTTTTAATACTGTACTGCAGTAATTAACAAAAAAGTAATTGTCACTAATAACTGTCATCAAAAGGACACTGCATTTTAAAATACTTATATATTAATTAAATAAGTCAAAATACAAAAAAAAAAACTAAAGAAAACGAAAGAACAACAAAAAACAAAACAAACCAAAAAAGGGGGAAAACAAAAGTTTAAAAGAAAAACATTTTTAAAAAATTGTTAAGTAAATAAAAAGGTTAAGTACCTTTTTGTCACACATCTTTTGATGTTATTATGTAATTATTTATTCTACTTTGTCTATTTTCAAGGTACATTTTATTTTTTTTGCAAATTCTCTAATTTTTAATGTTATTTTTTTGTCATCTAAAGTTTGTTCTACTGTTCTCCACCAAACATTTATTGTTTGGTGAGATTTGTTGTTTCCATGTCTTTGTCACTGTTTCATAACGTAACACATAACATTAAAGAGTGGAATTTATTATTAATAATACATTTATTCACAAAAGGTTTTCATTTAGTTCAAAGATAATCATCAGTACATTTTCAACCTCTTTCCAAAGTTTGCTCAAAGTAGGGAAACAATTACATTCTTAAGAAACAATTACATTCTCATGAAACAATTACATTCTTAAGGAACAATCGGCAAAAATTTCAGAATTTTTTTAGACCAAAGTGCGTGGGATGTTTTAAAAATGAGTTGAAATGACGTAGAATGACGTTATAGCCATGTAGTAATGCTGTGTAACATAAACCATACGTGTGTTCAGATGGAGGGCAGGGTCCAACAGGACGAGAGAGACTTTGAGCAGATCTCCAGAACCATCCGTAAGGAGGTGGGCAGGTTTGAGGTGAGGACAATGTTAGAAAGTTGGTTTATTATTATAAATAAAAGGTTAAATATGAGGAGGTGACTGTATGATTCTCTGATCCTCACTAACTTACTGAGTTATATATTTCATATATTTCTCTGATCAACAGAAAGAACGTGTGAAAGATTTTAAAACCTCGATCATCAAATACTTGGAGTCACTGGTTCTGACACAACAGCAGGTAATAAAAAGTTACTTTACATTTCGTTATGTTACGGCCTCGGTCTGAAATGGAATTTAAAAAGTTCTAAACACAAATTCCCATAATGACATCATAAAAAAGTTATTTAGACGTGTTTCAAAATAAATAAAAACAAAAAGTATTGTATTTAAAGCCTTTTCCACTGATTGTTCTACAACTTAATTAGACTCTACATGTGGTAAATTCAGCTGATTTGCTAAATTCTGTCAATATTGTAACGAGTGTCCTGATAAAAACCAGGCATTAGTAAAATAACATGTCCTAACCATACCTGGAGATGGACAAAAAGTACCAAAAGTATTATTAATTATTAAATCATATCTTTGTTAAAAGTTTTAAAATTTGAATTCATAAAGAACATTCACTGTTTACTGTATTTAAAACTGAACATTTAAAATAATGCATAAACTCATGTTTTTATTTCATGTTTCTGGCCCCATCCATTATAACTAACCATAACACTCTGGTTAAGGCCATTATTTTTAATAGAATCCTGTTATATTTTTGTAATAAAAGTGAAAAAAAGTACAAAAAATGGACCAAGTTGTTAAACATTTTCAGGCATCTTCTTCAGTAACTATGGTTTAAGTAAAATGTTTAAATATAGATTTTATTGTGTATCAGGAAAAAAAAAAAAAACAGTTCACACCAATCACCTTTATTTTATAATTATTATAACTTTATTATCAAATTTTCACAAAACAAAAAGCAACATTTGTTAGTTGTAACTTTACAATTTTAATCTCTGTGCATTGTTCTGATGTAATAATAATAATAAAAATTGTTGGGTAAACTAAAGGAACGATAGATTTTACAGGAGGAAATGATGGCGTCATTTAACTTTATTTCAGACCAATTCAGTCCATATAAAACATTTTTATTTAAATGTATTTAAAAAGTAGGATGTTTAAAAAAAAAAAAAAAAAAAAAAAAGTCAAACTGAATTGTTTGTTTTTCACCCAAATAAACTGAATAAATGTATTTTTCTTTTTTCCTGTAGCTGATTAAATACTGGGAGGCCTTCTTACCTGAAGCCAAGGCTATCTCATAGAATCCTTCTGTAGTCATTGGACACGCCTGGTTTAACTACAGATAAACTACATTACCCACGTCCCCCATGAAGCCCCTCCCCCTGTGTTCAAACCAGTGTGTAGAAGAAGAAACAGAAACAGCATGCTGCAGCACATCTTCTCCTTCTTTTCATCTTCTTCTGAAAACATCACAGAAACAGAAAGAACTCCTCAGAGACACTGACTCCAGTGCTTGAGCCGAGAACCCATGAGCAACTTTATCTGAGGATTCAGACCAACATCCGGAGCTTTTTCTCCTTTTTCTCTCATGTTTCAGACTCTTCCACCTCCTCGTCACACGTGTTAATGATATTTGTGTTTGATTATCATTTAGTGAACATTCCTCTGACTGGGGATTAAACAAACCACTGAAAGGAAACACCTTTAATGATCTTAATCATGTGCTAATTATGGCTAAATAACTCAACTTTACACTTTCACAAGAATAAATGAACATATTCGTCTGAATATCTAAGAATTCAAACTAAAGTCCTCGACATGAACCACTTTATTGCAAAGTTTTAGCATGAAATGATCCATTAATCAATCTATAAACCTGTAGGTGATGGTTTATTATGAAATACATTACTTTGACTGATTAGAGAAGAAACACAAGACTGAAAAAATGACGTTTGCACCACCGAGAATGAGGCGTATAAGCAGCTACTGAACCAGTACAGGACGGGTTAGCGTCTGCTAGCATAGTGATAGCATCCGCTAGCATAGCGTTAGCATCCGCTAGCATAGCGTTAGCGTCTGCCAGCATAGCGTTAGTGTCTGCTAGCTTAGCGTTAGTGTCTGCTAGTAGAATGTTAATGTCTGCTAGCATAGCGTTAACGTCTGCTAGTATAGCGTTAGCGTCTGCTAGCATTACGTTAGCGTCTGCTATTATAGCGTTAGCGACTGTTATCATAGTGTCTTTAGCCCGCGGGACTTTATGACGGCAGGGGATCTAAAACTGTCTTACTCAAACAAGAATTCACCCTCTACCTTGTCACCGAAGCTGGCTGCCTATCCTCTATTATTGTTATCTAATAAAGAAAAGGACTAAGTGTACTTCCTCCTATTGGAAGTCTATCATATTTTAGGTTTATGAGTAGTCTCGCTATAGTTTTGTGGGATTGATATTAAGACCCATCCAATATAGGTCGAAGCTGGAAACAACTCTTTTTTACAACAGCATGAGTTAGCCCACCCAGGACACCCCTATTAAGAGGATACCAAGGGCAGGCTCACTTACCAGAGGCCTAGTAGTGTGTCCTCCACTCAGGCGCCGTCTCAGATGTGGGTGTTTGCAGGCGGTTAATTTAATCAAGTAGGCTTCTTAATAGTTAATGCATTTTTATTATAGGTTTACAACAATTAAAAGTCAATCAAAAAAGTTTCAAATTATCAAAGTCTTAAGCTATCAGCCGATAGAGAAAGAAGGGGGTTTCATGAACAACTAGAATGTCCGTGTAAGAGAAGCCCCCGAACACAATATATCAGTGGTATATATAGCCTGAAGCATGGCGTGATAGTATGTCATAATACATAATCTCACCACCTAAGCGAATAGAAAAATAGGACAAAACTTCACACAGATGTCATGGCCCAGCTGGCATAACAGGTCTTCACAAAGGGTGGTTTCCATACTAGTTGTTGTTGTTTGTGGTTAACACTTGATACATAACAAGGCGTTGTCTTCCTGTTAAGTAAAGTGTGACTTCTTACACCTAAAGTGTGACTTCTTACACCTCGAGGTGATGGTTTTAGCACCTTCTGTGGGAAACAGGTGTTGTTTTGGGTATTACTTAACAACATTTGCTTTGCAGCTGTCTTTACAAAAAGCTGTAAACAGGTGTGACATGTCAGAACAGGCGAATAGCTGTAATGGTTAAATAAGCATTTCTTTTGCAGAATAATGAATGAATGATTAATACACACCATACAACACAGCGTTAGCGTTTGCTAGCATAGCGTTAGCGTCTGCTAGCATAGCATTAGCACATGCTATCATAGCGTTTGCATCTGCTATCATAGCGTTAGCATCTGCTATCATAGCGTTTACGTCTGCTATCAGCATTAGCGTCTGCTGGCATAGTGTTAGAGTCTGCTAGCATAGTGTTAGCATCTGCTTGTAGAGCGTTATCGTCTGCTAGCATAGTGTTAGCATCTGCTAGTAGAGCGTTATTGTCTACTAGCATAGTGTTAGCATCTGCTAGTAGAGCGTTAGCGTCTGCTATTATAGTGTTAGCATCTGCTCGTAGAGCGTTAGAGTCTGCTAGCAGCAGGTTGATACAAAGACGTGTTGCCTTTGTCTGATTCTCTGCTTTTATTTTCTACTTCCTGTTCATAACCTGACCATCTGTCTATAAAATGTGTGGCGTCCTCCTGTATTTCTAAAACCTGTTTCCTCGCCTTGAGCATTGTTTACTGCGTTGACTGAAAACGACGGCAACTTGAGTTGGGTTTGGTTCACTGCTTCTTTTCCAAAGTTTCCACAGTTTTAACCAAATGCTGAAGCGTGTGGGCCTCTCCTAATGCTACCATGTCCACTCATGTGCTGCAACCCAGCTTTTGAGAATCACTCATACATGATTCATATACTGTTACCGTTCAGATAATAATGGAGATACATTGTTTGATTGTAAACACTTGATTCTGTTTAGTAAATCCTAACATTTCAACATAAATATTATATGATACATTTGTATATATTACATTAGCTTGTTTGTTGCTAGTTTTGAGATGTGTGACATACTTCTCTTCCCTGATTATTCAACCTCTGATAATACGTCATCGGTTACAGACGAGCTCATCTGATTAGAATATGAGAATTCTGATGTCTGTCTTAAAGGGATCCTCCACTGTTTTTACAAATGTGTTCTAAAACCTTCTAAATGTCCTTATTAGTAGATCTATATCTAACAAAACACATTATTATGAACCAAATTTGTTTTATTACCTTTTAAAATTAGGGCTACTTTACAGTTTAGATCCTGTGTTCCTCCATCTTGAAATCACGTGATTGATGATGTCACATGGCCCCACTGCCTGTAAACATCCATTGTTTTCTATTAGAGTGAAACATTCAGCCTGATTTATAGATCATTTAGTAGATTTTTCAGTCAAAATAACAACTTGTGCTGCTTTTGGTTGATCTAAAAAAACGGAAAAGTTAAAGATGTCGATGTAAAACTATTTTGTTTATAGAAAGTTAGAGAGTAAATCACAGACAGTTGAAGGACTCCTCCCAAAAGTCCTTCTATCCTCAGGGTTTGTGTGTCTTCAACAGGCTGTGATTTACTCTCTAACTTCAGCCACCAAAGCGTATCAGCGCACTGTTTAAGGGAGAGTAAAAGTTCCTTAAGAGAGCTCTTCTTCTCTGCTTCATTGTCGACAACCAAACCTCAGAGTTGTAAACAGTTATGACCACAGGGGGCTACAGTTCCAACAGTTTACAATGACAAATTTAACATTTCCTAGTTTTTTAGAGCAAATAAAAGTAGCACAAGTTGTTATTGTGACTGAAAAATCTACTAAATGATCTAAAAAATCTACTAAATGATCTAAAAATCTACTAAATAATGTAAAAATCAGGCTGAATGTTTCATTCCAATAGAAAACAATGGGATGTTTACAGGCCGTGTGACATCATTCCCAGTATTCCTATTTTTAAAAAGCAAAATAAAACAAATGTGTTTCATAATAATGTGTTTTGTTAAACATAAATCTACTAATGACATTTAGAAAATTTTAGGACGGATTTGTTAAATTAGTGAAAGATAACTTTAAGGCCATTCACTTTTCATCAAAACAATTCTGTTTGTTTGAAGCGTATCAGAAATTGTCTTAGTTTGATTCTAGTCGTCAGAATATGTGATCATAAAGTGGTCATGTGCCAAACTAAAACAACTTAAAGTTCTTCTGATGTGATTTTATTTTCTACTGTTTGCTCTAAAGAACGTAAACTAGTTTAACAGGAATAATTAATGAGTTATAATAAAACGTAGCAGCCGACGACGTCTTAACAAACTGCACAATCTGTGGATTTTTAGATTTAATGAATTTGTGTCTCGTTGAATCTTTTTGTCCAATCATCATCATCATCATCACTGTCCTAATCTTTGCATTATTGTGTTTGATCGTTACCTTTGTGTTGTGTTTGGGAAATGGCTATATATAAAATATACTATATATAACCTTAATGAAGGAATTCTCAATAATTATGAATCACTTTGGTTTTTGAACTTTTGGTTGGATGTGACATTCCCGCTGCACTAAATGGCAGAACTTTGAATACTTGGATTAAAAATAAAGGAATTATCTCATCCTTTGGTTCACTGAGCTTCACTTTTTCAACAACTTTATTTAAGCTGGACGCTAGTTCTCCACATCAGAGCCGGCCCTAGCCTCTCTGGCGCCCCCTTATATGTCGTTTTTTTAAACCAAGTAATTGACTTTTACAACATTGTTATATTATTATTATCAGAATAATTTCTAACACTTACTGTACATAGTGGTCTTCACCATATCCACAAAGATGCTTTACATTAGGAGAAAACGAGCAAAATTATTTTTTTGACATTTTATTTAATTTTGATAAAAGAGTTTCACATACATGCATAAAAGAACACAAACAAGTGAATATCTTAGTAACACGTTCAAAATACAAATGAGTAATATTATTAGTGTAAGGCATAGCACAAAAACAAGATACAAATAATAGATAGATAGTGGTGTGTTGGCTCATCAAGTATTCTTTTTAATTTAAGTACTTATAACTAAAATGTTTCACTATTGACATTCACATTTTGTTGAAAAGATGCAAAACTTCCAGTTTATATATATATATATATATATATATATATATAATACTGAAATTGCAGTAATGAACACATCAACTTAAACAACTGCAGTTCACAGACGTATTGCACAAAGTAAATATTTAGTAAAAATAGTGTCATTTTTTTGTGGTGCTTTATAAAGCAGGCTTAACCAACACAAGCTATATACAAGATATATATCAATATATTTTACATATATTAAAAAAATAAGGCCCCATGTATATGTCACTCCTTACATGTACTGTACATAATAATACATAGTTCTTTTAAAATTATGTTAAACTACAATGTAATAAATTAATAGTAAGTAAGTAGTAAAACTTTTTTTTTATTTTCATTAAAACTAGACTAACGAATTATTAATAATACTATCAAGTTTAGTTTGCTAATAATACCAGCGCTTTCATTGTTTAATTAATATAAAAAATATACAATTTTGCGCCCCCTATGACGGCCGGCGCCCCTAGCATTATACTGCCATATCATACTGCCTATGCCGTGGGCGGGCCTTGCTCCCCATCCACCTGATCCTCCTCTTCCTCCTCCATTCCCAAGATACTTCAAAGAGCATCTAAAACAATTACTAAACCTTGAACAAAATGATGAGAACAAATCCGTGTGAAAGTTTTCCCTGTTTTTTTTTCCTGGTTATCCACGCCTCCCTTTGTCACCTCAGTCGTGGGTTCCTGGTGAACTGGTACCTTGTGTACTTGTGTCTTCTACAGAGAACTGGAAAGTCATATTTGAGTAAAAACAAAGATCCATCACTGAAAACTGACTTTAGTTTGACACGTGTTTAGATTATTATAACACACAAACCTTTGTACGGCAATGGCACATTTATTTGTATAGCACATTTCATACACAAGGCAACTCAATGTGCTTTACATGATAAAACATTCAATTGTTTAAAATCAATAAGAACATTTAAAATCATCAGTAAAATCAATTAAAATCATCAACACATTACATCATCAACATGACCAAAAATCTCCCTCTCAAAAATGTTCACATGTGATGCTGACTTCAGCTCTGCTGCAGTTTGTTCCACTTCTTTGCAGCATAACAACTAAACACAGCATCACCATGGTTACTGTGAGCTCTGGGCTCCACTATCTGACCTGTGTCCATAGATCTCAGAGACCTGCTGGGTTCATACCTGACTAACATCTCACTGATGTATTCTGGACCAAACCCATTCACACATTTATAACCAGCAGCAGAACTTTACAGTCTCCTCTGAGGCTGACTGGGAGCCAGTGTAAAGACTTTAAAACTGGACTAATGTGTTCTGAACGCTGCAGCTCAGGTCTGATGTTTTGATCCTCTTTTATGAGATTCCTGTCAGAAGAAAGAAGAGTTCTGCTCTTCGTCTACAATGACCGCTCGCTCCGATTAAACTCCGCCCACTGTTCTGCAGAGTCACTTCATCTCTGTTTATAGATCTGATTCTAACCTGATGTATTTCCATATGTTAGAACTCATTCTGACAGGTTGATGATTGACACAAAACAACACCTGCATCCTCAGGTATGTAAAGCCTGTGTGCAGCACGCACACGCCTCTTTAAACATCCTCTAATGTGACTTTAAAGTCCATTTGTCACTTTTTTGACATCATGTGTGATTGACCACAACAAAAAGATGTCGTACACTTAGAAATCAAAGAATATTTGAAGATTTTTCCATGTGAATGTTGGAACTGTTGCATTAACCAAACCACAACAATGTTAGTCACAGTCCGTGTGTGACACGTCCAGACTCTTCTTATTTAGCTAAACACTCCATCTGAGTCCAGCTCGTCTGTCCTGGTTCCAGATCCCTGGATATAGTTCTAGAAATCTTATCAATCACTAAGGATGCACCAATCGATCGGCCGGCTGATCAATCGATGCCGATTTCCCTTATTTTGTGCGATCAGCCGATCCTTGCATAGAAAACCGATCTTTTCTACTTCTACAAACGTCTTAAAGTCAGTCATAAAGTCAGTCACTGTCTTCTTCTGCTGTGTGATGACTGACAGCCCCGCCCACCAGCTCATGTGCGCATGCCTCTGCTACACAGGATAACAACAACAGCATGGTTAGCTTAGCATGTCATCAGTTTGACAGTTTTACACAAAAACAGAGAGCAAAGGATGGTAATTTATAATTCCTGTAATGCAGAATAAGTCTCGGTGCAGCTACGAACAAAGCGCTGCGTCATTCACTATAAAACACTGCATTACTGAGTGTGAAGCATTTGAGGCTAACGTAATTACGCTAAATCTAAAGCTAGCGGTGCAGAGTCAGGGCTTCACTCAGAGCGCTTATTTGTGAAAAGAGCAAAGTTACTACAGTGAAAATGATGGAGTTGATGGTTTTGAACATGAATAAAAACCTTCCACTAATGTATAAGTGACTGTAATAAGTGTGAGAACAACTAACCCGTGTCATTCAGTCATTACTCTTTAACTTATGAAAATGTTACACATGATGCACTTTATTATTTCTCTACAATCTTTGACTTTTAGCTTTTATCTTTTCAGCTGTTGCAAGTTATTTTTAGATTAATATTTTAATATTTAAATATCCACAAAGCTGCTGCAGTTGGACATTTTTAATTTTTGCTCTACAAGGAAACTTCAAACTCAGGACACTTTATTGGTAGTTTAGGATGTTTATTTAGTTTGTTCTGTAGATTATTATTATATCATCTAAACCTTGTGATTTTATTTATTTGTTAAAACCAAAATACTGCTGACTGTGCACTTTATTTTAGTCAAAGAGCTCCAAACAGGTCAGCAGTGGAACCTGATGGACACGTTTAGGTAGTTTTTTAAATGTGAAAAATGAAAGACTAAAACTGATATAATTTAGTATTTTAAACAACAATGTTCTAAACTTTTATATATATTTGAAATAACTACGTCATGTGCAGTTAAATCAACACATTTGTATTGTTTCACAGATATTGTTCAATGTTTTACAATAAAATAAGATTGGAACATTCAAGGTGTTTGACATCAATCATAAAAAGAAGTTATCGGCCGATCAGGCTTTTAAAATAATCGTTGCAGTGCCCCGTGAGGTAGGGTGTCGGGGGCCGGAATAGGGGGCCACATCCCGGCGGGGCGGTCTGGCTTGGCCCTTGGAGGGGGCCCTGGCTTTAAAAAAAAAAAAAAACTGAAGCTCGTGGCGCGGGCGGCATCAGTGAAGGGTGATCTGGGGCGCCGTGGGGGGCTAGGTTGGGGTGCCTGGGGGCCGGCGGGGAGACTCCCAGCGGCCCCCTGGTGCCTTATGCGGCTTGGGGTGTGGTCGTCCTCCCTGGGCGGGCTGCTCCTGGTGCTGCATCCGTTCCGGGTCCTTCTGGCCTGGGGTCGGGCCCCTGCTGGCTCTGGGCTCGCCGGCGGGTGCCCACTGGCTGCCTGTTCGGCGCGGTTCTGGTCGTCTGCTGGGCGTGGGCTTCGGCTCCTCCGCTGGGGCCTCGGGCAGGGAGTTCTCTGGGCCCTCCCCTCGGGGGGTTGGGCGCGGGGGTGGGGTGGGGGGGGGGGGGGGTCGGGGGGTTGGGGGTGGGATCGGTGGCGTGGTGCGCTGGGTCCTTGGCTCCTTGGGGCTTTCTCGGGTGTGTATGGGGGGGCGATGGCTGATCTTGGGGGCGTTCGGGGGACTGCTTGGCCGTGGGGTGGTCGCCGGGGGCCCTTAGGCTGCCTGCTCTTGCTGCTGGCCTGACTGCTTCTTCGGGCCCGGGGGCGGCTCTTGGGTTTTGCAGTGGCGGTACTTGGAAATACATTTGTCATGGATGCACTGGCCTTGGGCTGTGGGATAACACTCATACTGGGCTCAATCATAGACACGTTGTTCCCAAATACCTGTTTTATGGAATTTCCACTCACTTCTTCCTCTGTTCACAGCCACCACCATTATTCCTAAACCACACACTGGTCACCAAACTGGCTTGACAACACAACAATAAACACAATATACACAACCACAATTTCACATCGCATCACTTAAAACTATTCCCCACCCATTCCATATCCTATCTTGTATCCCTCTTCCCTGTTAACTTCCCCACCCCCCTCCAACCCCTCACCTTGGTGTAACACTGCCCTCTCTTTTTTACATCCTCCCTTTAATAAAGTATTTCTTACCCTTCCCTAGGGAGGGCTGGTGATGGTCACAATTATGCAATGAAATAAATAAATTTATTTAATTGCAATAATAAAATATGCATTGCTGTCAAAAGATTGCACTTCTTGTAGTGTTAACCTTCGACAGCATGTGCAGACAAGGTAGAAAAAAAAAAATAAATAAATAAAATAATCGTTGCACCCCTACTTATCATATTGAGTGATAAGATCATTAGAACTACTCGCTATAAGCATTAAGTAGTTTTATTTAGCGTTTACATCTCACTCATCTGTCCCTCACTGTTTGTTGCTTCTTCCATGTCTGAGCAGAAACAGCAGCGGTAACACCAGACTGTTGGGAAGCTCTACCCAGGCAAAAAACAACACAAATACACACAAAAAACGGACATTACTGTTTTGTACAAACAGCCAAACTAAATCACCAAAAAAAATCAACACCAGCACTCCCAGTATGGACACAATGGTAAAGAACGCCCTCTTCTTTGATGGATCAGCCCATTGCCTGTTCCCTCCCTGCTCCCCTGGACCTGGACGGACCAGAACCAGGAGAACTGAGAGGCTGAAGAAGGAAACAGCTGAGAAGGTAAATGCTGGGACATAGTAATCTAAATATTGTGGGCAGGTCACATACGCTGCACTAAACACCCAGACACACACGGTGGAGACGTTCCTGATCCTGATTCCTTTGCTGTTCTTCAGCCTCATGTAGGTGATGGGATGAACCACAGCCAGGTAGCGCTCCACACAGGTCAGAAGGTGGAAACTCATCTTTCCCATCCAGCTGAACCTCAGCTCATTATGCCCCCAACTTTCAACGTCATCATTGTGTAAAAAATATCCACAAAGGAAGATAACTTCTCCAATGATTTGCACCAGTTCCATCAGGACCATGTTGTAGGTGAAACAGTCTGAGTGACTCATGGCTGCTGAGGAGGAGGAGGAGGAGGAGACCTTCTTCCTCCACTGTTGGAGGCCATGATGGAGGATGAAGATGTAGACAGGAAGGACCGTGAGGACGATTAAAAAGAAAATTGTTGGGAGGATGATGGAGTACGGATGGATTTTGAAACATAAGAATGAATTGTTTGGATTGGAGTCGTTGGAGGAGAACAAAGAGTTAGCAGCCATGTCTGAAGGAGAAAACAAAGAAGAATTGTTCTTTGTCTTTTTCTAGTAACAGTGAGATGAAGAAGTGTCAGTTGTTGAACAAACCTAGTGTAGAACCTCTGATAGTAAATAGATTGAATCACTTGTGACCCCACTTCTGGTCACCAGCAGCACCAGACGACCACTGACTTGTGTCCGAAAAGCTGCTTAACATCTACAAAAGACTGTAGAAGATGTTGACCCACATAATGTTGTATCTACACACCAATAATCAATAAGCTGATTAGTTGATATTAGAACCTTACAAAGTCAGAACTGAAAAGTCATATTTAAGTAAAAACAAAGATCCATCACTGAAAACTGACTTTAGTTTGACGCATGTTTAGATTATTATAACACAAACCTTTGTAGAGTTCTGCTCTTCGTCTACAATGACCGCTCGCTCTGATTAAACTCCGCCCACTGTTCTGCAGAGTCACTTCATCTCTGTTTATAGATCTGATTCTAACCTGATGTATTTACATATGTTAGAACTCATTCTGACAGGTTGATGATTGACACAAAACAACACCTGCATCCTCAGGTATGTAAAGCCTGTGTGCAGCACGCACACGTCTCTTTAAACATCCTCTAATGACTTTAAAGTCCATTTGTCACTTTTTTGACATCATGTGTGATTGACCACAACAAAACCAAGGAACAAGATGTCGTACACTTAGAAATCAAAGAATATTTGAAAATTTTTCCATGTGAATGTTGGAACTGTTGCATTAACCAAACCACAACAATGTTAGTCACAGTCCGTGTGTGACACGTCCAGACTCTTCTTATTTAGCTAAACACTCCATCTGAGTCCAGCTCGTCTGTCCTGGTTCCAGATCCCTGGATATAGTTCTAGAAATCTTATCACGTTAAGAAGTAGAACTACTCAGTATAAACACTGTGTGTGTGTAATTTAATTTAGCATCTACATAAAAATGGAGAAACTTTATTAAACAAACAGACAACTTCCCTATTGTCTGATCTCATAAATCACTAGTTGTGTTTCTATTACAGATTAATGCTAAATAAAAGCAACATCTCTAAATATCAACAAAGTATAATTGCACTTTGAATTCCCGTAAATCCCGTGAAATCTCATCCCGTGAGACTTCGCTGCAGAAAGACGGACGCTCCAAACCTCCTTAAAACTCTCCGTATTCTTTTGTTGTTTCACGTCTAATGTGTCAGTAATAATTATTAAGTCTAATGATAAGAAATGTCTGAGTCTCCTCTTCGGTCCACACTTACCGCGTCATGTTTTCTCGGAGAGAAGTGGTCATGTGACCAGGTACGTTGTTAGTTGGTTGAATTCTAAAAAGAATAGTTTGTGATTTAGTGACGGGGGTAAAATGTGGGTCCCAGGGTGAGACCAGTTGAGAAGCCCTGACCTAGACATTATTCCTTGTATTCCTACTGGTTTTTATGACATTTAAACATGTTTTCCAAACACGTACAATGATCAGTTCCAATGCTTTTTTTTTGCTGACTGGGTTTTTTCTCACATTGTGAATAATGTGAGTAAAGCTGAATCTTTAACCTCCTCCGCTATCACTGAGTTATGATGCGTTCAGTTCCCTTTACCTCCACAATAATACGTCTGCATGTGTTTTCTCTGCTCACCTCATGACTCCACAATAATGTGTCGCTATCAGTTTTCAGCTCCAGAATAATGTTAGCACGTATGTTGTTGCTCACCCTGCTAACCCTGCATTTATGATCTGACTTTAGATTTACTACTGCTGCTACATTAACAACCAGTACTGAATAAACTCTAATAAAATGTGAAAGCTACTGAAAGAGGTGACAATTATTATTATTATTATTATTATTATTATTATTACAGATCATCCGTAAATCAGGGATCACCAGGGTTAAGGTCAATTCTAATTGTAATCTTGTAAGATTGTTTTTGAGAAATAACAGAAACATATTTAAATGTCTTTTAAATTAAAATTAAATGATCAAAAAAAGAAATTAAGAAATGTAATTGTTTGATTACATGTTTTAATTTCATTAATTAAATGAACACCCCTTAAATTCACAAATTATAATGGTAACTGTAATTGGAAAATATGTTTCTGTTGTAATTGTAATTAAATTGTAATCAAGTTCAGATAATTTACTTTTTAATTGTAATTGTAAATGAAAATTCTATAAAAACTGTTATTTGCAATTAAAT
This sequence comes from Gouania willdenowi, assembly GCF_900634775.1. NCBI lineage: Eukaryota > Metazoa > Chordata > Actinopteri > Blenniiformes > Gobiesocidae > Gouania > Gouania willdenowi. The sequence goes on from NC_041052.1 coordinate 42,191,122, forward strand.
TAAACACAAAACCATGTTACAGTCTTTTAAATACGTATTTAATAATTATTAAAATATGTTTCAGATCAAGTTTACATGTTGGTTCTCTAAAGGATTATTTTACTATAAAAAAAAAAAAATTATAGGTAAACTGACAGAAAAAAGTCATAATTATGAACTAGTAAAGTCATAATTATGAACTAGTAAAGTCATAATTATGAGATACAAACTGATCATTTGCCGCAGTCACAAAACACATATTTTGGCTATTTATTCAATTGTTAGAGTTCAACATAATAAATAGTGTAGAAAATAGTCCAAGTACATAAATAAGTATTTATTGCAAAATTATTTATTTGCAAATTTACATTATTTTTTTTTGTCATATGACTTTCTACCTAATTATGACTTTCTTTCTCATAATTATGACTTACCATAATCATTTTTTGTTGTGTGGTGGAAACGGGCTTCCATAATTGTGATTAATTGTAATTGAAGTTTAGTAATTGAGAACGTAATTGTAATTGACTTTCAGGGGAAAAATACTAATAGTAATATTAGTTGTAATTGGAAAAACCGTAATCATAATTGAGTTGTAATTGAACATGTTTAATTGTAGGTGTAAAAAGTACTGATAAACATAAATGTACTCAAATAAGTCATAACTCAAATACTCTAGAACAAGTAAAAACTAACTCAATTTAAAAAGTACTCAAAGTTAAAGTTACTGAGAAAATAACCTTCATTCAACGCTGATTTTAACGTGATGCATTACAATTAATCTGATTGGTCGGCTGTGATGTTATACATTTGATTGTTGTCTGGTCATTTCATTTTTGTTGTTGTTTTCCAATGTTTGTTGATTATTGCAAAACAAAATAATAACAATTGACTCAGTAATGGTTGGGTGTAGAAATGTAATGAATTACTTTACTTCTTTTAAAACGTACATAAGTGCAAGTAAAATGACTGATTTAGAAATAAACTCATAAAAGTACTCATAAAAACAACTCAGTTACAGTGACGTGAGTATTTGTAATCAGTTACTTTCACCTCTTTTTAAATCACTTCCTATTACAGTGGAGGGTACGGAGCAGGACCAGAGATGGAGGAGGTTGGAACAAAAAGGCGCAGGAAGCAGATAACAGTGTTGTTTTATTTATCATATCTCCACACAGCGTGTTAGAGTAGTGTTAGTGTATCTGTAATGTAGTGGTCAGGATACAGTGACCTCAGTTGATCAAATACCTCCTCAGCAGCTGATAACAGCCTAATATCACAGACACTGTAATTATTTGTGCGCTGTCAGAGGGAAACGGACCACGGCCTCCGTCGATTCACATCTGGGAAGAAAAGCAAGGAAAGAGGAGCAGGAGGAGGTAAAGGATCTAAAGGAGGAAAAGGCACGACAACGACAACGACAACGACAACGACACACGGACAAATATCAGCAAAAGAACTACAACACGCCTGAAATTTGACAGTTTGTCATGCACACACACACACACTGATCTATGAGGACTTATGGGAGCCGATTCTAACTTTATTTGCTACATTAAATACCCACATGTTAAAGTGTTTTATTCAGATAAACAACATCACTTTAACGTCTTCAGCCCCAGCCACTTTTCTCAGAAAATCACGTAACCATAACAAATACGTTTTTTCTAAGCTTCTACATGACCTAAATGGTTCTTTTTTTGTTCAGATCGAAGTAGGGCCCTTAGTGGTGACAGATTATAGGACATTTTGAAATTCTCATTATTGAAGGCTAAAAAAGCAGAAATAATTGATCTATTGTATGGACATCAACTGCAGTAAGTTTGGTGATAATAATAAACGTTAGGCCAAAGATACACAGGTAGAACTCCACTTTGCCACAACAGTGTCAACGTTTTCCACAAGTTTAGAAACAAGTGTGTGTTGCAATTTGGCTTGAAATAAACACAGATCCATCTTTATTCAGGTTTCTGCACTGCCATGCCTAGTGCTATGTTTGGTTCCACTCTTTGAAGCCGTTACGCATACATACGGTATTTACTCAATGGGTATAAAGAATTAAAAATAAACTAAAACAATCTGATGTGTAGTAGAGCGTGTTGATATTTTATTTACCTTTAGTTTTGTGGGTTGTTTTTTCTGTTAATAAATGCATTGCAAGACATTTCAAACTGTAACTTTCCTCTTTGATAGGAAACAATCTTTGTCAGCATTCCTACACTTAATGTGCCAGGGAAGTTCAATGTATTTAGTTTAATTTCCCAGTTTGTGCTGAAGGTTTCTTTGAATTCATTTAAGTTTGTCTGACCTTGAAGGAAACAAACCCTGCAGTTGCACATAATTGTGGAAAAAAACACAATAAAGTGTCAATTGGTACTTTTATTGTGAAGCTGGGAGGATGTATGGGCTGGAGTCACACAGTGATAGATGACACGATACACAGCTTTCCTGATTTCGCAAATTTCTATGAAATGTGTCCTGTGTTGATGATGAAGGCAGGAAGATAAGAGAGTGGGGGGAGGATCGCTGGCCAATGGGATTCATCTATTTCTGCTTCTTATCTGCTGATAGAGGAGAACACACTTTCCACTTTCCTCTCCCAAATATCTGCTCTTACTTTGTTTCTGCTCGTCTCTCATCTACTCCCTCCTCCTCTTATCACATATACATTTATTTTTCTGTTCTCTCTTTGTTTTTATGCTATTTCTATTATCACCTCTTATACTATGTTCCCTTCACCTTTTCTTTTATATTTTATCCATTACTTTGATAACTTAATGAGCCTCAGAACAGATCATATAAAGACAGTTTTAGAGTGTTAGTGCTTATAATGATGTATATGGACAGTATTACCGCCTCTCACTACAGACATATCTACAGTATGTACTCAATCATCACTAAACGCCTGTATGAAAAAACCCAGACTCATCATAAATAAAGACATTGGCTGTGTTGTAAATGTCATCCTAACGTACTAGTCATTATAACGTACTACTCACACTAACGTACAACTCACACTAACATACTACTCATACTAATGTACTAATAATACTAACGTACTAATAATACTAACATACTAATGTACTAATAATACTAACGTACTAATAATACTAACATACTAATGTACTAATAATACTAACGTACTAATAATACTAACATACTAATGTACTAATAATACTAACGTACTACTCATACAACGTACTACTCATCCCAATGTACTACTCATACTAACGTACTACTCACACTAACATACTACTCATACTAATGTACTAATAATACTAACGTACTACTCATACTAACATGCTAGTCATCCTAACGTTCTACTCATCCCAACGTACTACTCATACTAACGTACTACTCATACTAACGTACTACTCATACTAATGTACTAATAATACTAACGTACTACTCATATTAACATACTACTCATACTAACGTACTACTCATACTAACGTACTACTCATACTAACATGCTAGTCATACTAACGTACTACTCATATTAACGTACTACTCATACTAACGTACTACTGATACTAACGTACTACTCACACTACCGTACTACTCATACTAACGTACTACTCATACTAACATACTACACATACTAACGTACTAATGTACTAATAATACTAACTTACTACTCATACTAACGTACTACTCATATTAACGTACTACTCATACTAACGTACTACTGATACTAACGTACTACTCACACAAACGTACTACTCATACTAACGTACTACTCACACTACCGTACTACTCATACTAACGTACTACTCATACTAACATACTACACATACTAACGTACTAATGTACTAATAATACTAACTTACTACTCACACTACCGTACTACTCATACTAACGTACTACTCATACTAACGTACTACTCATACTAACGTACTAATGTACTAATAATACTAACTTACTACTCATACTAACGTACTACTCATATTAACGTACTACTCATATTAACGTACTACTCATACTAACGTACTACTCATACGAACATACTACTCATACTAACATACTACTCATACTAACGTACTAATGTACTAATAATACTAACATACTACTCATACTAACGTACTAATGTACTAATAATACTAACTTACTACTCATACTAACGTACTAATGTACTAATAATATTAACGTACTACTCATATTAACGTACTACTCATACTAACGTACTACTCATACGAACATACTACTCATACTAACATACTACTCATACTAACGTACTAATGTACTAATAATACTAACATACTACTCATACTAACGTACTAATGTACTAATAATACTAACTTACTACTCATACTAACGTACTAATGTACTAATAATACTAACGTACTACTCATACTAACGTACTACTCATCTGACGATCTTTTTTGAACACTGCGTATGCGCACATATCAGTAGCTTTGCAATTGGTTTAAAAGTGTGGAGAAAATGTAAGAAGCCATATGATTGGCTGAAAGCAAACACACCTGATTGGCTGATGAATCTGTCAATCACTTTTATCAGCCAATGGTGACGTTTGTTGATCCACGACGTCAGGGCAGTCTCACATTTCACCACACACACATTTCTCTCACAAATACACAGATGTTTCACAGAACAGAAGCAGTTTGTAAACGCACATTCAGCAATTCACATTATCTGTAGATTTACATTACATGTGTGCCTCAAAATAATATTCGTGAAGTAGAGCGTGTGCACTTCAGAATTTGTATTACAAGTTTGCAAAAAAATACATTTTTGTGAAACAAAACATGTGCATTTGTGGGAAAACACTGGAAGAGTTCATTATGATAATGTTCTGATTCCATAAAACCTCAACTTAACATAAAGTTCTTGCTCATCCATACATTAATGTTGGAGATTAATGATGATGGCAGAAAAGAGAGGAGTCATTGGGGGAGACGGAGAGATAAAATACAACTGGGTGTCGTCAGCATATAAATGATAGTTGATGTTGTTGGGTGGTAGCATGTAAATGGAGAATAAAATAGGACCAAGAACGCTTCCTTGTGGGACACCAGAGTTGGAGTGTTGATGAAGAACCTATGCTGAGATAGAATTGTCTGAACCAGGATAAAACAAGGTCGGAGAGACCCGCCCATTTCTCAAGTCGGTTGATTAAAATCTCATCGTCAATTGTGACGAAAGCTGCACTAAGTTCTAAGAGAATTAAAACTATCACGTAATTTTAATCAAAAATCATTTTAACATGATTTACAACTTTCAGCAGAGCTGTCTTTAAGAAAGTACAAATACTGAAAGACTGTATTCAAGTACAGTACTTAGGTAAATTTACCACTGTCTAAATGTAAATGAATCCTGTGGATTGGTCTAGAACATAGACAACTAGCAGCCCGGGAGCCACATTTGGCCCTCGGTCTAATTTTATGCGGCGCCAAAGTAAATGTACAAAATGACACAGGAATACACAAAACAAGAGCAAGTATACATACACAAAGATTTACAACAGTGCAGAAAAATACAGTAAAAGACAAGATGCACAAAATGCCTCACAACGAGCAAGACAACAACAAACATACACAGAATGAGAGAAAAACACACAAAATTACTAAAAAAAACTCTGTGTTCTTTTCTGTATTAATGCTCAGATCACTCATTATTCTAAATGTTGATATGAATGTTGAACATGTGACCCCCCGATCAAACAAACACATTTTTGTGGCCCTGCTGTAATAATAGTTGTCTACCTCTGGTCTAGAAACTCTCTCCACTCTGAGTGAGATCAGGTTCAAAGCTGTTGAGATGTGATGGTCAGTGCTTTGGTCAGAACTCCTGACTTAACACAACTGTTTGTCTTTAAAAACCTCCGTTAGCAGCTCTGTGGTTTGTCCTCAACCATCTTTACCACACTTTTTTCTGGCCTTTTGTTTTTTTAAGGCCCCCAAAACAGCATTGATTGTTTCCAACAATGACTTTCTGTCGTCGTGGTAATGATTATGCAGATGTGGCACAACCTTTCTGTTTGACGGGCGGGTCCCGGGGGGTTCTGGTGACACAGAGGCTGTTTCCAAGTCGACAGGCGACGGACATCCTCCCTCCCTGCAGCCCACACCCCACCTGACCCCCTTCCTTGTGCTTAGTTTGGCCTTTTACGGACCACGATGAAGGTGATGGAGAGGAGCGATCAGCTGATACATCATCATCAAATCATTGGAAATCCAAAAGTTCTGAAACAGCGAGCGTTTTTAAAGTTGTTTTAATGCAATTAGGGTCGCAATTTGGTCTAAAAAAATTCTGTAAACAAATAAATAATAAATGATTATTAGACACAGAGCCAAGCTACAATGGCTAACACTAACCCTAACCAATAAGGCTAACCCTGACCCAAACCAATAAAGCTAACCCTGACCCTAACCAATAAGGCTAACACTAACCCCCCCCCCTTTTTCCTAACCCTAACTTCCCCTCCCTATACCTAACCTTAACCCCCCCGTACCCTGACCTCAACTTTCCCTTCCTAACCCTAACCCATCCCCTTCCCAACCCTAAACCCTCCTTCCCATACCTAACCCAAACCCCTTACCCTACCCTAACCATTTCTACCTCATTAATTTTTAACTTTTATTAAATAATTTATGAATTTTTAGTAAGTTTTTAGAGGTTAACACTGTTTTATAAATTTTTAACCCCCCCCTTTTTTTTATGACAATCAGGTTGCTGCGCTGGGACCACGCCCCCTGGTGCTCCTAACTCCCATGGGGACCTATGCCTCCTTTTATGTCCTTTTTATGGGTGTCTGGATGTTTTATTAATTTACTATTTTTTATTTTTTATTTATTTATTTTTTTTTATAATATTTTTTTTTTTTTTAAATGATAAAGGGGATATCTCACCTGGGGTGTGAAAGGATGTCCTGTGCCAGTGCTATTTTTAAAGAACCCTAACCTAACCAATAAGGCTAACACTAACCCTAACCAATAAGGCTATCCCTGACCCTAACCAATAAGGCTAACACTAACCCTAACCAATAAGGCTATCCCTGACCCTAACCAATAAGGCTAACACTAACCCTAACCAATAAGGCTAACTCTAACCCTAACCAATAAGGCTAACTCTAACCCTAACCAATAAGGCTAACTCTAACCCTAACCAATAGGGCTAACACTAACCCTAACCAATAAGGCTAACACTAACCCGAACCAATAAGGCTAACACTAACCCTAACCAATAAGGCTAACACTAACCCTAACCAATAAGGCTAACTCTAACCCTAACCAATAAGGCTAACACTAACCCTAACCAATAAGGCTAACTCTAACCCTAACCAATAAGGCTAGCACTAACCCTAACCATTAAGGCTAACTCTAACCATAACCAATAAGGCTAACTCTAACCCTAACCGATAAGGCTAACACTAACCCTAACCAATAAGGCTAACTCTAACCCTAACCAATAAGGCTAGCACTAACCCTAACCATTAAGGCTAACTCTAACCATAACCGATAAGGCAAACACTAACCCTAACCAATAAGGCTAACACTAACCCTAACCAATAAGGCTAACACTAACCCTAACCAATAAGGCTAACTCTAACCCTAACCAATAAGGCTAACACTAACCCTAACCAATAAGGCTAACACTAACTCTAACCAATAAGGCTAACACTAGCCCTAACCAATTAGGCTAACACTAACCCTAACCAATAAGGCTAACACTAACCCTAACCGATAAGGCTAACACTAACCCTAACCAATAAGGATAACCCTAACCTAACCGATAAGGCTAACACTAACCCTAACCAATAAGGCTAACTCTAACCCTAACCAATAAGGCTAACACTAACCCTAACCAATATGTTTAACTCTAACCCTAACCAATAAGGCAAACACTAACCCTAACCAATAAGGCTAAAACTAACCCTAACCAATAAGGCTAACACTAACCCTAACCAATAAGGCTAACACTAACCCTAACCATTAAGGCTAACTCTAACCCTAACCGATAAGGCTAACACTAACCCTAACCAATAAGGCTAACCCTGACCCTAACCAATTAGGCTAACACTAACCCTAACCAATAAGGCTAACACTAAGGCTAACTCTAACCCTAACCGATAAGGTTAACACTAACCCTAACCAATAAGGCTAACCCTGACCCTAACCAATTAGGCTAACACTAACCCTAACCAATAAGGCTAACACTAACCCTAACCAATAAGGCTAACTCTAACCCTAACCAATAAGGCTAACTCTAACCCTAACCAATAAGGCTAACTCTAACCTTAACCAATAAGGCTAACACTAACCCTAACCAATAAGGCTAACTCTAACCCTAACCAATAAGGCTAACTCTAACCTTAACCAATAAGGCTAACACTAACCCTAACCAATAAGGCTAACTCTAACCTTAACCAATAAGGCTAACACTAACCCTAACCGATAAGGCTAACTCTAACCTTAACCAATAAGGCTAACACTAACCCTAACCGATAAGGCTAACTCTAACCCTAACTGATAAGGCTAACTCTAACCCTAGACCAAAACTGCTGATGGTCAAATCAAACCTGTTCTCACTCAGATCAACACTGGGTTGTGTTCAATAGTATAATTATGTGTAATAGTGAGTAGTGATGTATGTATGAAATTAATTAACCTTGTGTGTGTCATTATGAACTTTTGGTGTTTGTGTATAGTTTACTGTCTTATTCTGTATATAACCCCATGTGACCCCAGCCCCATGTGACCACGCCCCCATTTGGTACAACAGATGGAAATTAGCCACTGGCTACAATCTAGTGTTTACATGTATTTTTCATTCATGTATGTCCAATAACACACACTGTCCCAATCAAATAAATAAATAAATAAGTAACTAATCATTAGTGATGTGAACACTATGTACATGTGGCTCAAAGCTGATCACATTTATTAACCTTTATGTGCTGGAGTTCCTGAGATATTGGAAGCTAAAAATAGAATTAAAATAAGGACACATACCCCCACTCACTAAATTGTGAGCCGTGTCTGAGGGGTTATAACTCAAGTATATTTCATGAACATTAAACTGTTTTAGCAAAAAGTGAGCAGGTATTAAATAATGATAGTTTCAGACATGAGGTTCTCTCTCTGTATTCTGTTAACTTCATTTATTTGTGTTATTTCCTTTAAAACAGTAAAAACTGGTGAGTCATTATAAGGTGGTTGTTAACCTTATTCACTTGGAATAAATAAATAAATAAATAAATAAATAAATAAATAAATAAATAAATAAACAATTTTTTTCTGAATAATTTGTTTTTGATTTGTTTTTCAGAGTAATTTTTTTTTTTTTCTGACAATTTATTTTCCAGTGTTTTACATAATTTTTTTTCAGTTTTTTGTGCTAATAACAGAAAAAAAAAGTCAGAAAAACTAGAAAAAAAATCAGCACGTAAAACAGAAAACATGAAAAAAAATTGCCTGAAAAACAAACCCTAAAATAAATTATTCAGAAAAATGCATTTTTTTTTCCCGTGAATGCAATACGCCACTGTAGATTTTTGACTAAACTGAAACTTAGTTTTTGTTCTGCCAAACTTCCTGTTTGCTCCTCCCTCCTGCTAAGTAGAGGGCAGAACTAGGTGGAAGCCCCTCCCACTTGTGAGTGCACACACCTGGTTGTATTAATGACTCTAACCTGTTCCAATGGCAGTGATTTTTTAACAGTTTAATAGTTGTTTCTCCTCATTAGGACTGAACTTTAATGTTTGATGAACATCTCATGGTAAGAACCTTTAAATATAAGGTCGTTTAATTTGACACGTTTATTAATCTGACGGAGGTTTTGCTGAGTCATGAGTCAGTTTTGTCTGACCGATGTTTATCTAATACCTCACACTGAGGATGTACTTGTGACGTCTATCAGGACACAGTCATGTTTGCTCACAAATGATTGTCTACGTTTGTGAACATTTGAATTTTTTTTTATCATCCATTAAAATTTTAAAAGCTACTGAAATAAATAAATCATGAAGAATAACACTAAACCATAGTTGTCATTCCTCTGATTAGGGCTGAGCAATATATATCAAGATTCAAGATATATCAAGTTTTCTATTTTGGTGATCTAAAAAATTACAATATCACCTATATATATATATATATATATATATATATATATATATATAAATGATTATAGCTCATTTTTGTGTTAAAATACTTGTTTTAGGAAGCACTGCTTTCTCTAATGCTCAGAACATCATAATATTCAGTTAGATGATCACTGAGTGTCCTAACCCAGACCAACTAAACAATCCACACTCACACGTGCTGTCCTTTAGAGAAGAAAAAGCCAAAAGTGGCACATATTGTGCAGTCTTTTATTAATAAATGTATGTGTTATATTTTGAATCATCAAATTTAAACCAAATAGTTTTTCTGGTTTGACTTCATTTTGAGAACAAAAAATATTGCGATATGAGTTTTGGTCCATATCGCCCAGCCCTACTATACACATAATTCAGTTTCAGTATTTAATAAAGAAATGTGAATTTATCCACAAATGTTCACAGCTGTTAAATCTGTAGTTTATGAAATGATCTGTACTTTTACTCTATACTCTATAGTGGGCGTGGCTTATTTAAGAAAAATAGATGGTCACATGACCCTGTAAAATGTGCTATGAGCGTCTGGCACTGATTTACTCTAAGAAAGTAAGTAAAGTGAAAAGATGATTTTTCCTTTTATTTTTTAAAAAGTTAAAATATGTCAACATATTATTTGATTATTATATCATTTTTTTATAGCTGATTTTGTATTAAAATACTGGTTTTAGGAGTTGCTGCTTTCACTACTTCTCAGAACATCATTAAAAGCTCAGTTTGATGATCACTGAGTGTGTCCTAACTGCACAACTCACTCACACGTGCTGTCTCTTAGAGGAGAAAAAGCCAGAAGTGGAACTTATTGCATCAACAAATTTAACCCTGAATGATCTTTCTGGTCAGACTTTATTTGAAATAAAACTATCGAGATTTATATTGTACAGTATATCGCTATTGAGATATGAGATTTGGTCAATATCGTCCAGCCCTACTACCTATGATAGATCATATCGTTTGCAGTATTTCATAAAGAAATGTGAATTTATAATAACATAATCTGTAGTTCATGAAATGATCTATACTTTCACTCTATTCTCTATAGTGGGCGTGGCTTGGTAAAAAAACAAGATGGTGGATAGGTGGTCACATGACCCTGTAAAACGTGCTGTTTTAGTCTGGCACTGGTTTATCCTCCATGGATTGGCTGTCTGCTCTCCCTCTGACAGCAAGTCTTCATCATATCTTCACTTTTCCTCTTCTCTTCTTCAAATCATTTTTTCTTTCATATTAAGTTTCCCCCCCCCCCCCCCCCCCCGCCCCTCCCTCGCCATGCCACAGGGTTTTATTTGACAGGATATATTCCAGGCGATGTGGCGTGTGGTTGTAGATCTCAGGATGTGGCAGACGTTATCGAGCGGCCTCGTTTGCATACATAAATCTATCGGCTATCTGACACTTGCCAATATTGTGGGCAGCAGGGAGCGGCGGTGCTGAGTCGGCCAGGTCACATTATCATTGGTGATGGAGCTTTGATGAAGTGTGACAGCGTAGTGCAGCTGCTACTGAGAATCTACACTGTAAAAAATAGGACTTTAGCATCAATCTGTGGCTCTTTCAAGAATACGTCTGTCACCATGTGTCTGTGTTTATTTCTATCATGATCGATAACTCTAGGGTGATCATATTTAGATTTCCAAAGAGACGACACATTGTAACGGCAAAATACAATAAATAAGTTGTTATTGACTGTATTTCTAAAAACTTCCGACACATTACAAACATCCATTAACACTTACATTAACGTACACAAACACTAGCTACCAGAGGTGACAAGTATAAATACTTTGTTACTGTACTTAAGTAGATGTTCAGGTATCTGTACTTGAGTATTTATTTTTTTGGTGACTTTTTACTTTTAGTCCTTACTTTTTAAACAAATATCTGTACTTTCTAACCTTACATTTTTAAAAATAAACTTGTTAATTTTAAGACTTTTGAAGATAACGTTACAACCTAAAAACATGTAAAATGTTGGTCGTTTAAAAATGTTAAAAACTCAAAGCCGCTCTGGGTTTTAATGAGCATTTGAAATTTTACTCCTGGTGTTCAAAAGCAACAGATTTAATTTGTTTCCATTTTTCTACAAGTTTTTAAAAAATAAAAGTGCCAGTGGCATGTTCAGGTATTTAACCTTAACATAAAAGTGGGAATGATATTTATTATAAATTATAAAACAAGGAATCTACTGATTACTGGCTCATCAATCAATGACATTTATACAAACGCACTGTGGTAAAAAAAAAAAGAGAAAATTGCTTTTCATATTTTTTTTATGAAAAACTAATCAACAATAAATGATTATCAGACCCAAACACACACTGACTGTGTGACTATTTAGAAGAGCTGACATGTCCACCAGATAGGATGTATAGCAGATCTATTTCTATATTCTGAGAGAGTGGGTGGAGCTTATTACTATACCATATTTACCTTTCTATGTAATGGAGTTACAGACATATTGGAAGATAGTTTACCCTGAGAACTGGCCCATTGGGCTTCACTCCCTCTGTTTCTTTTTTATGTGTGCTAAATAAATAAATGAAACTGAGAAATGTCTGTATTCTGATTGGTCGACCAAAGATTAAAACTACAGCTTGGGGAGGTTAATCAGAATTTGTCCAGGAATATTGGGAACTTTTTAAAAAGCGGCCAATAAAGCAGTGCGTTCTATATACAGAAAATACATTTATTCATTTGAAGCGGCCCAAGACCTTTAGGGGCGGGGTTTACAGAGCCTGTGTCTGATTGGACGATGTAGGTTCCAGTTCAGTCCTACGTTTCTTTTATGATTGTCAAACGTTTGAACAAACGAGTCACTGAAGAAGAAGAACCTGAGAATGTTTGAAACATGTTTTTATAAATCAGTTAATACAATAAAATATAAATAAGAAGAAAGATTCAAACACATTTCATTCTGGTGCGCGTGTGTGTGTGTGTGTGTGTGTGTGTGTGTGTGTGTGTGTGTGTGTGTGTGTGTGCGCAAGCGTGCAGGTATTTTCTTTGTTTCAGAGGAAAAGGTCAGAGTAGCTTTGAGAATAAATAATGGTGTGAAAGAAAAGCTGGTTCTGTCAGAGACAACGGAACACTTTGGTTTGTTGTTGTTGGAGCTATTAGCTTGTTTGTTTATTTTCTATGTACCGGACAGGAGAACATGCTATGTTCCCATCCCATTCACTGTCACATGCCAAGAAACACAAAGACACTTCAAATAAATGATGGTTTTCATCTATTTTCACACAGAAGCTGGTCCTCATAATGACTTATTATTTAAAGTGTGTTTGGTCACTCCCACTCTAAGTCCTTCTATTCTCAGGGTTTGTGTGTTTTCAACAGTGTCCCTCCCTCGCATCGCTCCACTCCTCATCCACAGACAGATCCACACGTGTTAAAATCAAAAGCTGTATAAAAAAAATTGAGACTAAATTAACAACAATTTTAACAGTATATGCTTTCCTTTGACCTTCAGGGCCTGTACTACGAAGCTGGATACATATATTTAGCATCTCTGTTAGCAGGCGTTACTTAACCCAACATTTACAATCCCAGAGCAGCTGTACTACGTAACTGGTTATCAACACTTAAAGGGCCAGTGTGTGACCCTATGCAGCGGTAGGACGATTATCACCTTACATGGATTAGTTCTGTGGTTACAATAGGTGAGGATGACAAGAAAGCGACGTACTCGCTCCAGCGAGTGTTTGAAGCAGCTGAAACAGCTGATTGACTCTGCTGCTGCTGCCGCACACACCCTGAAACAATGTTTGTCTGACTCACAATCACAATAGCCTCTTAAATATCCATGTGTTTTACTGTAATGTGCAGTTTTTTGGTTAAAAACTAAAATGGAGATGGTGAAAAATAGCAGAATACTGGACCTTTAAACCAGGGGTTTCTAAGCTGGCTGTGTAGTGTCTGACCAATCACAACGTGGAGAAATCATGCTGATCAATCAGCCTACTTCACCATCAGGAATTGTTTTTTAGAAATATGAAGAATTAAAAATCATGTAAAAAAAACAAACAAACTGCTGGAATGCTGGCAGGAAATTTCAGACTGTTAATACATACTGTACATTTGTGAGGTTATACAATATTAATTAATCGGTCAATGAACCGACACATTGAGGAGCTTGAAAGATTTCCATGTAAACTTAGTGATTTATAAAAAATAACTGTGTGAAAATGTGCACAAACATTTTGGAGACGTTAGGAAATGGTGCAAAATGTGCTACAATCAATCTTTACAGGTGTACTGCACGAGTCAAAAATAATAACCGACAGGAGTATTGGTATTTCACCTGCGTACAACCAGACAAACGTTGTGCATGGTGACATCACAGAATTACTGGCACAGACTGCAGACTAGCTTAACCTCAGAGCTCAGACGCTCTGTTGAGGACCAGCATCTCACACACAACGAGGACTTTCTACTGTTAAATGTGTGACGAGGAGGGGGTTGAGATGTTCCCTGTCCTCCACCTGTAGCAGACAGATCTGAGACTCTCCTCCCCAACCACGTTCATTCAGCCTAAAAGTGATTTCAAAGTTGAAAAATTTGAACTTTTCAAGCAACATCTCCCCCGTCCTTCACTGTCTGTAGAGCCGAGGCAGCAGCCCCTCCCTCCCGCTACAGTGACATGGCTGCAGTGGGAGGCTTCCTCAACTTGGGCAACATTAAAGCTGTTAACTTCTTTATTATTCCTACATTCTGAGTGAACTCATCCTTTAGAAACTCTGTAAGTTGATCATTTAAACCAAAAAAGCGACGCTGTCTATGATACGTGCTGTAAACACTGAGACACACTGTTTCCTGGTCATGACGTCACTGGAGCGATGACGTGACCAAAAAGTGACTCATCACGTGTGATTAAAGTGACTGCAGTCGCTACAGTTGCGTTCAGTGTGTTTAAGTTTCCAATGGTGATTTACCACAGCAAGAAGTTAACCAGCGTTATAGTACGGGACACGTGGAATATATCCTGGAAGTTAACCCCCCAGACCCAACACAAAGGTCAGACACAGCCCCTCAGCACCTATAGTGCTAGACACCAGTGAAGCCCCCCCAGAGAGGCCGTACATTCATTACCTGGCAGTCCTCTGGTTGTAGTGTGGTGGAACACACCCTGACAGAAGTGCTTTAGTATGCAGGAGAACACATGATGGTGAACCAGAGTTAATAGCTCTGCTGTGGTAAAGCTTTGATCTTTAAACCCCAACACACACACACACACACACACGCACGCACGCACGCACGCACGCACGCACGCACGCACGCACGCACGCACACACACACACACTCTCTCTCTCTGATATAAACACAGAGTGGCACAATTTAATGAAGTTCTGTTCTTTGAAGGTGGTGGTGTTGCAGGTGGATGGAGGGATGGAGGGGAGAGGTATTAGGACCCTCTGCTCCTTCAACTCATCTGTTTCTCAGAATAGTTTCCCCGACAGATCAATACTCCGCTTTTCTCCTGGCCTTTCAGCGCTGTCGCCCGTCATTAGGGCGATGCAAATTCATGTCAGAAAGTGTCCCGACGCATCTGCTGTCAGCGCCTGGTGCTCAAAAACATCTCAGCTCAGCAATAAACGGGGTGAGGGCCTCATTTCTCACACGGCCCACAGAGAGGGAGACCTTTTCCATCAAAGTTTTCTCTCTCCACCTTGACAAGACGAGGATGCAAAAGGACACTTGGTAAAGTTGTTCTTTTTCTAGACGGAGTGAAAAGAAGTCAGTTCTTTGATAGCTGACACTGACAGGTCAGCACAGGCTGGAGTGAAAGCAGTTGGAGTACAACACCAGAGTAATACAGCATCAGCAGGGTTTTTATTTAGATAAGGAGATTAATATCTGCTGATGACAGTTGTCTTTTAACATCATCATGGATTTGAACACAATCACATTAGGATGATTAGTCTATGTTTTAAGGGTTAACATCATGGGCCTGTACTATGCTCCTCAGGGATGGTTAAATGCAGAGGACAAATTCCATTAATGTACTAACATTACATGGCCAATTAAAGGCGAAAACCCCGATTTAATCTTTAATCTTAATCTTTGATTTAATGAAGCTCGATTTCCTCTTCTCTCTTTTATTCCTGCATTTATCTGGTGTGTCCTGTACTATGACGTACCGGTCATACGCTGGCTAACATGACCCTGACGTTAGCCAGCGTATGACCGGTACGTAACGTACCCGACCTGTATTTCAGTGGATTCAGCTCAGCCTGTAGTTTGACGTGGGCTCTTGTTATAGAGATCTGTGCTTATGTTGTGAAGCAGAGAACTGAAAAAGTTGTGACTTAAGGGCCTGGTGTGTGTGCTGTGAATGTGGGTTAGCTACAGTTTTAGCTTCTATAGTTTCTTCGGATTACAGAGAGTTATAGAATGTGTAATTTCATTCATTCTTTACAACATTTAGACCTGTGAGAGCCACGGAAACTGGAGCTGCCCCCACCGGTGGGTCTGTTGGGGCTGAAGAGGTTAAGTGAAAGTATTTATGGAGGGTCTCCGAAAGTGTGCGAAATGTGTGAATGACGTGTCTACGTGAGTTTTATGAATCAAATGAGCACATGTTGATATTCTACTTGGTCACTTTCTCACTTCAAATGTTTTCAGAACTTTCAAAATAAAGGTGGAGAATCAGAGATATTTAGCCTCTGTGTGAACAAGTTTTTTAATGCTGGAGGTTCCAGATGCATCTTGGGAAACTTGGAAGTATTCCATTTTCCATTTTGGGCTGTCGGTTGCCGTCAAGGACCTGCCCCCCCCCCCCCCCCCCCCCACACACACACACACACACACACACAGTCACACGAGTGCAGACCCCCAAGTGGCCTTTGCCTTGAATGGTTTTTAAAGAGGGGTCCGGGTCGTCTGGATCTTTCCCCCTCTGTTGTGGGCGGGCGGTTGTTGGGCATCTCCCCACACAGTTTGACCCCACATTGCCCCCTCCCCCTGGTAGGTCATTTGTCGCACCTGGGCGAGTCCCCCTTGCGCCTACGTGGAGGCTTCCCACCAAGCAAGGACTTGGAAGTATACTTCAGTGGCAATGCTCATCATCCTAATCATATATAGTATATAATAGACAGTATGTACTCATTGAGTTTAGAGTATATAGTCTCTATAGGGGGTCCTGGGTCTTCCTCGGGATCTCTTACTGGGGGGACGTGCCCTGGACACCTCATCTCAATGTGGAGGAGCAGTGGCTCTACTCCAACCTATGTACGCTCCTTTGGATTCTTAATCATCACTTGTGGGTTTTAAACTGACCCGTTACCTGGGGTCCGTTTGCTTTGGGAGACCCTTCCAGGGGTCTTTAAGTTCCTGACCACATAGAATAATGTTGCACCCTCTGCTCCAACAGTGTGGGAGAGGTACGGTGGGAACTTTTGGACAAATAACGGGACAGAGACGTAGTTGATGTCCTGCTTCCTCCTTATTTTATTCAAAAGTAACACTTTATGAGCAGGTGCAAAAAACACAACTCTGTGCGTCAGAAGCAATCGATCGGCAAACCATAGAACACTCAAATTGCAAATTACATAGTATTTACACTATATCAGTAATATTTTAGCAATTATAGAAAAATAATAATTGTGAAATAAAAATCCTTTTTAACTCTTGTTCCACTTTTAAACCGTATACGATATACTTTTAAAGTCATTTTAATCAATCCCTGTTTAACCATTTTTAAGCTGTCACAGTAGCTCCAGGGTTATTCTAAGGTAGCAGCTCACGGAATAGTAATAAAAATAATAATCAAAGATACATTTTTTTATTTAATCTTTCCTTAATAAATCAAATTAAATAAAATCTGTACATTTGTATAAAGTCAAATAGGAAACAATGACTTTAGATCCAGTTGTATTCCACATAATAATGCTGTTTAATTCCTTTCTCACCTCCTGCTTTTCCTTCTGTAGCTTATTAAGATTTCAAAGATACAAATATCCGAGGGCTGATTGCTTGCAGGGAATCTGTCTTTAATTATTACAGGTGTAGAAGTGTGGGGTGATGTTGGCAGGGCAGAGGCTGATGGAAAACTAGGTTTTTTCACTAAATTAGAGCTGGGGGTGGGGGGTGGGGGATCTATATATTGATGATCTATCAGCGGGCCACAGATCAACAGAAGTGCTTCTGACTCGTCTGTAGAGACGAACAAACTGGCTCTGATGTTTGGTGGCACCTCCAGCTCTTCCTGTGGCCACCGTCAGGGTTTAGACCCACCTTCATCTTCTGAGCGGAGGAAGAGGAGGAGGGAGGGGCCACATCGCTAACCTTTCTAATCCTGGTGACTCCCCACTGCACGGGTGGAGGTCCTGAATCAAAATGTAAATGCTGCAGCCTTTGAGGGAAGCAGAGCGGCTCATATTGATTCTATGAAGTGAGGACTTGGAGTCGCTCTGTTCAACAACCAAATTGTTTTTCCGTAACATTCTGTGTGACTGGAATTACCTGGAGTTCAGTTGACTTTCAGCTGCGTCAGAAATTACATTTCTACTTTCACAACCCAAAACCCCTCCTGGATATCACACTGCTACAGTTAATAACCAGATGAACATTACAGGGATATGTATTTTAGCCTGATTAAATATGAGTTATGACCTTTTTATCTTTTTCAAAGCAACATGAAAGAGCATATGCCTGGCCTCGATAAACCAAACAATGAATGACGTTTACGTATACAGTACTAGAGGTTAGTAACGATTCCATTCAAATCATAATTCGTTGTTGATAAATATTGATTGAAAACGATTCGATCCAAAACAATTCAGTGACTTTTTATCCAAAATAATAATGTGTACAGTGTGAATTAAATAAATCTGGATATTCTTGTAAGGGAATCGTTGATAAATTAATAATGGACATAAACAAGTAAACATTTAATTTGAATAAAGTCCAACCAACACTTCAGTTTAAATTAACAGGATGTGAACTTTTCTGCTCTCATTTTTAATAATCAGTACATTTTCAATAAAAATACATATTAGGTTTACCTGACTTTTCTGATTGTTTTTATACATCAAAATAATACAAAATTAATATCAACAATGATGTGTAAAAACAACTTATTTTGAACATTTTGCGTATTTTTGTATAACAGCATCACTGTTAAATTGTGTACATATGAAAAATAATTGTAAATCTAAATGTTAATTAGGTTGCCAAGTGTAAAGATAAATGTTTAGAAAATACACAAAGTGGGCAGGTCGGCGCCTGTTAATCACACGGCCCCGCCCACACTCCACACACCCCACCCTCCATGTCTTCTGCATCCTACACATCTTCACCACTGACAAAAGTGAGATGATCAGTTTGGAGCAATCCCGCCATGTTAATTTCAGATTTAACATTTATATACAGTATATTTAGATTGAGCATTTATATTTTCACTGAACATTTAGATTGAGATTAAAATGTAACATTTAGATTTACACTTAACATTTATATTTAACATTTATATTTAGATTTAACATTTCTTTTTGGTTTAACATTTACATTCAGATTTAAGATTTACATTTGATTTTCATGTGAACACATTTTTAACAATGATATAGAACATGGTGTTTTACATGAATGAGCTAATTGTTAAAATTATGGTGGCTATGAAAAAGTGACAGTTTTTACATTTGGCACCCATACTGGTCTGATACATACATACATACTTAGAGTATGAGATCTGAAATAATTTCATCTACACATCAGTGATTGACCTGCAGTGCTACACAGAGTAGAGTCTGTAGATCTCTCTGAAATGACTGCAGCAGGGATAGCTGTACGAGTTTCAGTGAGGCTGCCTGCCAGTCAAGGCTATACTATACCAGGCTGGTGATGGTTGGCGTCTGCTGCCAACCGTCTAAAATAATTATGGTAAGGTCAGCACAAAGCTAAAGCTGCTAAAGTGTCTGACAACTCGATAAATACAGTAACAAAGTTGCTAAGATGGCCAAAGTGAAGGGAGATGTTTTTGTGGTCTAATAACTCTAAAGGAAACATGGAGCACTAAATACTAAAACTCAGGGACACATTGTGAATTAAATTTAACTGCTTAGAGAAAGCTTTAGAAATTTAAATACCTGATATTATTGCTTCAACCCACTTTTATTTTAAAATCCCAAATGTCCCAATCACATGATTAGGGAGGGCTAACTTTCACATTTGAACCGATTCTCTGTACCAGTGAATCTGTATCGGTACTTAACAGTAATCAATGATAAATAATCAAATCTAAAAATGTTCCAATTTACAATATTTACTTCTCGTACTCATAATAATTAACAATATAATGATAATAAACTAACAAATATATCAAACCATCATCCAACTGTTTGTATTGTAGCAACATTTGTTTCTCAAATTTCTTCATGAAAACCCTGAACTACAGTGTTTTTAGTTTATAAAATTATTTTTTATTAATGTACAAATTATGAAGCAGCTGTGCCTGGTATGTCTTTGGAGTCTGCGGCTCTGGAGGCGGAGTCAGCATCTAATGTTAGCATTTCTGTTAGCGTCTCTCTGTTAGCATCTCTCTGTTATCATGTAAAGCACATTGAGTTGCCTTGTGTATGAAATGCGCTATACAAATAAATTGTACCTTGCCTTGTTAGCATTTCTGTTAGCGTCTCTGTTAGCGTCTCTCTGTTAGCATCTCTCTGTTACCCCTTTTTGACCAAAAGAGCCAAGTTTTCGTTTGACGCTAGTGCCAGAAACGTGTTAGTTTTTTTATCATCTCTAGCGCTGTCATCCTGACTGTAGTGTAATCCCACCCACTAGCTAGAGAACGTAGCAGCAGCGGTCACGTGATATCAATTCACTAATGCACTGTGAACCTACGTATAGCATTTAGCATAGCACGGTTATGTCCAAAGGCAGCATAGAGAGCTGCCTTTGGACGTAAATGGTTTTCCTCTTGGAGAACTGACTGAGCATGAGCAAACATAAAAACACGCTATGGGAACAGAGGCAGAGCAGCAACGTGCCTTTGGGAGGGGGCGTGGCCTCCTCCTGGCTCCTCCTCCTGCTTTACAGCAGAGTGAGAATGTGCAGCATCTCTGCCGTATGAAACGCACAAAATGCGGACACTTTCAAACTTATAGGTACTGTAGGCTATTGGAAATGGAAAAATAAATAATTTATAATTATATTATAATTAAAACAAATAATCAAAATATCAATTCACCCTTGGGTAGGCACTGCCTACCTTGCCTACCCTGACTGACTGCACGTCATTGGGTGGTACTGAAGGAATTCTGCCGGTACCTACTGTAAAAAGTGCAGAATGTGGTACCCACCCTTACACATGATCTACTTTAGAAACAACATACGTCCCACAGAGACCCCATGACCTGTACTGAGTAAAGGCAGCATCTATGTAGAGCAGATTGGTTGTGTTTGCATTGATGATAAATATCTAGGATGAGTTTTTATAGAAGGAATCACTTCCTGTGGCCACTTCAGAATAAGTTCAGCTGTGAGAACAACACATATCTTAATCTGCTAGAATTCACATCGTACACTACATGGCTGCTGGGTTTCATAGCGTTGATAGTTTGTTAAACTACTTTTTTCTAACTGTAATAGTTTGTCTAATAATTGGTGGCAGGATGTGTTGTGCACAGTGAACTGTATAAAGAGGATTCAGCTGACCAGTCCATCCATCATCACATACTGTAGTAGTTTCTCTTATGTTTGCTCCTCAAACTTGGTTTTTGGTTTAAAACCATCGATCATATTCTGCTGGATGACAAAATAAAGGCCGTCCCAACCATGGCGCGCTCTTTTTTCTTTTTCTAACTTTACTACGTATGTGGTCCTGCGATGGACTGGCACCCTGTCCAGGGTGTACCCCCGCCCAGTGCCCAATGAGAGCCGGGGATTGGCACCGGCAGACCCCCGCTACCCTGATAAACAGGAACAAGTGGGTGTGAAAATGGATGGACTACGTATGTGTGGTATCATTAGTTTCTATTTCTGCAATAACAGAAAATTAACTCAGATTATACCAACACAGTAAAGTATGTTTGTCATTAGAAAAACTTCATGTCATTAAATAAAGAGTGTAGTACATGTACATGCTTTGAAATGCATTGACAGTACAGTGTAAAATCTGGTGTGTATATATATATGTGTTTATATAATTAAAAAACAAAAACAAGACTAAATAATTAATTTTATTTAGAAAGTGCTTCTACTCAAAGACACCCAAAAATGAAACATCAGACATAAAATAACAGACATGAACACAAGGAACGTAATAATATAATACGCATAAATAAAAGAACATGAACATTATTAAAAAAAGTCAGGTAACTCATCTGAAACTTAATCAACCTAAAATCTCATTAATTCATCAATAATGTTAATGAATTGCATACATAATTGACTGGCCGAGAGCCAAATATAGTTTGTGGTGTTAAATCTACTAAGAGAGTCCATCCATCCATCCATCCATCCATCCATCCATCCATTCATCCATCCAGTATTCTGTTAATTTCTTTCACAATGCAAAAATTGGAAAACGTTACATTAGATTACACAACCTTAAATTACAGATGGTATTGTAAAAAAAAAGGGACAAAACCAAAACTGAGCCTAAACTTTAAACTGATTTTACAGAATG
Source organism: Gouania willdenowi (assembly GCF_900634775.1). Classification (NCBI taxonomy): domain Eukaryota; kingdom Metazoa; phylum Chordata; class Actinopteri; order Blenniiformes; family Gobiesocidae; genus Gouania; species Gouania willdenowi. The sequence goes on from NC_041052.1 coordinate 42,213,840, forward strand.
AATTGTGTGTTTACATTAAATGCAGAGTTTTATAAAGTGGTGCAGGTAGTTTCAAAGCAGCAGCAGCAGCAGAAGAAGTCCTCTGTATGTAGGTCACTGACTGTAATGTGAGCGTGTTTTCTGTACGTTGGTGGACTCAAAGCTACAAATGATGGGATCATGATGTATCATGTAACTGAGAAAGTCTCTTTGTTTCTGCTGTAAAATAAAATAAAAAATCAATATCAGGGGCAGCACAAAGCCTTGAGGGGCTGGAGAATCTCCTTTGGACTGACCAGGTGAGGGTTTAGGCTCAGGAGGAACTCTGAAATGCTGATTCTGCATTTGTCCTGACAGTGATACATGTGTCCAGTTAGCCTGGTACCACAGGGTCTGGCCCAGGATCATCAGCTGCAGACCAGTACCAGGTAACACCTTATTTTTAGAAACCAGGAGTCTGGAAGTTAGCAAATGAAGTGTAAAGAGCAGTATTTATTGTATGTGGGTTTTAGTTTGTTAAGTCAAGAAAAAGTAAGATCATTTCACAAAAATTAGCTTTATTTCAGTAAAAAAATAAGATTGTTTTGTTCACTAGGCTTGGACCACAAGTCACAGCAGTGGTTTTCAAACGTTTTAGGCTCAAGTCCCCCAACATTTTACTCAGAATTCAATCATACAAGTATTTAATATTATTCATAGAGTAGAACAAACAGTGTCCTTTACAATTTTAACATATTTCTGAAATATATATTTTATATCTTAGTTTGTATTAAAATGCTTGTTCTAGGTTGTTTTCTCTACTTTTCAGAAAATGTAAATCACAGTTAATGATCACAGTGTGTTCTAACCCAGACCTTCATCTAGACAAGACTCGCTACAGAACTCACTCACACGTGCTGTCCCCTAGAGGAAAAAAAAGACCAAGAGTGGCACATTTTGTGCAGCTGTTTGTTAATAACAGGGTTCCCAGAGATCCTTAAAGTCTTAAAAGGCATTAAATTTATGAATTTAAAAATAAGGCCTCAATTGTCATTGAAATGTCTTATATCAATAATTCAAAAATCTTAATTTTTAACACTAAGTATGATTGAAATAAGTCTCACATTTCAAAATATTTTTAAAAAAATGTATAAACTACATGGTTTTATTTTTTATGTTTGTTGTTGTGTAGTCATCTTGTGTTTTTGGTGTGATTTTGATTATTTCAGTCTGTTTTTTTGTGTATTTTACTGTCATTTTGTGTATTTTTGTGTGTTTACTTTGGGGGTCACCAGTTGCACATCTGTACTAGACACTGGAAAAAAAAATGAAACTCTATATAATGAATTTTTCCCCTAAATATGTTTACTGTGAAGTTGGTCTTCAATTTAATTTCAAATGACAATAAAAAAGACAATTAAAAAGTCTTGAATTTAATTTGAGTAAAGCTGTAGGAACCCTGAATATATGTGCATGTGTTACATATTGCATCAGCAAATTTAACCCAGAATCTTCTTTCTGGTCAGACTTTATTGAGTAAAAAATATTGAAATAAATATTGTATATTGTTGTTCTGAGAACAAATATTGAGATATGAGTTTTGGTCCATATCGCCCAGCCCTATTTAGAGGTCAAATCTAAAGTTGCCTATTAGTGTGAATTAAATATGACACGAGTCCCTGTCTCTGATGGATATTAAGCTCTATATGTGGATTTATAAAAGTACATTTAGAAAATAAATGCAGCTATATCTCTACCATCGCCATCAGTTCTTCCTATGTATTGTGCACACACACACACACACACACATATATATAAGGAAGGGACTCAGGAGATGAGTGTAAGTGAGAAACACACAAAGAGAGAGAGAGAGAGCGGTCCCACAGAGCCTCTATTGTTGACCTCTGACCCCTCAGTGGAGCATGTCCAGGGTCATTAGCCTGGTCTGGAGCCTGTAGCAGACATGCTGTTTCTAAATGTGCCAATAAAAAGGGCTGATGTTGGATACTGCTGAGGGTCATCGTATTGAATTACCATTACTGGATCACATCACTGTTCATCTGGGGAAATAGAATCAAGTCATGAAAAGCATAGTGCACTTAATAAGTGGAGTAATGTTGACATCCAACAACATAGGCAATAATATGATATATAGAGTCATTATAGACTCGTTCCATGTCTATGAATGACTTTGTACTTCAGCAGATATGGATTCCAGGGTTAAATTCAAGTTTCAATTTAGCGATACCATTCTGTAGGAGTGTTTGTGGTTCTTTATTTAGGTCATTGGGTCTGTAAATGGTATTTAAAATTACAGTTGTTTGTTGTCTAACCCAAACCCAACTCTGTGTTAAGTTATTAGTACAAAGTTCAACTAGGGTGACCATACATAACCTTACCTGTAAGATGGATTCTCCTGGTGTTCCCGCCTTTGCCTTTTCCAAACCAAGCCAAAATGATTTCAACCAATCATGAGGCAGTGTTGTGGTTTAGGGCGGGATATCCGGGTGTGACGAATGCAGATACGCCGAAGCTGTGTGTGTGTGTGTGTGCGTGTTCTGTCAGTGGTTGATGTGGTAGAAATAGTGTTTTGATGAGTCCAGCTCAGGTTGGACATCTGACAGCTCTGATTGCTAAGTTATTGATCCAAGGATGGGGTCACACCGACCCCATGCCCCCCCCCCCCCATTACTGACACACACACACACACACACACACACACACACACACACACACACACACACACACACACACACACACACACACACACACACACACACACACAGGTAATTGACAGTAAAGTGACAGTATGACAGCTATCATTGTTGGTCTGCTGAGCTCAAAAAATATCAAAACATCACTTCCTGTTACATTTTTCTCACCAATCAAACTATTTCAGCTACAGACCAGACCTCACATTGTGACATGAGTGAGTGCGTAGATAGCGAAGGTGAATTTAGTGTGTATAATTCAACCCATTGTATGTAGGTATTTGCAGGGGTGGAAAGAGTACAGTAAAAATCTACTGAAATAGAAGTACTGTTACTTTGATGTATTTTTACTTAAAGGGCCCATGTTATGCTAAAACAGCAGAGTTATCAGATCAAACAGATCTCACATATTTGCTCTAGACAAAGAAACAAATAAAAAGTGACACTTTCAGAGCAATGTTGTGTTTACAGAAGTGCTGACACATTAAAACACACTGACAAAAAAACATTTATCACAGTTCTCTGGAACTGTAAATAAAGATTGATTGATTAGTGAAGTTATTGATTGATTAGTTCTCTCTCTCTCTCTCTCTCTCTCTCTTTCTCTCTCTCAGCAAGCTGCAGATGTATGCTAGCCTATATTACAGTGCTAAATATATACATACTTCCTCCAGGTACTGGACTAGTATTTTATTATTATTATTATTATTATTATTATTATTATTATTATTATTATTATTATTATTATTATTATTATTATTATTCTTTACCACACACAATGTCAAACATATTCTTTTTGTCTTCTTTTTTAAATAATATTTTAAGATTGAACTTTTTTTTCAGGAAATTTTATTTGAAATTTACTTTGATCTCCTGACATGTTTTCACTGCCAACTGTCAGTCTTCCTCAGAGGAGTCATTTTTCGAGCTGCAAACCTTAACATATCAATTATAGAGAAATGTCTCTGGGGTCGTCAGAAATTTGTGAAATAAAAATGGGGTCACAATATTTATTTTTCTCTTGACTTTTTCTTTCCCAGTCTTTTCCTTCTTCTTTTTTCTTATTTTTCAACTTTGATTCATTGAGATTAACAATGTGCAGCTCCTTTGTTGTCACTTCTACTACTTATTTGAGTTGAATGCAGTTTTGCAGTTTTATCAGTTGTACAGGTTCAATCCAGTCTTTAAAAAACACTCAGACAAATCAAACCTCATGTCTAACAGCGGAGAATAAAACAACTCCTACTCAACTGGAATTGATACTCAATTAGTCGTGACTAATGGGGAGTAAATGTGTTTTTGTTACCGCTGCTCACCATCAACTCCAGCTCATCTGTTTGGATTAAATTAGATAAACAGCAGTGACATGCAGTCAGGGTAGGCAAGGTAGGCAGTGCCTACCCAAGGGTGAATTGATATTTTGATTATTTGTTTTAATTATGATATAATTATAAATTATTTATTTTTCCATTTCCAATAGCCTACAGTACCTATAAATTTGAAAGTGTCCGCATTTTGTGCTTTTCATAGCCGAAATTACTAAAAAGGGCTATTTCCTGGAACAGCTGCACAGTCTCACGCCGCTGTAAGGCAGAGGGAGGCCACGCCCCCTCCCAAAGGCACATTGCAGCTCTGCCTCTGTTCCCATAGCGTGTTTTTACATGTTTGCGCATGCGCAGTCAGGTCCCCAAGAAGAAAACCATTTACATCCAAAGGCAGTATAAAGAACTGCCTTTGGACGTAACCGCGCTATGCTAAATGCTATACGTACGTTCAGTGCATTAGTGAATCGATGCCATGTGACCGCTGCTGCTACGTTCTCTAGCTAGTGGGCGGGATAACCCTACAGTCAGGATGACAGCGCTAGAGATGATAGAGAAACTTTTTTTTGAGTAAAAACAATATCTTTTAAAAGATGGAGACCAACACCTGAGTTACCAGACCTTCAGCAAAGGTAAAGTCAGAACATTGTTGGTACTTTCTACAGTGAATGGAACAAAAGGGAGGATTGACTTTGTGGATGCTCCTCACTGAGGATGTTTTGAGTTGTTGTTGTTGTCATTTTCTCTGTTTCTGTGTTTCCAACACAAACAACAGATGTGCTGTCGTGTCATGAGATATATCTTGTTGGAGAGTATGGAGGCTATATTAAATAATTGTTTGTTTCTTTAATGGTGTTTATGATGTTGATTTTGTTAGATGAATAAATACTTGTTCATGTGGATCTTACTGGGTTTTTTCTTTCTTATTATGAATTTTATATTTCGATAAGTGCATTGAGATGACTTTGTTGGAAATTGCTTTATACAAATAAAGTTTAGATGAATTAACACTTGCCAGCAGAAACATGAAATTGTCATTGGTGGTCTCCATTTGCAACGTGCCTACCCAATCCTAGTGGTCACGGCACGTCACTGATTAACAGTAAAAGACTCAACCTCCATAAGTGTCATTCAATGCCACCATGTTGAACCCCATGGTGCCCCCGTATATCTAGAGTCCCAATAACTTTTAATCTATAAAAGTTACAAATAAATTGTAATATTAGTTGATGAGTCACTCGTCTATTGGTAATGTTTAAATCTGTGTACCCTTCGTTCTTTGGTTATTCAGTTTTAAAACCAAATTAAAATAACCAATAAACATTGTGGTTATTTTGTTTTACTGATTTAAAACCAAAACAAATAAAGAAAATACAAGATAAGCAGCGTTTTTCTATATAAAGATAAAAACAAATCTGTTTGCGATATATGGAAACTTATAATCAGAGGGTTGCTGGTTCGGGCCATCACTGTGGGATGTTGAGCAAGTCCCCTAACCCCTTACTGCTCTCCAGGCACTGCAAAAATGGCTGCCCACTGCTCCTCAGGGTTGGGTTAAATGCAGAGGACAAATTTCATACCTGTAATAAATTACAGATTATAACCAATAAAGACAAAAGCCCCAATTTACTCTATTGTTTTTACATAACATCCTTTTTTGTTTTAATTTATTCATGTATTAATAATGTGACATTTGCGTTGCTCCTTTTTTCATCCTGGAGTAAAAGTCCGCCCCCCTGTGTGTCATCTCTGTGTGGTGAGAATAAAATATGAAGCTCTCAACACAGTTTCCCCATAAATATCCATATATCACAAAGAAATCAAGATTCATTTTTAAAAGAGAAAAACGCTGCTTGTCTCGTTTTTGACTTTTCTGCATTTCTGTTTAGGTTTTAAGTCAGTAAAACAAAATAACCACACTGTTCATTGGTTTTTTGATTTGATTTTAAAACAGAATAACCAAAGAACAAAGGGTACATGGATTGTTATCATACAGTGAGTTTTAAAAAAACATTACCCAATCAAGTGACTTAAGACCAAGGATGCTAGTGCAGACATTAAGGGTTCAACCAACTCAAGCATGTGTCAAACTCAAGGCCCAGGGGCCAAATCTGGCCCTTTAAATCCCTTAACCCTAACTGCTCTCCAGGGAGGGGTTAAATGCAGAGAGCACATTTCATGTAGGGAGCTCTACATATGTGACAATAAATGTGATTAATGAATATAAGTGATGAATTTCAATGTTTCCCTCATGATTACATAGGTTTTCTCTGGATTCATCTCACATTTCAAGAACATATCTTTAGTTCATTCGAGTTTCTAATTAGAGTCTCAAGGATGGAGAATCTGTAGACAAGGCCTCATTGTGGTCAGAAAATCTGTTGCGGGTCAAACTAATATATGCCGCGGGCCAAACACAAAGCAGGTTAATCACAAGTGGGTCACAGTTTTAGGTGAAAAATAAGCAGTTTCAACAATTATGTGCCCTAGTGTGAGCGCTGCAATTGGTACTGTGGTGTTATGATGCGCCTTGTATGTGAGTGACGTCATCAGTATGCTTCCGGTGGTTACAGGCAGTGTTATGTGATGAAAAATAAACGAAGGCGTCCGTCCTGGCGCTCCAAGAGCATAAGTCGTGTGTTCTTGTCTACCACAGCAAGCCCCTATAACTCGGACGTTACATTGGTGGCAGCGGTAACTAGAGAGTGTGCTGGTTTTGACTGTTTATTTGGTGGACAATTACTGGACTTTCTAGTCCGATTTTTTTTTTTTTCTCTGGCTAGCAGCGCTTGTGTTTGCTTGGGTAACAGCATGTTTTCGACGCGGAAGCCCGAAACTGTGGACTGTGACATGGATGAGGATTATTCCAAACCTGCTGCTTCATGGGCTGCTTCCGTGAGTGGTGTTAAAGTGGAGCTCCCGCCGCCATTTCGTGGGGACGACCAGAAGCCATTTAGCACGTGGATTAAACAGTTTGAAGCCGCAGTGCGCGCCCAGACGATGCTAATGCTAATTTGGTGAATCTTCTGCCGACTAGACTGGATGGAGCAGCTTTTCTTTTGTGGGATTGCTTTCCTCCGGATGTACAGTGTGACTTTGAACGGATGAAAGAGAAATTAAAGGAGGCTTTTGGACAGAAGCAGTTCCTGTTATACTTTCAGATGTGTGTAACTGCAAGACCTTGCCAGGTGGATGAAAGTTTGGAGGTTTATGCTGCTGACATCTCCAGGCTTGTGGCAGAGGCATATCCAAACTATGACAAAGCTGCACTGGATGGTGAAAAATTCAGATGTTTTCTTGCTGGACTTGATCCTGCTCTCCAAGCTAAATGCCATGAGCAGGGAGCGACTGACATGGAGGAGGCACTGATAATAGCAAGTCGTTGTGAGCGGGCCAGGCTGTCCCTGAAAGCGACCGTAACTGCTGCACCTTTATCTCCATCTCGTGTTGCTGTGGTGTCCTCTCTCGATGGTGTTGTGGGCGCTAACTCTGATGCTGCAGAGAAGCTCTTTCATGCTGTGGAACGACTCACATCCAGGATGGACAGCTTACAGATGGAGGTGAGAAGCCTGAAGGCACAGCAATGTGAGGATGAGTGTGGTGGTCGTGGTCCATCCTCTCTGGGCGACCCACGGGCACACAGGGATTGGTGGCCTGTCTGTCGCTGTGACTGTGGCAGAGTTGGTTGCAGGTCTGTTGATGGAGATTTCCAGAGGGATGATCAGCTCAGGGGTTGTTCTCCACAACGCGGATATCGGAGTGGATACAGGACCAGCGATTGGCCGCCTCAGGAGCAGATGCACCGGGACGCCACTGCGGGCTTCTTGCCACAACGGACGGAGGATAAAAGCTCTGGAGTACCCCTTCCTTCCGAGACACGACAGCCGAGACGGGAGGTGAGGTTCTCGTCTCCTTCTCGGTGCACTCCATCTCTTTCCCCACGCCGGCCGGAGAGGGGAAACTTCCAGTAGCTGGCATTGAGACCCGGATACCAGCTTGCCACTGCACCAACTTGCTAGCAGTTGGTGCAGTGTTGGCGCAAGACTCTGACAGTCAGGAGAAGGTGGTGGCCTATGCTAGTCAATATCTCACAGCGACTGAACGCCGGTGGTCCACATTTGATAGAGAGCTGTGGGCGATTGTGTGGGCTGTCCAAAGTTTTAGGCATTATGTTGGGTCTTCGGAAACTCATCATTGACAATGACAGGACGGGGCGTAGAAGTTGCTGGACCCTTATGATTGGGTGATTGTGCATAAAAAAGGGGCCCAACATACCAATGCCGATGCTCTGTCACGCAGACCTGGTGTCAGTGAGGGGGCGCTGGACGATGGTGCCTCCACGACTCTCATAAGCACCGGCACACAAACAGCCATGGACAGTGATTCAATCATTGTGTGTTCGGTTGAGCCCTCCCAACCAGCTTCTGCCTCAGCATCGAATTCAACACCTTCTTCTGGCAGCGGTGCTGCTGATCAAGATCAGGTTTTGATCTATACCCTGTCACATGATGGCTCCAGTGTGAGAGAACTCCAACAACAAGATGCTGATATTGGCCAAGTTTTGGCCTGGCTGGAAGAGGATCGGAGACCTCCTCGGTGGAGGCTGAGAAGTGCGAGCCGGGGCTTGAAAAAGCTGTGGCACGAGTTTCCTCGGTTGAAGTTGGTTGGTGGTCTTCTGTGCAGAGCTGTTTGTCTTTCCGAGGCTGATCTGGACACCTAGGTGGTGGTTCCTTCCATCTTGGTCCCAGAGGTCCTGCAACATCTTCATGGCACCCCTCTCACAGCTCACCTTGCCCATGACCGTGTTTTAGCATGCGCAAGAGCTGTGTGTTATTGGCCCTATATGCACATGGACGTACTTACGTGGTGTGAACAGTGTTATGCCTGTCAGAGGAGGAAGTCCCCGGTGCCCCATCATCAAGCCCCCATGAGGACTTTGTAGTCAGAGACCATTCCAGCGTGTTGCTGCTGACATCCTGGAATTGCCTGTGACGTCCAGTGGGAACCGCTATGTTTTGGTTGTCGAGGACTATTTCACTAAATTTGTCAATCATTACGCTATTCCTGATCAGAAAGCCACCACTGTCGCGAGTCAGAGGTCGTGAAATATTTATGTTGCAAGTTGGGCGTGAAGAAGACACACACCACGCCTTACCATCCGAAGTCTGATGGGATGGTGGAGAGGTTTAATAGGACCCTTATTGATCAGCTTGCTAAGACTCTCCTGTCATGTGAAGGGGAGTGGGACTGTTTCTTGTCGGAGGTGGCTTTTGCCTATAACACCAGTGTGCACCTTATTTTCTCACACATGGCCGGGAGGCCCGTACTCCAGTGGATGTGTTGCTGGGTCCTTCTTGGCGGCTCTATGCGGGGCCTGTGTCTCTGGAGGGTTTTGTGGAGTCCCTCCTTGGGCGCTTGGAGACAGTGTTTGGTCAAACATGGGACAATAACTTTGGGGCAAGCTTAAAACAGAAAGCTTTGTATGACAGCAGGATGAGGCACGAGCCCTATGAGGTGGGGGACCAGGTATGGCTCAACGACCCCAGGGAGAGCCGTCGCAAACTGGCTCCTCATTGGAAGGGTCCTGACTTGGTACAGGCTCTTTTGGACACAGATGACATGGTGGGGGTCACGTATCGGATAACTAGTCCTTTTGCTGAGGACCCCTCACACCAGACAGTTCATTATAATAGACTGTGCCGCTATGGCCTGCCAGCTGCTGTGCCTGTGGCTGGTCGTGCCCCTTCCATGTCTCCTGCGCAGCAAGAGTTGGCTACCCCCCACGGCAGCCTGGGTGCTTTTCCTTTGCCTAGCTCGGCTGGGGGGGATAGCATGGGACCAGTTAATGCTTCACCTGGTTTCACCTGTGCCTGGCCTGGTCCTGGGTACGGTCTCCCGGGCTGGGAGGCAGTCGAGGGTTCCTGCTCGTTTCCGGGACTATGTCTGGAATAGTTTTGTATGTTTTATTTTATTTTCATGTGTTTTTTTTGAAGGCCGGTTTTGTATCATGTTCATGGTGCCTTGTTTTCTGCCTTGCCTTAGGATGTTTGTGTTCTGGTTGTGTACCCACTAATGTTATTTCAAATGGGGACATTTCTTTTCCTGAGGGGGGACGCATGTGAGTGCTGCAATTGGTACTGTGGTGTTATGATGCGCCTTGTATGTGAGTGACATCATCAGTATGCATCCGGTGGTTACCGGCAGTGTTGTGTAATGAAAAATAAACGGAGGCGTCCGTCCTGGCGCTCCAAGAGCATAAGTCACGTGTTCTTGTCTACCACAGCAAGTTAGAGCCCCTCTAACTTGGACGTTACACTAGTTTACACTTCAACATATAAATGATATTTAAAGTATGTAAGACAACAACCATATCCAAGCAATAAATGGTGTATCAGTCCCTGTAGGATCATTTCTTTTATCTTTCATTGATTTTTTTTTTTTTACCATTTTTTTTAAAATGTGTGAATAGTTCTTTGAACTAATTGAGATATAAAATGCAATCAGCTAATAATGTTTTTCTGTGTCATTTTAATTTCTCTTTAAGGATGAATTTGAGGCTCTAAAGCCGTAGTTCCCAAACGTTTATGGCTCGAGTCCCCCTTTCTCTTATTTCTGAATCCAAGTCCTCCCATTTGTCCGACTACAACATTTTATTTAGAATTCTGTGGAAAAAACAACTATAGATCATAATGATGAATGAATGAGTGATAACACATTTAAAACAATTTACTTTTGTGAATAAGTGAATGAAACAGTATTTAGTGCCTCCTGAATAGATTTATTTTTATAGTTTTTATTAATTTTGGTCATCTCCCTCCTGATGTGGAACCAACACTGACCTTAATATTTTCAGTTCATCTTCTAATCAAATCATTTCATCATCATTTGTGTATTTTGTTGTTGTTTGTCTGTTTTTCTTATTATTGAGTGTATTTTTCTCTTATTTTGTGTGTTTTTGTTGTTTTTGTTAGTGGCTGGTAATATTTAGTATAATTATCTTTTTTAACTAAAAATAAACATTATAAAACCTCATATTTTTAATTCTATTTATTAATTTTTCTCTCTCAAGTACACCCAGTGCCTTTGAGTATCCCTGGAGTACACGTACCCCCATTTGAGAAACTGTGTTCTCAAGGGCAGATTTGGATGCTAGGCCTTGAGTTTGACACGTGTGTACTAGGCTATTAAAGAAAAACTACAAATAATGTCTAAAACTAAAATCCTAAAACATGGACTATTTGAGACGCAGCAGGAACTCAACTCTCCAGTTTTTCTTCTTCATTAGTGTTTGTGCTGTAAGTGTTAAATAATATTAATGACCTGTGTTGGCATTAGTTACAGCAGCACCACCTAAAGTGATTTTATCGACTTCTAAATTGTGCGTGTGTGGGTGTGTGTGTGTGGGTGTGTGGTGATTATACTTCTGTGATATTATCAGGAACTTAAATAAGTTGATTAGCAGCAAAGCGCTATCTGCTAACTGGATCTAGATGATGATGTTGATTGGGCGGAGCGCTGAACCATCCATCTTTCTGATTGGCTAATAACTGAAATCCATCACTGTTTCTGTGTGTGCGTGTGTGTGTGTGCGTGCGTGTGTGTGCACGCGTGCGCGTTAGTAAGAGCGAGAGTAGAGTCCGATGTGGCTCATTTTTCATGTATTTGGTCTATTTAAGACCCCTTAACTCTGCCTTAAGTCTATGACTGTCTTTGAAGTCATTCTTAATACAAAATCATTTTCACTTTTTTGTTGACTTTGCTGTTTTTAGTTACTGATATTTATCTTATACGTTAAAGCTTTTGAAAGCAAAAGATCTTTGATTTCCTTATGGGTTTAGAATCACAAAGGTTTAATAAATATGTGAATTTTCCACTTTGCACTTTGGGAGGTTTTGATGTTTTACAGAAATTAGAATAACCTCGAACATCAACATGTAATAATCCTGTAGTGGAGTGTTAGGTCTATCATAAAAAAACATTTTGTACGTGAGTTACAGATGCAATGTGAGTATGCCATTGTCCATAACCGAGTGAATCGAGATCATCGAATATTTTTTTCTTTAGCTCATACATTTAACCTCTTCAGCCCCACCGGCCCCACCGGCGGGGGCAGCTCCAGCTTCTGTGTACAAAATCAGAAAAAGTCAGCAATGATGACAAATGGTGTCTTACCTTTGTTGTTTCTTATCTAAAGTTGCTCCAAAGTGCATAAAACGCCATATTTAGATTAATCAAATTTATGTCATCAGACAGATACCGCCATTACCAGTGACGTGCCGTGACCACTAGGGTTGGGTAGGCACGTTGCAAATCGAGACCACCAATGACAATTTCATATGTTTCTGCTGTCAAGTGTTAATTCAATTCAAATCAATTTTATTTGTATAAAGCAATTTCCAACAAAGTCATCTCAATGTGCTTATCAAAATATAAAATTCATAATAAGAAAGAAAAAACCCAATAAGATCCACATGAACAAGTATTTATCATCTAATAAAATCAACATCATAAACACCATTAAAGAAACATAAACAATTATTTAATATTGCCTCCATACTCTCCCAACAACATATATCTCATGACACGACAGCACATCTGTTGTTTGTGTTGGAAACACAGAAACAGAGAAAATAACAACAACAACAACTCAGAACAGCCTCAGTGAGGAGCATCCACAAAGTCAATCCTTCCTTTTGTTCCATTCACTGCAGAAAATACCAACAATGTTCTGACCTTATCTTTGCTGAAGGTCTGGTAGCTCAGGTGTTGGTCTCCATCTTTTAAAAGATGTTGTTTTTCCTCAAAACAAAGTTTCTCTATCATCTCTAGCGCTGTCATCCACCCACTAGTTAAAGAATGTAGCAGCAGCAGTCACGTGTCATCTATTCACTAATGTGCTGTGAACTTACTGCAGCATTAAGCATAGCGCAGTTACGTGCAAAGGCAGCTCTCTACGCTGCCTTTACGCATTGGGGACCTGACTGCGCATGCGCAAACACGTAAAATCACGCAATGGGAACGGAGGCAGAAGAGCGACGTGCCTTTGAGAGGGGGCGTGGCCTCCCTCTGCCTTACAGCGGAGCGAAAAAAAGAAAAGAAAAAGAAAAAAAAGACTGTGCAGCTGTTCCAGGAAATAGCGCTGTTTAGTAATTTGGGCTATGAAACAAACAAAAACAAATCCATCACATCCCTGGCCAATCAGCACAGCTCTGATTGGCCAGGGCTAAAGCCACTCCCATAGTGTTTGATACCACCAATTTCTACAGGCTCTGAGCTTTACAAACGCTGTGTCAAGCATTCTGATTGTTCAAAGCATTGCTGAATAACACGTATAACGGCATCAAAGAGTGGAACGAAAAATTTCATTACGCACAGCACAGCTAAAACTTGGATGAAAATGAGTGTGTTTATTAAAAGCCAAAATGCACCAGATATTGGTCAAAAATGAGATTAAAATACACAGTTACACAGTTGTTCCCAAACTTGTGGAAAACTTTGGCACAGTTGTGGCAAAGTGGGTTCCACCTAAACTTTTTTGTAAAAAGCATATCTTTGGCCTAATGTTTATTATCACCAAACTTGCTGCAGTTAATGTTTATACATTAATTTAATTATTTCTGCATTTATAGCCTTCCCTACTAAGAATTGGCTTAATATTTGGTGTAAATCTCTCGGGCATTTGTTTAGCATGAACTACAGATTTCTGAATTTACTTGGTTTCTTGTCACTCAGCATCATATATTTCACATAACCTGTAACCACTAAGGGTCCTACTTCAGTATGAACTAATGTGCCATGTCGGTCCAGTAGACGCTTAGAAAAACGTTATTTGTTATGGGTATGTGTTTTTAGGAGAAAAGTGGCTTAACAGGTTTCAAATGCATTATATTCATTGGGTTTTATTTGATATATAGAGTTTCTAGACTTTCCAAATAGCGGTGTAAGGGGTTAAAGTCACTCGTTTATGTGATTATTGCAGTGTCCCTGAACTTTCCTTCCTAGCACCTCCCCTTTCCCTAAAAACTTTAATTTTTTGACATCGTATATATTTAGAGTCACAGGTGCATAGTAACAAAGTAAATGTTCTTCAATTATATATTTAAGTAGTTTTTCTTTTAAATTTGTACTTTACTTGAGTTTTTTTTTTTTTTTTCACTACTTTTACTTTTTCTGTACTACATTTAAAAGTTAAAAATATACTTTTACTTCTTTACTTCTTATTTGCGAGCTCGTTACTCATTACAAATTTAAATATGAATCTAATTCATCTGAAATGGGCATATATGACCATACGTCAGCTTTTACCCAAACATGTCCTCTTTTCTCGTCATGTCCTGCCGGATTTTACAAACTCATCAAAATGTCAGCGTTTCCCAGGGACCCTGAAAGCATCTCTGGGAACACGTTAATTTAAAAGACCGTAACTTCACTAATTTCTTCTATATCGGAGAAATTCCGCCAGTTTCTGAAAGTTAATGAGTTGATCTTTATCAATCAATATCTGAGACAGACACTTATTTCACTAACTATTCATGTTTGTTCAGGTGTTTTGTTTGTTTTATCAAACTATGTCGTTTTGAGAACAAGGGGAGAACATTTATGGCTGTTTTGATTATTTTCATGCATACTTTGAAAAATGCTTTACTTTTTCTTGTACTTTTGATACTTGATTATTTTTTGTCACAAGATACTTTTGATATTTAAGTACATTTAATGTGAGTTGTCATTTACAGTTCTGGTATTTGTAATTTTACTTAGTTATTTTTTTTTCAAGTACTTCATACACTTCTGGTTAGAGGTGGATCAGGTAATCCTGAGCATATTTAGTTTATTTATTTCTTTATTGGATCCCCATTAGCTCCCACCGTGATGATTGCTAATTTTCCTGGGGTCCATAAAAAATAAAACTTCTAGTACATATGAGAACAGAAAAATTAAAGACAGCTAAAAATATACAGAAACATTACGTAAAAAAGGAACATCAACACACATTTTCATTACACCAACAAATACATTAAAAAATACATGATATATACATTAAGATTGGTAAGAATATGATTTTAAAGATTTTTTAAAATTGACATGTCTTTCAGGTCCACAGGCAATTTATTATAAAAAGCTCTAAAAAAGACAGACATTTGTTAATAGTTGGTATTAGTTGTGCTGCTATTGTTTTATTCTGCTTGTGTACTCGCTCCATGCCTCGAAGTATTTAGTGTTTGGGCTGAGCTGAGAGCTTATATATATATATATATATATATATATATATATATATATATATATATATATATATATATATATATATATATACACACACACTGTTTCACTAGCAGCTGAAGCCCCTGAGAAACACACACACACACACACACACACACACACACACACACACACACACACACACACACACACACACACACACACACACACACACACACACACACACACACACACACACACACAGTGACAAAGACACAGCAGTAGCAGTTTAGATTAATGTGTGTTGTGTTTGTGTCCCAGAGGAAAGCAGCTCACTTAATAAAGAAAAATACTTCCCACTGTTCTTTTCCTCAATTCCCTTCACTTCTAGTGTGTGTGTGTGTGTGTGTGTGTGTGTGTGTGTGTGTGTGTGTGTGTGTGTGTGTGTGTGTGTGTGTGTGTGTGTGTGTGTGTGTGTGTGTGTGTGTGTGTGTGTGTGTGTGTGTGTGTGTGTGTGTAACTTGAAATAAACCTTCTGGGTACAATACATGAGGATCAACATGTATTATATTCAGGGCAGTGCATAACTTTTTGGTCTGGTGCTTTTTGGAGCTTTTGTCTTTTTTTTTTTAACTTCACATGTTTTTTATAACCATCTCACAGGAGGAACAGAACAGAGGGATGTACTTTATTTTAACCCTACAACACTGTTGCTAAAATCACTAACACCATCACTATCGTCGGGTGATTTTAACTCGATATATTATGCCCAATAAAAAGTGATTATAAACAAAATATGACAATTCATGACAAGAGCTGTATTCTTTTATTTTCAATTATGCCATGTCTAACAAAAACTAAACTCTAAAAATATTAACCAAAATTAATGAATAATTAGGAATGTAAGAACAACAGGTACAAGATAGAGGAACAAATAATGTCATTTTTTATAAAATGATCACTGACTAAAACAATTTTATCACCGTATGAATTTCCTATAAAATCACCACTTAGTGATATTTACTGACAACTACTGGACTAAATAAAGAGAGAATGTAAACTTCAGGATCACTTTTACTTACTTTATTCCTTAGATCCAAAACACTGACAAACACAAATTTATGAAAATAATGTAAATATGTTTGCTCAGGTGAAAAACACACACAGTGAAAATGAAAAGAAATCACACTATTACATGTTTGTTCTTTAAAGCCTCAAAGACAATAAAGCTAATGAAATAAAGAAAATAAAGACAGAAAATACAAAATGTACAAATATCTGAAACATTTCACCACTAGGAACAAACCATCATTGACTAATTAACCCTTAGATGAGTACGTTGGTTAAAATAAAGATCCCAGGGTTTGTTTTCCTTCAAAAGCTTTTATATTTTCATATTCCAGGTATTCCTCATGAAACAAGTCTGTGATATGAGGCCATTGGATTTTCAAAAAATATGGAGATGTCACCTGATGATGTGAAAATAACAACTTGTGCTACTTTTGGTTGCTCTAAAAAACACAGGAAAAGTTAAAGATGTCGATGTAAACCCCTTGTTTACAGAAAGAGGATAAAAAGAGTTGTGATTACAGGGGGCGACAATTCCAACTCTGAGGTAGTTGGTAATAGAAAATGAAGCAGAGAAGAAGCGCTCTCCTAAGGGACCTTTACTCTCCCTTAAACAGTGCGCTGACACGCTCTGGTGGCTGAAGTTAGCGAGTGAATTACAGATGCACAAACCCTGAGGATAGAAGGACTTTTGGGTGGGAGTCCTTCAACAGTCTGATTTACTCTCTAACTTCAGCCACCAGAGCATTTCAGCGCACTGTTTAAGGGAGAGTAAAGGTCCCTTAGGAGAGCTCTTCTTCTCTGCTTCAGTAGCTGTGTTTCCATTACAGATTTTTGCAAAATATAAGTGATATTTCTAAATGTCGACAAAGTTTAATTGCACTTTGAATGTGTTTCCACTGAAATTTGGTTTAGGGAGGAGCCTCGCAACTCCCATGAAATCTCAACCTGTGAGACTTCTCTGCAGGAAGACGGACGCTCAGAACCTCTTTATAACACTTCATATTCCTTTGTCGTTTCACGTCTAATGTGGCACTAATCATTATTAAATCTAATGCTAACAAATGTCTGGGTTTCATCTTCTGTCCACACGTACCAGAAGAAGCGGTCATGTGACCAGGTACGTCACGATCTGTGATTGTGTAAAAAATGTTCCATTGAGCTTTTGTGACACATTTTAATATCGAAATGTCTGAAAAACCTCCTCATGAAAGCGGAAAAACTTTTTTGCGATATTTGAGTGTTTTTTTTTCTTCCATCTCCAGTTTTTATTGTGCTTGTTTGATTTTGCACATTTCCAAGGGTAATGGAAACGCAGCTATTGTCTACGACCAAACCTCAGAGTTAAAACTGTCGCCTCCTGCGGTCATGGATTATTTTTAGGGTCACAACTTAGACAAAACGTCTAGGATCGCTTTAAATGAAGTTAGAAATGCAAACTCACCACTTTGTGAAGTTTTGCTCTACTAAGTTCAAGTGTTCAAACAATGTCATTTCAATTACGCTGTGGATGTAATCTATTACCAGTGAGTTATGGGAAAAAAGAAAATGAGTTTTCTTTCCCAAAAAAACTGTTGTATTTTTCCACAGTTCTTGCCACTGCTTTGGGGATTCGAACCATTGAACTCTGATCAGTGAACATATTTACAAGCCTTATAAAAATATTATCATACACTGTATTTATTAAAAACCACATTCCCAGCACTATTTGAACTGTGCATTAATATCCATGGTCGTTGACGGTGATTCTGGTTATCATTCAAAAACTCACAGTTATAAGTTATGTTAATACTAGTTGGGACACCAACAACTAATGATATAAAGTTGTAAATTATATTCAGTTGGAGTAAAATAATAATTGAGAATAAAAGTTATAACATATTAATGAATTAACTTTACAGTCGAGGTGCTCAGAAGAATTTGTCAAGTAGAATTGTGGGATTTAGTAGTTTTGTTTAAGTTGCATATTTGACCGAATGGTTTACAGAGTGATTGGAAATGTCTTAATAACAAGATGCTGATTGAAGATGTTGCACATTGATAAAAAATAACATTAAAATTAAAACCTCAATAAATGATTACTATCAGAATCACTGGGGAAAGGTGTTTCCCAAATGCACCATGTACCCCTTAGCTCATGTTATACTTATTATTTATTTGTGTCTGTACGTTCGTATAAACTCTTTTCTGTGTCTCGTCCAACATTAACCTTGAATTTAGGTATTTTTTATTTATTTATTTCTGATGTTTTGCTCGTTTTTGAATTCAAACTTCACTTTGTGGTGTATTTTAAATAGTCTATGTGCATATAAAAAAAGTCTATAATATTAAAAAATAAACTGATAAATGTTTCTGTGTACCTCCTGAGAGGTGTTCAAGTACCCCTAGGGGAACACGTAACCCTGTTTGGGAACCATTGGAATATAATATTAGTCCGGCAGCAATTAGGCTCAACCTTGTTTTGTTGGTTATAGTTTTTTCTCTTTAGATTATTCACGGGTAGGACCCCTATAACTAGTCCCAGATAGGTGTGGAGCTCCCACCATTGAGCATTTTGAAAAAAAATGGCAGAAATCCAATATGGCCGCCATGTCATATCTTCATAACTAAAGGACATAGGGGCCTTAAACGAACTCCAACTCCTCGCTAACAACTTCAAAAATAGAAATATGGCAAAAGCTGTCAGCAATGTACCCAAGGAAATGGCTGCCTGGAATGTAGAAAACATGTTCGGTTCATCATTTTATTTTCAAAACATCTCCACCAAATATTTACATACATATACAGAAGATCAATTTGTTTCAATTGTTGTATATTTACATCTGGAACATTGAATTTATGTGATATGTGTATCAATATTAGAAAAAAATATTTCTAACCAGAAACAAAAACCTTATTATTATAACACGCACGCACGCACGCACGCACGCACGCACACACACACACACACACACACACACTAGCTTCCATATGTTTGTCTAAATGAAACCAATGGCTGAATGAAACCACACCTCCACCACACCTCCATCAATCCTCCATCACACCTCCGTCACACCTCCATCAACAAATCAATCTGAGCAGGAGTTCTGCTCCATGGATTAAAGACTCGTCCTGTCTCTGGATTAACCAATCAACTCGTTTTATTTGCATCAGTAAAAAAGCATAACTGTATATCGAGATGTAGATTAAAAAAGAAACTGATTAAGGTTATGGTGTTCAATCCACAGTCTGTTATACTCTGACTAAAATGACAATGATACATAAAACAATGTTTCAGATTTGATTTAATCAATTGACATTAATATAAAAACCAAATGTGGGGCCTTGATTGTAAAGTTGCGCATGCTAAAATATACAGCAACATTTAGCAAAAAACCATGTTTTAAAGAAATGTATGTGATTGTTTTTTTTTTTCAAATTTTTGACAAGATTTACAACAATATTTGTGACATTTGTGATATTTACTTTTCACTTAAAAATGTAATGTCAATATTAAATCCAAATATGAATGTTAAAAATTAAATCTAAATCTAAATGTTGAATATTAAATTTAAATATTGCATCTAAATGTTATATCTAAATTGAAATCTAATTTTGAAATATTAAATCTAAATGTTAAATCTAAATGTTAAATATTCTGTTGTGTCTTTTTAATTCTGTGGTGTCTTGAGTTTTTTTTTTGCTGTTTCTTTTTAAGAAAATTTTGTATATTGTTTTTGAGGGGAGGACATTTTAGCCATTAGGCTTCATTCATCTTCTGCACAATCCTTTCTTTGTTATCGGGACATCATGTTTCTTCATATGAGTGCAAATTGAAAAAAATTAAAAAAAAGAATGAAATAAATCTAAATCTAAATGTTAAAACTATGTTACATTAAATCTAAATGTCAAATCTAAATGACAAACCTAAATATGAAATGTTAAATGTAAATGTTAAATTTAAATCTAAACGTTAAATCTAAATGTTAAATGTAAATATAACATTTAAATTTAGATTTAACATTTACATATAACATATAGTATTCAGATTTAACATTTACATATAACATAAAGTATTCAGATTTAACAACTGACATTTAGATTTATTCTTCATGTATTTTAGAAGTGTGTAACATTTTTTAAATGTGGTTTGTTGCTAAATGTTGTGAAAAGTTGCTGTTTTAACATGCACAACTTTACAATCAGCGCCCCCTACCACAGTTATTAATGTATATTTTTTATATAACCAGTTTACCATAGACCATTCTCATTATGTATATTTATTATATAACCTGTTTACCATAGACCATTCTCATTATGTATATTTATTATATAACCAGTTTATCATAGACCATTCTCATTATGTATATTTATTATATAACCAGTTTATCATAGACATTCTCATTATGTATATTTATTATATAACCAGTTTATCATAGACCATTCTCATTATGTATATTTATTATATAACCAGTTTATCATAGACCATTCTCATTATGTATATTTATTATATAACCAGTTTACCATAGACCATTCTCATTATGTATATTTATTATATAACCAGTTTACCATAGACCATTCTCATTATGTATATTTATTATATAACCAGTTTATCATAGACCATTCTCATTATGTATATTTATTATATAACCAGTTTATCAAAGACCATTCTCATTATGTATATTTATTATATAACCAGTTTATCATAGACCATTCTCATTATGTATATTTATTATATAACCAGTTTATCATAGACCATTCTCATTATGTATATTTATTATATAACCAGTTTACCATAGACCATTCTCATTATGTATATTTATTATATAACCAGTTTACCATAGACCATTCTCATTATGTATATTTATTATATAACCAGTTTACCATAGACCATTCTCATTATGTATATTTATTATATAACCAGTTTATCAAGGACCATTCTCATTATGTATATTTATTATATAACCAGTTTATCATAGACCATTCTCATTATGTATATTTATTATATAACCAGTTTACCATAGACCATTCTCATTATGTATATTTATTATATAACCAGTTTATCATAGACCATTCTCATTATGTATATTTATTATATAACCAGTTTATCATAGACCATTCTCATTATGTATATTTATTATATAACCAGTTTACCATAGACCATTCTCATTATGTATATTTATTATATAACCAGTTTACCATAGACCATTCTCATTATGTATATTTATTATATAACCAGTTTATCATAGACCATTCTCATTATGTATATTTATTATATAACCAGTTTATCATAGACCATTCTCATTATGTATGTTTATTATATAACCAGTTTACCATAGACCATTCTCATTATGTATATTTATTATATAACCAGTTTACCATAGACCATTCTCATTATGTATATTTATTATATAACCAGTTTATCATAGACCATTCTCATTATGTATATTTATTATATAACCAGTTTACCATAGACCATTCTCATTATGTATATTTATTATATAACCAGTTTATCATAGACCATTCTTATTATGTATATTTATTATATAACCAGTTTATCATAGACCATTCTCATTATGTATATTTATTATATAACCAGTTTATCATAGACCATTCTCATTATGTATATTTATTATATAACCAGTTTATCATAGACCATTCTCATTATGTATATTTATTATATAACCAGTTTATCATAGACCATTCTCATTATGTATATTTATTATATAACCAGTTTATCATAGACCATTCTCATTATGTATATTTATTATATAACCAGTTTATCATAGACCATTCTCATTATGTATATTTATTATATAACCAGTTTATCATAGACCATTCTTATTTTGTAGTTGTATCTACAGTTTCCTGTTTCCTGTCTCAGTGATCTGTCAAATAGAAACATCAGTTGCATCTTTAAACGTTGTCCTGTCTGTGTTATTATCTCATGTTTAGACTGTTGGTGGTACGTCTAACATTGATTATAAAGTAGACAGGAGGGTATATGGTAACACTTTGTTAGCTAACGAGCTAACACGAGGAGGATGGATTTGAGTCGTGACCTGTTCTATCTCTCACAGCCTCAGATCCACTTAGCAGCAGCAGAATCTTATCGACACCTCACTGCTCTTATGATTTATACACAGGCAAACATTGCTGCTGCTGGGGTCCTTTTTACAATTGATAAAGTGATAAAAAAAGGAAGTCATATTTCCTCGTTTTTTTTTTGTGTGTTTTTTTTGAAGAATTAAAGCAGAGCGTTAGAGATGGATGAGGCGTTAAAGTGACGACGGTGGTCTGTGCGACTACTATTGAACAGAGCGTCTTAACAAATGTCCCCATCACTAGTGGACCTGGATCACACTCAGTGCCCCCCCCCTACCCCCCCCTGTGCAGAAGATGGATGTGTGTGTGTGTGGCCTATGACAGAGTAATGTGTCCTGGCATGCTAGTTGGGTTTATTAGCAGAAACTAGTTATTTCTGGGGCCCCCTCGTGTGTGTGAGTGTGTGTATCAGCAGTGATAGATGCAGTGCGGTTCTGCTTGATTTTGTCCATTTGTCAAATGTTGTGTAGAAAGGGTTAATCAGCTCCACTGACCGCTCTATTTCTATTTTTCATTTCGCTCCTCCATTTGTCTCTTAATTCGCCCAGTGTTCTCTTTTCATTTCATTTAACTCTTTTTTTTTTTTACCCCCACTGGCCCCTGTTACACTGTGCTACCAGTGTTTATGTTGATATCTAGTTCCTCTATATCTGTTCACTTTACATATGTAGTTAATTAATTATGCAGAAGAATTTTAATAAAATGTTAAGATTTAAAAGAAAAAAGACTTGGAAAATGACCAGTACCGTGGTTACTAATTAGAACATTAGTGTTAAAGGTCTTTATGCCAGAAATCATTAGCTCAACTCAAGCATCGAAAACTGTTACATTTAGAGAAACTCTATCAATCAATATGAAAAAAATAACTACACTGTGAACTGTAAAATCTTTCTTTCTTAGTTTTTTAAAGCTTGAGCATCTAATGTCTTTAGCCTTTTTATTCGTTTTTCTCAATTATTTACACACATTTTCTGAAATAATGCCTCATCCTCTCAGAACTCTACACACAAATCAAAAAAACACACACAACAGGCAAAACAAATCAGTTTTCCTGCAAAATGAAATTTTACATTTAAAACAATATTATTTCTTCTTAAAATCTACCGACCAAACAGAAAAATGTACTGCATACAGTTACAGTGAAAAAACCAAACTACTGTACTCAATGAGTCCTGTATTGATCTGCAGTATACTGTGAGAGTAGATGTCTTGCCTATTCTCACTGTGTAAAGTCCTGATGATGATGATACTGTAAATCTGCAGATTTAGCTGAACCCTTTATCCAGGAGATTCCCATGTGATGCAGAGAGTTGTGTGTAGTGTGTTTTACAACTGAAATGTAAGTGTAAAGCAGGAATTGTGTTTGTAGTTTAGCAGAACTGCTTCAGGGAGTTGGTGCATGCGTTACATGTTGTGGTTATTCTCTCATGTACCAGCATTTGTTTAAACTATTGAGAAAAAGTGTCAAACAATGTCAAAGTCCCATCAGCCAAAGACAAAATTTAGACCATGTTCAGCACAATATACATATACAGTATGTTTAGTGATATATACAGTAAATCATATTTTTCATATAATTACACAGATAAGTGAAATGGCTACAATGTGATGAAAACTCAAAAGTTAAAAAAAGAATTGTAAATCTCATTAAATGTGCCTTTAAAACAAATTCTGATGAACCACGTCCAGGCCCGTGGAACGTCTCCGTGCCGAATAGCAAGTACCACGTTTCTGAGGATTCAGTCAAATGACTCGGTTCCACCAAGTAAAACAAACTGTTCAACGTAAAATCGTAATCTATATTGAATTGCCTTTGAAACGATATATCATATGACTAGTTACGATCAAATTAGAAATTACCGGAAAAGGTCTCAGAGAGGCTCTAGACATCCGCTCATAGAAAATCCATGTCAAATGACAGCCCAATTCAACCAGCATTAACGACGGAGTCGTCATTTGAAAAATGGGGCCCCCTGGCGCCCCCGTGGCACATGCGGAGTAATGAGCCCCATTCATATATTGGTATCTGTCAATGATTCGGTACCACCAACTGTCGTAATATTTGACTCACAAATAAATGACAAAACAACTTTAATGGAAATTGCTGAAGAAAGGGGGGTGGGCCCTTGGGTCCCAAATTGTAAATCGGCTCCGAGCATTGATGCGTACACATCTATAAATTATAGCTACCAAACTTCAGCCTGATTCGTTAATCCCACGATTAACAGAGGAATAGTGATTTTATCTAGTGTACACAACAACAAGATCAAAGTGAGGGCGTTTAGAGTCCGGTAGCCCCGCCTAAAAACCTCTTACTAATCACATATTTTCACATACTATACTCAAGCTTTATTTTTTATTGCTCGCTAAAAAATACTAGTAGTTAAAAAAATAGGTTAAAAATAAAAAAGGTAGTGAACTCATTATTGTAGCTTCTTAGTTATAATATGTTGTTTCACTAGTATTTTTAGTCTAATAGCTTCTGTTTTAAAGTATGTTTTTACTTGATCAATGTGTAATTCAAGTTGTTGGAATTATTATGCGTAAGCCAAGGAAACAGCAAAGTGTTCAGCAGACGCCTCTGAAGAAGACTTTCAGTTGACAGTCAAAAGGAAATCAAGGTCAATTTCCTGAAAAAAAAAGATGTCTGAATGAATGAAACCTTAACATATAATTACAAAAAGAAGACAAAATGAACCTGTTTGAAATATTAATGCATGATTTAGTTTAAATGTATCCATGTAATAAAGTCCTGAAAGGGATAATGCCCAGTTTGGAAAAATCTCTTTCACAGTAAGTTGTTGGTAAATAGCAGACAATAGGTGAATATGTTCTCCACCATGTTGATGGTAAAGTCATTGGTAAAATGTTAAGTTTGAAACATTGTAATGCTGTAAATATTGATTCTGGGAGAAAGGAGACAAAGTAAAGGATGTAAAATGGAATTTCACATTTAGTCATGACTAAATACAGTATATCTGTATAAATTAGCTGTGCATTAAGGAGGAGAGACTAAATATCAAGAGGAAAAACAATGAGTAGTAGAGAAAATAAACAGCAAACATGTCAGAAATGAAAAAGCGGACGAAGAACAGCGAGAAGTAAAGGAATGAGATGAGAAGCAATAAAAAAAAAGAAAAAGAAAAAGATAACGCCTGGAAGAAAGGAAACTAGAGAGAGACAGAGTGGAAGAAAGCGATGCCAGAGAAAAACGATAAAACTAATAGACTGTAACAAGTAGGAGACTAAAAGAACACACACACACACACACACACACTGTGATCCATCCATCTCAGCCAGTGGAAATAAGGGCCTCCTTGTTGTCAGCTTGTTATTTTTCCCTCCTCCTTTCTTCCCTCTGTCTGTTCTCTGCCCTCTGTCCTGTCGTCCACTGCGTTCTGTCATGTGTGAAGGTATCGATTTGCCAGCGTTTTAACCATCAAACTGCAGCTCTGCTTTTTAAACAATAACTGACGGAGCAAAGAGGGGGAGAGAGGAGGGGGGGATCAAAGTGGAGTCAAGTAGGGGGGACGGGAGGAGGAACAGATGAACTGGATACCAGGGACTCATGGTCAGGATAAGAAGATATAAAGATGTATAAAGGTATAGAAGCAGTAAGAAGAAGAATATTTACTGACTGAGCTGATTCTCAAACATACATATTTAGCTGTTGCTGTTCTTGGGATATTTTCTTTTATTGTAGTTGTGAATTTTCCTTGAAAAAAACAAAAACCAAAAAGATTAGCATTAGCAATTCTATTGTTAAATGTTGGTAGCAACAAACAATCTACAGAGATAGTTTGAATTTGCATTGATTTAAATCAGCAACGTATGAGATCAGGAAAGGAGAATAGTGTGTCCGACGTACAGTGGATACGTTCCCGGCCGTTTTGTATCCAGACAGTGTAAAGTATCTGGTGAACAGTGTAAGTGCCGACACATTGGATGAAATGAAAGCACACAAGTCATTTATAGGCGTATAGCGACGGGTGTGTGTGGACCTTTGACAAGCTAACAGAACTGTTTTTCCTGGAATATTGTTTTTTACCTGGTCAATATTAGGCCTCAAAGTTAAGATGACGTATTACTGTACTTTTTGATCGATCTGACAGAAGTATTGATAACTTTGGCTGTGGTTGTTGGATCGTTAAATAGTTTATATGGCTTCAACCGCAAGAATTGTAGCTTTCCAATGATGTGCAGCCTGAATGACAACGTTAACAGACAAGTTGTGTATTCATATGAAAACATCATAACATCTCTGCCGGTGGGTCAACAAGAGGTGCATGTATAATATATACACTTATCTGTGATGAAATGATCGCTACAGACTTTATAGTGTTTCTTTTCTGGGTCAGGTTGGAAAGCTTTCCTGTTGATGATGGCTAGCCATTTGTTTCTCCGTTCCGTGGACAGACTTTCTGTTTGTTCTCATTGACTAGTTATTATTGTAGGAATGCAATAAAACTGTCTTGTATTTTCCCCTGGCTTCGCTCTGTTTGAGCAACCCCACACAACGCATGTATGAGGCATGACATACGGCTAAAATCGGGTAAAATCTGTGACTTGGGATACCAGTAAAGGTTCTAGTGACACACAAGATGACAACGCGTGCACAGGATCCTGGGAGTGGAAACCATCCATAAATCAGAAGTGGGATGTCCATATACTTAAAAGATCAATATTGTCTAATATTAGGATGAATACTTAGATAACAAGTTTGGATGAACTACGGCCGGGCCCGCGGTAAGTCTCCGCGCCGAATAGCACATACCGCGTTGCCAAGAATTCAGTCACTGATGCCCCCGTGGCACATACGACGTAAATACGTAAAGAAAAATACAAGTTCCCATAACAAAACAAACAAAAAGACAAAGAAAGAGTAACTATCAACTATTGGAAACGTTTCACCAAACTGTTAATAATAAAACACACCACGTTTTTGGTGGGACTGGAGCAAAAAGTAAATTTTGTTATACCATCAAATGGTATTGTAAGGGCTTAGTGGTTAACACGTCCACCTCACCGCAAGAAGGTCCTGGTTTACTGTCACCATGTCCCAGTAACTCATTCAAACATCTCCAGTTGATCCAGAACGCTGTAACTACAATAATAACTTTACTAACTCTAAAGGTCTGTGATTTATGTTTGTTTTCAGCCCTTTGTGAGTTTGTGGCCCTCTTTGATGTATAGTGAGGATCAAGTATTTGAACACCCTGTGATTTTGCATGTTCTCCCACTTAGAAGTTATGGAGAGGTCTGAAATTTACATTATAGGTGCATTTCTACTGTGAGAGACAGAATAATAAAAAAAATCAGGAAATCACGTTGTATGATTTTTAAATAAGTTATTTGTATTTTCTTGCTGCTCATGAGTATTTGAACACCTGAGAAAATCAGTGTTAACATTTGGTACAGAAGTCTTTGTTTGTAATTCCAGAGGTCAAACGTTTCCTGTAGTTCTTGACCAGGGTTGGTCCACTCCTCCACACAGATCTTCTCTAGATCTGTCAGGTTTCGGGGCTGTTGCTGAGCAACACAGAGTTTCAGCTCAATCCAAAGATCTTCTATGTGATTTAGGTGTGGAAACTGGCTAGGCCACTCCAGAACTTTGATCTGCTTCTTACGTAGCAGCTCCTTGGTTATCCTGGCTGTGCTTCGGGTCATTGTCATGTTGGAAGACCCATCTTTAATGCTCTGACTGAGGGAAGGAGAAATACATGACCCCATTCATCCTCTCCTTAATACAGTGCAGTCATCCTGTCCCCTCTGCAGAAAAGTACCCCCAAACATGATGTTTCCACCCCCATGCACCACAGTAGGGATGTCGTTCTTGGGATGGTACTCATCCTTCTTTTTCCTCTAAACACGGCAAGTGGAGTTCAGACCAAGTTCTATTTTGGTCTCATCTGATCACATGACTTTCTCCCATACCTCCTCTGGATCATGGACATGTGCTGACTTGAGCAGGGGCGCGATTTTAAGTCATGACGGCGTAGTGTTCTAAGAACAGTAACCTTTAAAACTCTTCAGGTCATTGACCAGCTCCTCCAGTGTAGTTCTGGGCTGATTCCTCACCTTTTTTATCATCAGTGATACCCCACGAGGTGAAATCTTGCATGGAGCCCCAGTCCAAGGGAGACTGATAGTCATCTTTAGCCTCTTCCATTTTCTAACAATTGCTCCAACAGTTGATCTATTTTCACCACGCTGCTTGGATATTGCTCCGTAGCGCCTTCCAGCCTTGTGGAGATCAACTACTGTATGTGGTCTCAGGTGTCTTTTGCCAGCTCTTTGGTCTTGTCCATGGTAGTCTGACTGACTGTGGGGTGGACAGGTGTCTTTAACCAGCTCACACAGGTGCTACTAATTTAGAGTAATAAGTGGAGTAAAGTTGGACCTTTTAAAGCTAGCGTGTTGGAGCAGGGAGACATCTAAAAGTCCCAGGAATCCGGCCCTCGAGGACTGGAGTCCGGCACCCCTGTTTTAAAGGCTGAGGAACAGGTTTTTGAGAGTTAGAATTTTTGCTGATTGGCAGATGTTCAAATACTTATGTGCAGCAATAAAATATGAATAAATTATTACAATGTGATTTCCTGAGTTTTTTTTTTTAATTCTGTCTCTCACAGTGAAAAAGCACCTACGATGTAACTTTCAGACTCCTCCATAATTTCTAAGTGGGAGAACTTTTATAATTGCAGGGTGTTCAAATACTTATGTTCCTCACTGTACATCATAAGTCCTGTTTTATTTACTGGTGTGTACTTTAGGTTCATAGTTCATGTGTTGTTACTCTTGTGTCTTTGTGCTTCAAGGTTTCCTCGTGTCTCCATCCCAGAACACATCCTTCCAACCATAACCCCCAGAAACAGAACCAGCCCCAGTAGTCCCCTGAGCACCCAGAGGTGCTGTTACCAGTTAGTAAGTTGACTTTTCATTTATATGTTTTGACTTATTTTTGATCAGTGTATTTAGCTTTTCTTATCCATAATAATACTCTACATGAACTGTAAATTCCTGAAAGGCTCTAAGCCTCAGGGGGCAATTATATATATACCTTTTTTATTATTATGATAATAGTTTGGATGTCTTGGATCTCAGCTCTTTGTGCACAAAATCATGAAAACTGTTCACACTAATACATCATCATCAGTTTATGTTTAGTTAAACCACATAATTTACCTAAATCTATAGGATAAAATGTTTAAATACCTAAAAGGAAAATAAATGTGAAACATTGTAGTCTTCACTGTAATTGAGAAATCCCTGAGGCCCCCGTGTTTCCTATTAAACAGAATATTTAGTATTACTGAACATTGTTGAAAAAGGCTCAATGCTCATTTTAATCTGAAATACTTTTATTATTGTTTGGATTCTTTGATGTTTTTGTGTCCCTCACTGATGAGTTTAAGGCCCTTTCACAATAAATGATTTAATATAATGAACATGATGATCTCTCATATAGGATATATTTTTAAACGTTAGAGCAGTATGTTTTCTCTTCCCTGGTTTTTCTGGCTCTCGCTGCTCCTTCTGCTTCAGCCTTCAGAGATAATTAGTTTCAAAGGGATACGAGAGAGGAAGAGGAAGAGGAAGAGGGCAGAAAAGGAAACGGACAGATGTGGAAGAAAGAGAGTATGGCATCAGAAAGAGACTTAGTCTGCGTTCAAATATTCCCTCCTATCTTTTTTCCTATCCACTTTTCCTGAACCGTACCTGAACTCAGAGCTCCTGCTCAATAAAGTCAGACTTCTTTGAGAATCATTTGTCTGACATCCCACAACAATGTTGGCAACGTTCAGAACCACGTCAGGAAATTATATAGAATACTGACTACGTTGAACACTGTAATACAGGCTTTATTTATTTTTCTTTTGATTTTAATTAAGTTATCTTAATGATTTTAAAATGCATTTGAAATGAATGTTTTCTTTACTTTTTTTTTTATTATTTATTTATTTTATCAGTCAGCATGGTTAGTAGATAATTAAAGTTATAAACCAACCAGATTTTCCACCAGCCAAATGTTTTTCCTGCAAAAATAAACTACAATATGAGCCACAGAATAGATGTAAGTGATCATGTTTCTTTAAATAGTTTTTATTTTAGTTGATTGCAGAAATACATTAAAATGGTAAACATTTAATGTAAAAACAATGTTGTAACAATGTCTAAAAGGTGTAATGTGGAACTGTGGGTGTGTCGGAGAAATGAACCATTTATAAAATATATTCTCCTAACTTAATAAACAAACTGGAACACTGTTTGAAGTTAGAAATAATAGAAGTAATCAGTGCTAAGAATGACATGTACTGTAGAGAAAACATGTTTTACTAACATGCATGCACTACAAATGTAAACAAACTGTATAGTGCATATTTTAAAGGTGAACAAATGGTGGAATACCAGCCACTAACAACATGACATCCATTTAGTAATAAAACTCCTCAATTTCTTCTTTTTTTCAGATCTTCTTTCATCTTCAGGTTTTTTAACACCTGATAAATATCTCCACATGTTTGTTTCTAACTAATTTCAGCTCCTAATGTTTTTTTTGCGTCGTTACGTTTGTCTTCTGTGATAACAAACCATAACAATCACGCTAACGTTAGCACGTAGCCAATTGTTGTATGACACGTCACAACATAGTGTTCATGGGAAATGTAGTATTAGTACAACCATCAGTGTTGCCAGATACACATTACATTTTAAAATCTAAACACACACAAAAACCCTCAAATTTCATGGTGGAAAAACAGCCCAATCTGGCAACAATCACATTGTTTCTGCAGCCTGTCGATTTAAACATATGCAGTGGTATCTGTTTCCTTCTTCACCAGCTAAACAGGCTAGTAACGCTACAGTGTTACCCTCCAAAGTTCATTTTTTGCTGCAATAGGCTGTGACTTTGGGCAGTGTAACGGTTAATGAAGCTGGTCACCAGTTCTAATCCAACCTGTGCCATCGCTGTGAGATAAACATTTACAAAATGTAAAAAAATGTGTAATTGTAGTCTTATGTGAATCACTTTGTTGCTGAAATAATATTTTTTAAAAATGCTATTTACAATAATCACAGTTTTGATGACACAAACTTTATTGCCTTTATTGTAATTTCTCAGAATTATCAGTTCCGAGTTCCCTGGAACAAAATCACTTTTTCTGAAAGTGCTGACACGACATTTGTCTTATTTTAAGGCCTATTCAGTTTTTCTGGAGGCCCAGCTTTTAATCACCAGGTTAAACACATCTTGGTTGAACTTCATTTTTATATTAATATTGTATTATTTTGATGTATAAACCAATCAGTAGAGTCAGGTACACCTAATATGTATTTTTATTAGAAACATATTTAGAAAAGTTAACGTCCTGTTAGTTTAAACTGAAGTGTTGGTTGGACTTTATTCAAATAAATGTTATTTATTTGTTTATGTCCATTATTAATTTATAGATAATTCCCTTATAATAAACAACAGTTCACCTTCTTTGTGCTGAAATGCAGAACTCTGGGTTTATTCCTCAGTCTACGTCTTTTGTTTCTATTCTAAAGGTTTTCTTTAGCTCCAACTAGTGTTGTGGTGGTCAAGACCGGTCTTGGTCTCGAGACCGGTCTCGAGACCAAATTTTAAAGGTCTTGGTCTTGTCTCGGACTCTGAAGCATTTTGACTCGGCCTTGTCTTGGACTCGGGCTGCCCGGACTCGGGATTTTCCGTCAAGACCGTTCGAGACCAGCACTAATTCCTGCTATTTTTAAACATTTTTATAATGTGATAATAACACGGAGAAGAACAGGATAAAACAATCCTTTATTCATTAATTAATCCACCCCGTATAATGACCACAACCTTCCTTATTGTGACTGAGTGACGTGTATGACACACTCATACTGTGTGGCTCCGGTGTCAGTTTGGACCGCGGAGCGCAAGGGAGATATGAACTAATCACCGGTAAAAATCCCAGTAAAACTCCAGAAAACAATCACCAGTAATAAATATTATCTCCCTGGTAAAGACAGTAGCTCTAATAACTGGTAAAATTATAAACTGATGATATTACAGCCTGTGAATGCTGGATAGGGGACGCACTTACTCTGCCTCTGGGTCCTAGTGCCAGCCGAGCGGTGAAGCCTGTTCCGTTTACCGTGTTTACTGAGGTCCGTGTGTGTTTAATAAGTTTGTGTGTGTTTAATAAGTTTGTGTGTGTTTAATAAGTTTGTGTGTGTTTAATAAGTTTGTGTGTGTTTAATAAGTTTGTGTGTGTTTAATAAGTTTGTGTGTGTTTAATAAGTCTGTGTGTGTTTAATAAGTCCGTGTGTGTTTAATAAGTCCGTGTGTGTCCGTGTGAAAGTCTGCATGTTTATGCATCTGTCCATCCACTCTTTTCATTATATCCATGTCTTTTAAGGCTTTATTACATAATGTCGGCTGTAGTCCGGGCCGCCGCCATCTTGGTTTATGTCGTCACCAGCGCGTCATCGCCGCAGAGTTGCACTCAAATAATATTAAATATTTTTAAAGTGGTGGTTTTTTTGTGACTTTAGACTCCAATTACATGTATGTATATAATATGTTCACCACAATATAAACAGGTTCAAAATATAATTATTTTTTATAGTTTCTGTTTCCACTGTATCCAGAATAATAATAATAATTATATATATATATATATATATATATATATATATATATATATATATATATATATATATATATATATATATATATATATATATATATATATATATAATAACTATTGATTAATTTGTTACATGACTTTTCCAGGGCTTGAGTTTGTTTTATTTAGTTTCACATCTACCTGTAGCTCTATGTTTTTTACACTGCTGACAACTTGTTTTTAGTTTTATTTCAGAAAGTTTCACTTTTACAGTTACAGTTGGAAATCTTTGTGAATTGAATATCCAGTTATATTACAGCAACCAAATTAAACTATATCAACTAAGTGAATTAATAAAAAATAACCTGTGTAAAGGCTTTTTCAAACTAAAATCTTATCTTGTGAAATCTGTGACCTGTTAAACCTGAACAACTGAAAGAATCAGAATAAAGAATCATTATTTCTTGGCAGAAATGCTTTTAAACACTTGCTGTACATTCAGCTGACATAAAAATCTTGTTTTCAAATATGTAGAATAATTGTGAATGTATCAGTAGCAGTAGTAGTTTTAATATTTTAGTTAATTTTTTGCAGGCACCTTTTTTTTTGTCCGTCAAATGTATTTAAAATAAACTAAAATTAAAGAGAGATGTTATTTAACTGTTGAACCTTGCCATAATTTTATTTATTTATTTATTTTTTTAAATTGAAAAAAAAAATGTTTATGGTCTTGGTCTCGGTTTGTCTCGGTCTTGGTCTTGACTCGGTCTCGGCTCCCGAAAGTCTTGGTCTTGTCTTGGTCTCGGTGCATGCTGGTCTCGGGCAAGTCTTGGTCTCGGATAGTGCGGTCTTGAACACAACACTAGCTCCAACCATTTACTCTCAGAACAAAGAAAGTGAAATATTGTGGAGAACAGGAGTAGTTTACAGAGTGTAATGTGTGACAGAAACTCCTTCACCTCTTCTTTCAGTTGGGCTCTAATTGGGCGATGAGGGGGTCTGTTGAGGGCGTTTGATGGGTGTGTGTGTGTTGTTGGCTTTTCTCTCTCTGTGTGTACGTGTGTGTACGTGTGTGTCAGCATTTCGATTTTCTTGCACTATGCTTCTCTTTCCTCCCTACTTGTGTACGATGTACGATGTCACCTCAGTTACAGTTACAGTTACAGCCATGACAGGACAACAGCTGCTCTCTCTCTCCCCCCCCCCACTCATCCGTCCAGATGAACCAAACTCAGGGGAAATCATCCCTATGTTTACTCCTCCCCCCCCCACCCAGTGCCACCCACCGTCTCGTCCCATAACCACAGCTCTCTCTCCCATGCCTCTGTTTTACGCCCCATGATGGTTTTTGATAGACATAGATATCATATGACCCCCCCACCCCCACCCCCTCAACCTCCACCAAGTAGCATCCACTTCTTCTTGTAAATTAGTGACTGTTTGCTGCTGCTACTAGCGTCCTAAAGAAAGAAGAAGAAGAAAGAGGTAGAGCAGAGAAACAATCAGCTATTGGTGGTGATGGGGTGGGGGTGGGGGGGGTCTGGGGGGTAAAGGCGAGACAATTGGTGTTGAGGGATGCACAACGGGGGGATTGAGGGGGAAGAAAGAGGACTTGAGAGGACGATCAATGCGATGTTCACCTGCTGTCCACCTCCCCAATTTAAAGAGAAGGAGTTCTAACGATTTACCCCCCCACCCCACCCCCACGGCCCACTCCCCCCTACCCTACCCATGGAAGGAGGGAGGGATGGGAGGCCTTAAACATCAGTCCTAAACAGGGCAATGAGTATAAATGGGAGTAATACCGATGGAGAATTAGCTCTAATGATGTAATGCATGTTGTTAGGACGGAAAGAAAAGGTAGAATATGGAACGTAATGTGTGTAGATGAGAGAAGAAGAAGTGGAGGAATAATTAGGCTGGAAAACAAATGGAATTTACTGGACAAATGGGACTACATAACATAACATAAGTGAAAGATTCCAGTTTATTTCATTGTTTTTATGTTTAAAAACAGGCTTTTAGTTCATGGCTGGATAGATAAATGTTTTACAAGAATTATTCTGAACATAAACTACAGTGAAGAAAAAAAATGCACAATTTTTAAAAGCGTGAATCTATAAATAGACAAATACAAACACCAAGTAATTTAGGATATAAATGGATAACTTTACAAAGTAAAAAAGCATCTAATGAAATTAATCACATAAAGCAGAATTGTGTGTGGGGAATAATCATGTATAGCAATCATCATTTTTATTTATTTTTTTTTATTTATTTTGAGCAATTTAATACAAACAGAAACATGTTTATATGTGTACATACATGTTCTATGTGTAGCCTACATGGCTAATGACATGATGTGTATTAATATAAATGTATACATTTATTATCTCCCACCCCAGTTTTCATTCAGTTTAAACTTTACATACATCAATTCACATTATATACATCAAATACAGTATGGATCAAGTACTTTAAAGGTGTCAGGTTCTAAGCCAGTGGTTCCCAACCTTTTTCAGGTCATGACCCCATTTTTTTATATCGCAATTTTCTGCTGAACCCCGAGACTTTCTTTTTTTTTTCATTTCTCTAAAATCATTTTTTTGATCAGATTTGTTATATAAAGTGACAATATGTGTCAGATATTTTTATCCTGCATACATATTTGAGAAAGTTTAGAACACACTTGTTTGAGAATGTGTGTGGTGTTTTATTTTGAAAAATAATAATAATTTTGGCCTCTTCCTGCTCTCTACATCTATTTATGTGATATTATTTAGAATATTATTGTATATTTGTATTATTTTGTACATATTTTATTTATATGACTGTTTTTATTATTTTATATCATTTTTTTACTCTATTTATTTTTTAAGTGCTTAACGAGGAACTTGGGGATGTAAAATAATTTAAATAGATAAATACATTTGAAAAATTTAAAATATAAAAATTAGATTTTAATCAGTAAGTTTTTATATTTTATTATTACTAGACGTTTCAGGTGACCCCACATGGGGACACAACCCCAAGGTTTTTTTTTGTATTTCATGTTCTCAGTGCGTAGTTGGGAGTTAAAGTCACGCTTTTCTTTTATTTCTGTTAATGTTTTAATAAATTTTTGTTTTATTTACTCATATGTTTTAACTCTGTTTGACCTGATGTTGTTTTTCTCATCACTACTCATTATTATTATTATTATTATTATTATTATTATTATTATTACCTAATTAAGTTCCTTCACTATATATTTGAGTGTTTTGACACAATAGTTGCTGAATCGTTGTTTTCTGTTTCCTCTACAAAGTGTGTTTTAAATTCACTTCTTTTCCGTACTTTACTTTTGCTTTTTTTTCTCTTTTTTCTCTTTAAATAGTTTGACTTTTGTTTTAAATCGACTCCTGCCTCCACCAAAATGTCATCCACAATGTGTGACAAAGGTCTAGTGTTGAGCTATGGTTATTTTGCTGATGTGTCGTACATTGAATGCAGCATGTACTGGTTTCCTCAGTAATAAACACAAAAGCTACTGTATATTCACAGTAGCTGCTGTAATTTCTCTCAACAGTAATTTTATGCAGATTTTCAAAGCTTGTTCCATCCAATCAGGTAATATTTTCACTGTTGTTTACGTGTTGGTTTGTTTTGTCTATTGGTAGGATTATAATAAAAATATTTATAATATTCTAAAGATAGACCTTATGCCATAGTCCACTAATTCTGAGGATATCTGGATCAATATACTGATTCTAGATCAGTTTAAGCCACTTTATTCCCTGTACCAGCGTCACTTACTAACAAACTGCACTAGAACTGTAAACTTTGCACCTACACTAGATATTCTAGTTTTTATAGTCTGTTCTAACTTTTATTCTATTTGTATTTATTCTTATTTCCTAATTGTTATAACTCCACCCCCTTAAGATGTTTGCTTTTACTTACTGTACATAAGATCCCTCTTTTTACTATTTAACTGTCTGCACATTTCTTGTCTATTCTGCACAGTGATCTTACTGAATGCCAAATGTAACAAGTACATTTCTCCATTGTGAGATCAATAAAAGATTATCTTATCTTAAAAATTCTAAAAATCACTCTGTCATCATTGGCAATATTTCAAAAACTCAAATTCAATTGCCCCATGTAGCCCTTAGGTCATGTTATACATTTTTTATTTGTGTCTGCAGGTTCGTCTAAACTCTTTACTGCAGACATAAGCAACTGGTGGCCCGGGGAGCACATGTGGCCTTCAGTCTAATTTTATGTGGCCCCCAAAGTTAATGTACAAAATGACAGAAAAAATACACAAAACAAAAGCAAGAATACATTAAAAATACAAAGAATTACAAAATTGCAAGAAAATACAGTAAAAGACAAAAAACAAAAAATACTCTAAAAACACACAAAACTACTTCAAAAATGATCAAAACGACAACAGTAATACACAAAGTTACAGAAAATGACAAAAGTACACAAAAAGACAAGAAAAACATGAAAAATGACCCACAAACCCACAGTGCTAACAAACTAAATGTCAACAGAAATACACAAAATATGTTTTACAGGAAATATACACAAAAGTACTGCATAAACGCTTCACAATGAGCAAAACAACAACAAACACAGAATGAGAGAAAAACACACAAAATTACTATAAAAACTCTGTTCTTTCCTGTATTAATGCTCAGATCGCTCGATATGCTGAGTCATGAATGTTGATCATTTGACCATCTGATCAAACACATTTTTTTTTGGCCCTGCTGTGATAATAGTTGCCTACCTCTGCTTTACTGTGTTTCGTAATAATTAATTTTGTTATAATTAATGGATTAATGGTATATCATTGTCATGGTATCAAAGCTACAATAAGACTCGGTGATATTTCTATCCCCCCCCCCCCCCCCCCGCACCCCACAATTATGTGGCTTTGACACGTGTGACTATCCATGTTCTGCTCCCTACCCCTGACCTGTCAGCTCTGTCAATATGATTATTATTCCTCTGTAATGAAGTCAGAGGTAAAGGAAAGAAAAGGAAACTAGACCCGTGTTCACAAAGCAAATACGTATTTGACAATTTGAAAATAATTGCCAAAAATTGACAACCTGTATCTGGATTTGTTGACGAGCTTGTTTTTTTTTTTTTTTTAATAATTAAATTGAAAGTAAAAAATGCAGGAAAAACACAACACTGACCATGACCTTAAATATGACCTTGAGCAAAGGTCGAGGTCACACATTGAAACAAAATGTTGTTCAATGGTACCAGTGGCCAAGTTATATGATTTTTTTTTTCATGAACTTTGACTCCTACTGATCTTTTTACTGGTAGGTCGTACAGTTTTTGTCCAATTAAATAAAATAGTCCACTTGAGATGATCTTTTTATAAATGTAAGCATCAAACTTGTTCTATAAATATTAGTAGAGATATAGAAAATGTTGACTGCACATCCTTGACATTGTCCCTATGAGATGACACACGTGTCAGTAATAGCCGAGGAGGAGTTCCACGACAAAGCAAGTTGCAGAAGAAAAATTATAAGAACTTTTATGTATTTTTCAGTTTTAATTTGTCAAATACAAACATGTTGAGTTCTACTGCAGAGGAAACCCAGAGTTTAGATTAAGGTGGTGTTTTATTTTGGAACAGACCATCAGTGTTGCTTTAGATCTTTAAAGTCATAACTGCTGTTAAAACATGAACGTTTATTGTTGGTAATAAATCTTGGTACGGGTCCCTTTCATACAGTAAACATCTCATGTAACTTCAAAAGGAAGAAACACAATCTACCACAATTGGATCTATATTTATTTTACACTAAGACATCTGTATAAAATAAAAGGTTTATTTTAAAATAAAATAACACCATTGAATCAGGCGGACAAACTGATAAATAATAATAATAATAATAATAATAATAATAATAATAATAATAATAATAATAATAATAATAATAATAATAATAATAATAATAATTAAAAAATAATAATAATACAAAATAATATATGAAATTATAATAACTAATAAACGTTTTGAGAAAATACCCAGCATTCAATGCTGTTTTGGTGCATTCTTAGTGTAAAGAGTGTCTTTGTGTCACATCGTTTGCCTAATAGCATAGTTGCTTAAGTCATATTTGAACGTTTTCGGAAAACAAGAAAAAACAGTTTTTAGCAAACATTTTGGTATTTTTCATTGATATTGTAACAGAAAGTTCAACTGGATGTGAACAAGTTTCCAAAAAAAAGTAAGACACAACATTGATTGCATAACGAATAAAAGTGACTTAGACAGAATATGACTTGACTCTCTTACATACAAATACAACAATAACTTAACAAACATTGTGTTACTTTCTAAACATAACCAACGTTGTGTTACTTTTCTAACTTTAAGCAAGTTGTCTAACCTTAACCAAAGTCCTGCTCAGGTACTGTGTGGACTTGTTTTCACACTGTCTACTGATGACGGAGGTTGTCATAGTACTGGTGGGTCACTCTTGGTACTGGTTTCATTTCCTGCAAGTCATTGAATTTGCTGAGAGTAATTGGCAGTTGGGCAGGAAAGAGTGGGACCCAGTGGAACGTTCTTTGGGGATGCTGAGGCAGGTCCTCCCACTCAGACTTATAATCCAACTTGTACCGGATTCGACCATCTGCCAGGTACTGGAGAACCTGAAGGTCATGGACTGTGTGGTCCACAACTTTTCTTCCTGGTTGAATGTTGGTGACATAGTCCTCAGATAACTTCATGAAGTCATTGTGGAATAGCTGGGTGACCTTGTATGGTGATGGATGTAGACGTACAGTCTCAAAGATGACAATGTTGTCACGTGGAGTGTGAATATGTTTGATGGTGCGTCGTTCAATGACGCTATGCATGGAGTCACACACCATTTGTGTGTGTCCTTCAACCAGAAACCTTTGTTCTGTTGTGACACTATGCTTCATGGCCAGATCTATGTACGCATTTGTGATGTACAACACCGATTTTGATAGCTTCATTTGTGGTCAACCTCTTTCTCATGCCGTCCGCCATCTTTGTATGTAGCGACAAAAAAGCCTCAGTCAAAGAGATGACTAAAGCAAACAGTGATTTTAGACTGCAACAAGCATTCTGATTGGCTGAGGACATACAGGCAATAAGGCAGGGTGATGCAGCAGTGGTAGGAGGGTAAAGTTAGGCAGATATCACAATTTGGCCAAAAAATGATGGCAATTATGCTATTAGGCTAACAACATGTAAATTCAACATCTGTTGGGTAAAAAATAGGATCAATTAGTTTAAACAAGCAAACAATGGGAATGACAAATGGTGAATGTGGTTAAACT
This sequence comes from Gouania willdenowi, assembly GCF_900634775.1. Lineage (NCBI taxonomy): Eukaryota > Metazoa > Chordata > Actinopteri > Blenniiformes > Gobiesocidae > Gouania > Gouania willdenowi. The sequence goes on from NC_041052.1 coordinate 42,254,124, forward strand.
GGCGAAAAAAGAAAAGAAATGTCTCGTGAAATATGGTGAAAAGAGGTTAAAAGTGACAATAATGGGTCAACATGTGACATTAGGTGGAAAAGGTTTATAAGTGCTGAACATGTGCAGAAAACACATTAAAATGTGATGTAGAAGTGTCAGAAATGGGAGTAATGTAGCAAAAATGCATTAAAATGAGAAAAAATATGGGAAGAAAAAGTGATGAAAATAGGTTAAAATATGGTGAGTTTAGTGTAGTTGGAGAAAAAGGATAAAAATAAGCAAAAATGTGCTCAAATTATTTAAAAATTTTTTTTTTAAAAAAACCTTTATTGTCCTATATTAAGTAATGTTAAGTAATGTTGTTGTTTTTTCAATTATTTAATTTGTAAATGTGATGGACTGGAGCCCCGTCCATGGTGTACGCCCTGCCTAGCGCCCATAGACAGTAGAACCAGATCAGGAGTTTAACAGGTTGGAAATGAGTGGAATTGAATAACACTCTGTTACAGCTCTACTGTTTACATGTCTACGTCAATACTGGTTAATGTTAATGTGTGAATCTCCCATCCTGTACCTTTAGATTACTCATCTATACGTGGATCAGATTATTGAACCTATGCAGTGTAACGCACATCTGGGATCTGAAAAACAATAACACAATTATCCTCTTCAGGTGTGTTTTAGCTTTTCACTATTTTATCAGTCAATGAATCATTTGGACAATGAAGGAAATGCTACAGCATCAAAGTGTGGGAAAACACTTCATAATGATATCTATTAATGATCAACTTATATCCATTTATTACCCACTGATTAGTTTACCTCAGCAAATGTAAAGTTAGTCAATATTTGGACTAAAATACTATAACACACAGTCAGAAAGAACACAATAAAACACTAAAACACGCTTTTTATTCATATATAAAATAAAAACGTGAGGGATCAGGTGTGCCGTGGGAAATTATTCAATTTTACCTGATTAATTATTGTCTGCAAATATGCCATTGTGTTGCTTTGAGCTCCTCCCCTTCCCAAAGCTCACAAACACAATATTAACATATTTATATATGATACATTATATATAAATATTAAATAATATTTTATTAAAACATAATATAAAACAAAACAATATTTTGTACCATTTATTGTTTTTCATGTACTTGTCTTAATCTCACTGTGGTTCTATTCACTAAATAAAGGCTAATGAAGAGAATACAGTTCAATCTAATCATGTGTTTTTAAACTTTATCTGATGTGTATCAAATATGCAAAATATGAAAGATGATATTTTTTCTTATTTTTTTGTTCATTTTGATTTGTATTAAAAACACTTATAATAACTGCAGATTGTTAATTGCACTTTATAAGAAATAACATAAAAAGTTTTTTCTTTGCATTTATTTGATTCCTTTGATTAGAATGACTGTATATTGTTTATAGAAGATACAAAGTTTCATTTTTAACATTTTTGGTTGGTGGTTTCTGTACCTTGGGGTGTTTGTCAATAAAAAGAAGATTGACTCCAAAAAAGGTTGAAAAACACTGAATTAATGAATGTGTGAAGACCATAGGATGTGAACCCATGACCTTTGACCTTTAAGGAAAACCAAAGTCACGTCGTCAGTGAAACTTTCCCGTTACGAATCAGACCAAAGCAGTAGAAAAAGTCTTTATTAGACCTCGTGTGTGTGTGTGCGTGCGTTCGTGCGTGTGTGCGCGGGTGCGTGTGGGTGTGTGCATGTGTGGGTGTACGTGGTTCCTCCTTTGTTTTCTGACAACGTGTTTACTGCTGACCTTTAAACACACACACACACACACACACTCAGGCAGCATGGACATTCACCTTAAATAGCATATATATATATATATATATATATATATATATATATATATATATATATGAGGTGGGACATGACTAAAAAAAAAATCTAATTAACTCTGGGCTTCGTAATTAATTAATTGAAATATAAAACAATATTTGTCCTAAAAAGCAAGACTTATTATTCTAAATGAATGAATCAAATAATAAACACAGACAAAAATACAGTAAACAATGTATTGTCACAACTGGAAAAATAAATTAAAAATATCCCTGGCCAAAATTAAACAAATCTAAGTAAAAGTGCCATTTTAATTACATTATGTACTTTTCACAACAGTGGTGGTTTTAAATGGTGAAGAAAAGAAAAAAAAAAAACACTAAAAAAAACAATTCAACATAATGTGCTTTTTTTTAATTCAAGTAAAATTTGAAATATAAATGGTCATTTGGCCTAAACCGTTGCACGTTTTCTAACTTTATCTCCTAGCACTAATAATCGTCTATAGTGAGTTTGTCAGACGTTGACTTACTAACTTTGCTTCTGAAACCAGTCATTTGGTGGAGTTTGGGCTCTTGTTTGTACGCGTACAGGAGCTGCTAGCGCTGTTAGCTCCGGGGGTTTCTGTGCTCGCTCCCACATGCTTAGCATTGAGACGGTACCGGAGGGGTGAATCGTTTTGGTGGTATACACATTTTTTTTTTGCACAGTTTGCACAGAACACACTTTTATGAAAGCTACTGTCGGGTTGTTTCTTGAAATAAAAATGTCCTTCCATTGGCTCTGCCAACGCGCTTTCATCCAACGCCTCCATTTTGCTAGCCTTTAGCCGAGCTCTGATGTCACATGTGCATCAGTGTAATTGGCGTTCTGGGAATAATGAGTAATGACAAACAGTTCTGCACTGTTTATGAAGCAAACTGTGATGAAACATTTTTGTAATGCGTTAATTTCTTGTAATTAATTAATTGTAATTAACGTGTTAAAGGCCCACCCCTATATATATATATATATATGTATATATATATATATGTATAGTAGATACGCCTTCATGCTGGTAAATATTCTATTAATGTAGTTTTACAGTGTGTAATAAAAACTTTAAACGAGGCAGTGTAACACACACACACACACACACACATCACTGTCTATGGTTTGGTGGTAATGAGGCCTGTCATCCTTCCACTGTCGCTCGCCCATTCTCTCTCTCTCTTTCATTGATCCTCTAACAGTAGCAGTCACTGGGGGGTCTCCCCTCGTCCCCCATCCCCTCCTCCTCCTCAACACACCTCCCTCTGGACCATTTAAAAACCAACCACCATCTTCCTTTATGTCTTGTCTGTAAAGCTCTTTTACCCTCCGTGTCCATGATGCTGCTGCTGCTGCTGCTTTATAATGTTCACACACTCTTCTTATTTATTTAGTCTGACAGAAAGAGTTGCTTTGGTTTTTCCACAGCATCCAGGAATGTTTGACACATGTCCATGGGCTCACATAGTGGTCCTGTAGGCGGGAAAACAGCTGGAACAAAATTATTATCCTACAATGTTTCACATCGAAAAAATAATGTCTGTGATATAAATATATGCTGTATATATATATATATATATATATATATATATATATATATATATACACAATATGTTAATGATGGGACTCAATTAAAAAAAATTTAGTTACTTTTTGTGCGAGAACCTCTTCTGTGAACCCATGCGCCGCCCCAGGTCGATAGGCAGACACCGTCCCCCACACACACACCAGAGAAAGCCCCAAGGAGCCGAGGACCCAGCACACCCCGCCACTGACCCCAACTCCCAACCCAAGGCCCCCTGCCAACGAACACCCACCCACAACCCAGCAACTAACCCCTCGAAAGGAGTGGGCTCAGGGAGCCCCCCGCCTGAGATCCCAGCTGAGGATCAAAGGCCCACACCCAGGAGACGGCCAGGACCACACCAGATAGGTAGCCAGCGGGGACCGGACCCCAGGCCAGAAGCAACCAGAACAAAAGCAGCACCGGCAGCAGCCCGCCCAAGTAAGATGTGACAAGTCACCCCATCGGCCCCCCGCAGCACCAGCCAAGCTCTCCAGAGCGCCCCAGATCACCCTTCATTGACGTCACGCGCATGATGAGCCCTAGTTATTGTCAAAGTGAGGACCCTCCACCAAGGGCCCCAGTCACACCGTCATGCCAGTAGGTGCCGAGGTGGTAGAGCCGCAGACCCCGGCCCTGCAGGGCACCACCCAAGCAGGTGCCGCCCCACGCTGCACCCACAGGCATGCAAGGGCACAGCCCGTGCCGCCCTCCCCGGAAGACCCCCGCCAAGACTGGCCTAGCCAGCAAGCCAAGCCTGCCGGACCCCAAGAGCACCACCCTGGCACCAGGAACCATACCTGTCAAATATCCCGTTTTGGCCGGGAAACTCCCGTATTTTACCTTTCTTTCCCACCATCGTCTCGTATTAATATTTTCCCGTAAATATCCCGTATTTTGATGTAATAATAATTAAAAGATGCCTTATTAAACTGAACGCTGTCACTAGCCTCGCGAGAACTGAAACCTGAAATGGCCTGGGTGGAAGTTCTCGCAAGATTAGATTAGATTAGATTAGATTAGATTAGGTTAGATTAGATTAGATTAGATTAGATTAGATTAGATTAGATTAGATTAGATTAGGTTAGGTTAGGTTAGATTAGATTAGATTAGATTAGGATAGATCAGATTAGATTAGGTTTGGTTAGGTTAGATTAGATTAGGTTAGATTAGATTAGATTAGGATAGATTAGATTAGATTAGATTAGATTAGATTAGATTAGATTAGATTAGATTAGGATAGATCAGATTAGATTAGGTTTGGTTTGGTTAGATTAGATTAGATTAGATTAGATTAGATTAGATTAGATTAGATTAGATTAGGATAGATCAGATTAGATTAGGTTTGGTTAGATTAGATTAGATTAGATTAGATTATGATAGATTAGATTAGATTAGATTAGATTAGGTTAGGTTAGGTTAGATTAGATTAGGATAGATCAGATTAGATTAGGTTTGGTTAGGTTAGATTAGATTAGGTTAGATTAGATTAGGTTAGGTTAGATTAGATTAGATTAGATTAGATTAGGTTAGATTAGGATAGGTTAGGATAGATTAGATTAGATTAGATTAGATTAGATTAGGTTAGGTTAGGTTAGGTTAGGTTAGGTTAGATTAGATTAGATTAGATTAGGTTAGGTTAGGTTAGGTTAGGTTAGGTTAGATTAGTGCCGACCATGGGACCAAACCCAGAAACAACAGAGATGATGAATGAAGACGTTCTGGTGATAAAAACAAAGAACTGGTGTAAATATGTTATAAAATATAACATAGAGTTTATCTTCATAAAGACCATCAGGATGTGACACAGTTACACGTTCTGTTAGATTAATAACTGATATTTTAACGTCTACCACAGCAGAAGGAACCACGTAAGTCACCATGAAAAATCATCCAATCACAAGCTCCACAAATATACACTGTTTATAAAGTGTTAAATAATGTAAAGTCTGTAATAAATGTGTCTAATAAGTCATAAAATGTTAATGTCTAACTTAAAGACAAGCAACATGAAATGAACAGTAAATATACAATGTGTTGATTTGTATATAAACAGTAAGTATATTAAATAAACACACATAAACACTTCATATACACATTTATGTTTTTATTTAGGCTGTTTTATAATTAGCTGGGCAATATATCGCGATTCAAGATGTATTGTAGTTTTCTATTTGGCGATATAGAAAACTACAATATCACATATATATGTATGTATATATATATTGCAGTGTATTTCGTATGAAAATTCTAGTTTTAGCAGTTACTCCTTTTACTTTTCAGAACATGTAAAGCTCAGTGAGATGATTAATGAGTATGTCCTAACCCAGACCTTCCCCATAACAATCTACACTACAGAACTCACTCACACGTGCTGTCCCTTACAGGAGAAAAAGCCAAAAGTAGCACATATTGTGCAGCGGTTTGTTAATAAATTAGCCTGTGTAGAATTTTGCATCAGCAAATTGACGTCACAAAAAAAACCAACACATAACTAACACAAATTGAGATCCAGTGCTCAGACTGGTACCATTGAACGACATTTCCTTTCAACATGTGACCTTGACCTTCACTTAAGGTCATATTTAAGGTCATGGTCAGTCTTCTGTTTTTCCTGCATTATTACTTTCAATTTAATTAGTAAAAAGAACAAACTTGTCAACAAATCTAGATACAGGTTGTTATTTTGACCAATTTTTTCAATTTTCAATGACCAAATATGTATTTGCCTTGTGAATGCAGGTATTGCCTAGTTTCTATTGATACTAATGCTAATAATCATGTAGTTTATAGAGTTTATACATGAAAGCAGATTGTTTGGAGAGCTTTTAGTTTTCAAACCTCTTCTACATTCTCGTCAGATCCAAATGATGTGAACTAAGGTGTCAATAATGACGACGCTTTTCTTTTTCTGTCAATTTGTGAAACTGTGACTTTTGGTAGAAGTGAACGCGTCAAACACATTTCATTGTTTTCTCTCCTCCAGAGATTTCTACTCAACCCTGACCTTTGTGTTTCTGGATGTTTTCCTCCTCGTGTGTGTGTGTGTGTGTGTGTGTGTGTGTGTGTGTGTGTGTGTGTGTGTGTGTGTGTGTGTGTGTGTGTGTGTGTGTGTGTGTGTGTGTGTGTGTGTGTGTGTGTTTTGTCAAACAGGAAAAACAAATCACTGCTGTAGTTCTCATTAGCAGCTCTTTGGTGTCAGCGCTCTGAGATCAGCTGTCAGCTTCCAGTCTTCCTCAGCAGCTTCACCTTTTACAAACTATAATTACACTGTTTAACCAACACATACACTATCCCAACTACACACACACTGTGGGCTCAAACAGAGGAAAAAGAAGAAGAAATGCTGGAAGAGCTTTGATTTATTTATTTATGTATATCACGTAAATCAATGTTTCTCAAACTGTTGAGGTTCAAGTCCCTCTTTCTCTTCTTTCTGAGTCCAAGTCCCCCCTCATGGCACAAAACTATTTAAAATCATCTATAAATCATAATAATGGAATGAATGAGTGATAACATACATTTTAAAGAAGCTCATTTAGTAAATAAGTGAAATAAAGCGTATTTAATGCAGTGGTTCACAACCGTTTTTGGATCGTGACCCCAGACAATTTCTAGCAAACCCAAAGACATTTCTTTTATTTTTCTAGAATTAGTTTTTGATCATGTTTGAGCTCATATATGTCTACATATATTACATATATACATATACATGCATACATATATATATATATATATATATATTTTTTTTTTTTACTGCATTTTAGTTCAACTAGATTTAGATTTAAAAAAAGTGAAAGTAAAGAAATACAATGTTGTTTTTTGGGGGGGAAATTGCATTTAAAAAAAAAGAAAGAAATTTTTCAAATTTTTCTGAAATTTCAGGCGACCCCAAGTTGAAATAAATTAATTTCTATAGTTTTTATTATTAATTTTCCACTTTCTCCCTCTCAAATTAAAATTCAAAGCAGCTTTATTGGCGTGAGAAAACAGGTTTACAGCCAAAGCAAGTGTGAGAACCATGTACACATGAAAATTTGTGCAAAACAATAAGATTAAAATAAAATAATAAAATAGGTTTTCACTATATATATGTAGAACACAATTAAGTTATAAATGTTATAAAAGGGGAGGTTATGTACAGAATTTTACATATATTAATATACACACATATGTGTCCGGTTGTACAAGTACACACACACATATATATATATATATATATATATATATATATATATATATATATATATATATATAAACTTACATACATAAACTTAGATTTCCTTACCTAAACAGTTATAATTTAATAAATAATGTACCATATCCCACAACTGTCTCACAGACATAAAACACAAATACAAAAACTGCAAAACGAACGTAAATATCATAACAATGGATTTTGAAAGACTTTAACTGTTGTGGTAAAATGATATTTCTCCAAATTCTGATTTATTTCAGTCGATGAAATTGAATCTGAATTTTGAAAACTGAACATAATTTAATCTTGCTTGAAATGTTTTAATTGGGTTAAAGTTTAAAATTTAAATACAAATTTCAAAGCAAATAAATCAAATTTTTTAAAATGCTAAATACAATTCAAGTTCATGTTTTTAAATTCTATAATTCTATAAGCTCTTATTCAACATGTTTCAACATTATTTCCACGAATAAATAATCTAAACTTATTCTTTTTTCATTGTAACATTATCCTAAAATCACCATCAGATTATATATTTTAATAACTAACATTAGCCACAGATTATATTTTTGCCCTCGTGTTCTTTTGTTTGTAAATCGTCAATCGGCCTCCGTACCTCGTCTGTCTTTGCTGTATTTCAAAGTGATTTGACATATTTCTAAACAAACATGAAATGATAGTTTATCTGTTCTCATTTAGCTGTACAACAACTACAGTGCTTAGTTTATTCATCATCAGGTCCCACGTGTTGTTCCAGCTGTAAGAGACAAAAACGTCACGGAATAAAACTAATTTAAAACTCCTTTATGCAAATTAAACAACCAAACTAAATGTTTAATAAAGGAATGATGAGTCAGCGTTATAGAAGCACAGACAATCGCCCGTTACGGAGCATCCGTCTCTGAGTGACAGCTGTTACATCTGCCATGTTACAGCGTTACATCACCACATAAGGCCATAACTCCTCTAATGACTCAGCAGAAAATAAAAACATAATGTGTGTTTAGCTGTTATTTGTCCAAAACTTTGTGTCCTCACACCTTTTTTCCATATTTCCAGCCGAGGCCTCTTTCATAAACCTAGAGCAGCAGATCATCTGAGCTTTGAACTGAGCTTCTGTTTTAATGTCTATATCAGAACTTTAACCTGAGTCGTCCTAATGTCTCCTGGATAGTTCTCCTCCTGTGTCCTGTCTGTTGGAGACAGGTTCTCCTGCTTTAGCATCATTGCTACAGGTGCTGCTACTAGCTACGCTAACTGATACTACTCGCTATGCTAACTACTGCTACTAGCTACACTAACTGATGCTACTAGCTACGCAAACTGCTGCTACTCACTATGCTAACTTCTGCAACTAGCTATGCTAACTGCGGCTACTAGCTACACTAACTGCTGCTACCAGCTACGCTAACTGCTGCTACTAGCTACGCTAACTGCGGCTACTAGCTACACTAACTGCTGCTACCAGCTACGCTAACTGCTGCTACTAGCTACGCTAACTGCTGCTGCTCCGTGATTTCCACAGAAACAACCTTTAGCTCAGGCTTAGCTTCACTTATTGGCTTAAATAAACTCTTTAAATCCAGCTGCCTTTTTTAAGCCATTTTCTACTGTTTTCCAAGACAATCACACTTTAGACGTAGCGTGGGGGCGTGGCCTGACTTTCCCTTCTCTTCCTCACTCACACTCAGTTTATAATTCAGTTTTGTGTTTACAAAGAATTTTTCAACTCAATAAAAGACACAGCTGTCCAAATATAATACTTCAACATTTAATCAAAACACCTAAAAGCTAATGAGATGCTGAAAAATGAGGTAATGGATCCAATCAAACAAGTGCCGCTCAAAATCTGGGAAATTAAGCTCTGAACAACTTATGGCTGACGTGACAATAAATGAGACAAACATGCAAATATGATTCAAACCTGTATTTATTGTTGATTGAAATAGTCATACGTTAGTAAAAAAAAAGGGCTTTGAGAAATAGTAAATGTTCATATGAAGATATTTAACTGCTGAGTCACATTTAGAGACAAACAGGAAGCTTGGCCTCAGATTTGCTACATAATTATTACAGTTCCTGATAGTTTTTGGATCACAAACATAAATAAAGACAAACTTTTGGACAACAGCATTAACTGCATTCAGTCGTTAACAACACAACCAATGTCTCCACATTATCTACACTATTTAAATATTAACTCTGTACAGTTTGTGCTGTAGGTTTTTTGCATATAAAATGAAAACTCATTTTCAATGACATTTTCTACAGTAATTGAGAAATTGTGATAAAGTGCAGTAAATTTGGCAAAATGCAACAATTTGGCAAAGACTGGTATCTGTGATAGTTATTCTGTACGTTTGCTACATGTTTAACATTATTACAGAATGATCCCATGATTACAAAACAATCTTGTCAGATCATACTGTAACATGAATACCTGAACATGGTTGAATTAATTTTTCTTTTACAATTAAATAATTTTTAAAGCTCTAAATATTTTTTTTTTTTGCAAGTCACTCAATAGCAATGTGCCAAAAATGTCATAGTCCCAAAACGAACCAAAAACAATAAAGTGTCTGATATGATAAGTTTAAAATGCTCTATTAAATCTAACATAATAATGAATAATTCATTAGATCGTGCATTAGCATGCTGGCATTAGCAGCACGTAAACCTGTGAAAACATCAGATTTGGCAACCTGCACCGTTTACTGTAGTAATCTATTTTAGTGGTTTATTAACCGTCACCAGCCCTCCACCTCCACCACAAACGGCTCTTTAACGGGAACCCTGCCGCTGTTGACAACCACACACTCGGTGTAGGGCAGGTTCCTGTCGTTGGTGTCCTGGAGCTCGATGGTGTGAACCACAGACTGAGAAAAAACAAAACAACACATGATATATTATTTATGGATAAAATAGTTACAGCAACGCGTCAACTACCTGTAATCAGTGTTTTAAAAAAAGAACCAAAATCACACAGACAATAAAAATCAAAGTTCTGCTTTCGACCTGCTCAACAATATCGATCAAAGGTTTGAACTAATCAGGCAAGGAAAGTCAAATATTTTTGTACATTACAATTTGTACAATTTTTACATTTTGTGGCCACGTTTTATGTAATTTGAGGAAATTTTGTGGACCCGCTTGAAGAACATTGCAGGATTTTGGAAAAATTTTAGATTAAAAATGACTTCCATCATGTGATATAAGCATGGGGGGGGGGAGGGGGGCATAAAACTAACATCACGATACATCCGTCCCAAATCGTGAAACACAATATTTTAATTATATTTCACGTGGTCCCATTAAACAGTAATGTAAATATTGTCATTATTACACCAGAATATCCCATTAGTAATACTCACAGTATATTAATGCTTAAATTATCAAGTCTGATCTAGTTTAATTATAGTAAATCACAGAGATATTTATCAACCATAACTTTATGTAACTCATTATCAGATATAAAATAAACTAGATTCAGCAGCAATAAAAACACTATTGGAGTTATTTTTGCTTTTCATGTGCTTTTTATTTTTTTTAGAAAATCATTTTATTATAAATAGGGAAATAAAAGAAATATATACAATAATGGAGTGGCCCATATGCACAAACATGTTCCATAAAATATCAGCCCATGATTTTTTAAACGTTATTACTGCAGCAGATTCTAGTGATGATATATTTCATTTAATTTGTGTTTGTAAGGAACCTGTTTACACCTTAAGTTAGGAATTGATTTATTTATTTATTGTTTTTATTTGTCGTAATTCAACCCATGCAAAATTTAAACGATTACTCGTAGCTACGTAGAGCAAATAATTGTACGATTTATCATCTGATTAGTCGATTAAAAGTTTCAATAATCATTGATTAGTCAACTATTAAAATAGTGGTTAGTTACAGCTCTAGACTCTACATCATGGCACTAGCATTGAAATGGCAGCAAGCAAAAGCAAAAGTAACCAATAGATAATGTAAATACAGTACACTGACTAAAATGAAATATCTATTATGAAAATAACTAATAACTTTCACGTTTTTCATGTTGTAGGCTGTCAATCACTGAAGCCTCTGAGTTCCCTGGTTTTACCCCATGGCCATGTTTGCACTTTTTATTAATGTTCATTTATTAAAAAAAACATTCAAATATTGATGAATCTAAAATGTATTTTCATTATCAATATTAATCAGTTTTATTTTTTTCTAAATGTCACACTGGTATGTTCCAAATGTTTGCACTTTTGCTTTGTTTACTTGTTTGTGTCCTATTAGCATTACATGCTATCGTATATAAAAGTTAATAATAATAAATGAAATGTTAATGATAAAATAATGTTATATAATACGTGTTTGTGTGTATAATAAATATATATAAAAGTCACTCTAACTACCTTCAGTAATGTGTTAATAAATACGTTCCACCAACCATTCCATCCAACACTTTTCCAAACACCACATGTTTTCCATCCAACCACGGAGCTTTAGTAGCCAGGATGAAGAACTGAGACCCGTTGGTATCTGGACCAGCGTTAGCCATGCTCACCTAGTGCACACACACACACACACACACACATTTCATATGTCAGACATAAAGTAGTCCTAACTGGTGTGTGTGTACCAACCCATCCTGCTCCAAGATGTTTTAATTTGAAATTCTCATCTGCAAACGTTGTCCCATAGATGCTGTGACCTGCATGAAAAAGTGAGATAAGATTTAAATGGAGTGTGTGTGTAATGTAGATATTATTTATAACGTCAATCTAATGTCTTTCTGCTAATACAAAGTAAAAATGAGTGATTTAGTGTGTTTGAGAGTTTAAAACAGCATCACTTAGTCTACGTTCACACTGCAGGTCACTTCAGACCCAGGTCACTTTCATACGTGAATATAATCAATTCAATACATATCTGATATTTTACAATGCGACTACAGTCTGAACGACCAGGTCACGTTCTATCCAACCTTTATGTCGTCTCAGAAGGAGCAGCGGGGGAGGGGGGACCCTGGTGGAGGAAGTCAGTAGAAAAGTAGACGTGGAAGGAGGGTGAGATCTTAAAATGAATGAATATTTATTGTATTATACATATTATCAGTGCCACACACAACCTGAGACCAGATGCCTCCATGTTTACTTCTGTAAACAGTGTGTGCTGCGTGTGTACGTAGTTCATACGCCAAACTGATAGAGCAGTGTTTCTCAAATGGGGGTACATGTACCCCTATGGGTATGTAATGGCACTACAGGGGCTACTAGAGAGAGAGAGGAAAATTAACAAATGAAAGCATTAAAAATATGGGGTTTTATGTTTACTTTTAGTTAAAAATTATAATCATACAAAATATTACCAACAACTCACAAAACGACAACAAAGACACACTGAATGAGAGAACAATAGTGATCACTACAAAATACACAAAAATAACAGAGAAACATACAAAACGACACCAAAAAAAAACACTGAGAGAGAATAATGTAAATAATACCAACAACACATAAAAACAATGACAAAAACACACAAGATAACAGACAAATATACTGAATAATAAAAAGAACAGACAAACAACAACAAAATGACACTAAAAAACACACAAAATGATAGAAATGTTCCACATCAGGAGAGAGATGACTGGAAATTATGAAAACTATAGAAATAAATCTATTCAGGAGCCATTAAATACTATCTATTTCACTTATTTACTAAATGAGATTCTTTAAAATGTGTGTTTTTACTCATTCATCCCATCATTATGATTTATAGATGAGTTTTGACAGAATTCTGAGTAAAATGCTGTAGTCGGACATAAGGAGGGACTTGGATTCAGAAATAAGAGAAATGGGGACTAGAACCAAAAAGGTTTGAGAAGCACTGATGGGAAGCACTGTGCGAATGTCACAAAGTGTTTCCATTCTGGGAAAAAGTGTTGGATTGTATAGGGAGGTGGATTGGTAAGAGAATACCCAGGTCACCAAGATTATGTTTACTAGGTGATAAATCAGTTATGCCAGGCATAACCAAATGTGAATACATGGTTTTAAAAGGGGGAACTTTGGCTGCAGCCAGGGTTATTCTTGGTGTCTGGAAAGACCCTGTTTGCCCAGATTTTGACAGGTGGATGGATAACATTCTGAAAATTGTTTCATATGAAAAATTACTGGCAAGGTTAAATGACGATTCAGATGTTTTTGCTAAATCTTGGGGAAAGATATTTGACTAAGTGTTATTGTACACATTTTCATACACTTACAGAACCTATGTATAGATCTTATTTGTTTTAGTTGTGATTCCTTGGACCCAAGAAATAATGGTAATTGTCTTTTACTACTGCTGTCTGACTGTTCGATGTTAGTGCTGTTGAAAAAGTTGTAAAGCAAAATAAAAATTTTCATTACAAAAAAAAGAGAAGCACTGATATAAAAGATGCATTTAATGTGTAAATATGAGCTGCAGTGTGAACGTAGACTTTGTGTTTCATGCTTTTACCTCCACTTCCATCCCCAGCTGTAAAGTCTCCTCCCTGGATCATGAAATCCTTGATGACTCTGTGGAATTTAGTCCCTTTGTAGCCGTAATCTTTCTGTAGTTACACACAGGAGAATAATATCATATAATATAAAGTTAATAATACTGAGGGTTTGTGTAGAGCTTTAAGAGAGTTTTAAACTAAGAAGTTTCTCCAGCTTGGTCTGAGTTGATGATCATCATTTCTTTGTATTCTACTGATGACATGGATCAACATTCCATACTCACGTTAAAATCATGTGCATTTCATTGAATAATAAAGTTGCAACATGTCTTAATCATTCAGAACGCAGGTTTAATAACGAGAAGCTAAACTGTTACGACAAGTTCCTGCAGTAGAATTCAAATCTTAGAAAAAGCATGTTGAGACACAGCAGGAGATGATTAATGCAACGTATGAAGAGTAGAATCTACAGGTCTGTTAAACACAGATGCTGTGTGATGATATTAACCTGTGCCTTTTCATTTTGGCACAATAAATGCTTTTTACTTCCAATTAAAACATATTAATGGTGTAATAAAAGATCAATTAGGCGATATGTCGCAATATTTCAAAGTCCAATTATTGTATTGTCCCAAAAAATGTCAAAATCCATTTTTTAATCATGTTTTTTAATTTAAAAAAGCCATTTAATGTCGCTAACATAGCACAATCATAGCACGTACTGTAAACTCCCAGTCACTAGGTGTCAGTGAACGCACCATCAGACGCTGGTAAACTACTCATGCACTACTCAATGACTTTAAGCTTTATTTTCATAAAACAATCTTTCATAGATTTGTGTGGTTTCATTTTATTAAAGAAATTAAGAACTGAACAGAATCAGTTTTAGAAACAAAAGTTCAACTTTTTTTGGAAAAATTTAATTTGACAGTGTGATAAACAAGTTACCATGTACTCGTTCTCACAAGTTTAAAAAAAATGAAAGAAATCTCATGCCATTTTGTGAATTTGTTATTATTGATATTGTGATATATATATATATATATATATATACATATATATATATACATATATATATATATACATATATATATATACATATATATATATATATATACTGTACCGATTAGTATCAGGATATATTGTATTGAGACATGCAAATCATGTATCGTATGGTCAGCTTCATGGTAATGTACATCCCTAAGACGTATATATATGTGTGTGTGTGTGCGTTTTAGTTTATATCATCACTACCCACCTCTCCAGTTGCCAGGGTAACAAAGTTCTTCACAGTCAGTGGAACAACGTCACCAAACAAGCCAATGACAATCCTTCCAACCTCATGACCCCCGACTGTGATGTCGAGGAACACCTGAGATTTAAAAAACACACAATACACGTTATTAAAACACTTTAATGTCGTGAATGAAGCAATAAATGATATAAAGACAAAGACGAGTGATTTTCTGTGGTGACTCAGACAAAAACGTATTTCTGAATTATTATTTGTTTTTTTAATGAACTGAATGAGTTCCTCACTAGAATATATAATGAGCTAATTTACCAATATAACAGTTTTAATAGAATAGAATACAATGTTTTTATTGTCATCATTTTATTGACAACTGGTGGTGCAAGAGTACAGGTATAAAGAGAAAAAATTAAATAAAAATACAATAAACTAGTAAAAATATGACCAGCAGGAGATATATAAAGCAAACAAGTAGAGATTAAATTATACAGAAGAGGATTAAGGACAATTTGGATGGAATAATTTTGGTCAAATCAAGAATAAAGTCGAAATTGTCAAGATTAAAGAAAAATGAACTCAAAATACAGAATAGTGATAAAAGTGGAAGGTTTGCTAATAAAGTCAAATCTACAATTTAACTTTATTCTCAACATTTCAACTTTATTTTTAACATTTTGACTTTACTTTTGACATATATTTGACTTTTGTTGTAATTAGCACTGTAGAAATTAAGTGGTATTGATTTCAACTTTATTCTCGACATTTCGACTTTATTTTTGATTTGCCCAAAATTATTTTTTCCATCTAAATTGACCCAAATCTGCTTCCATAAAATTAAATGTAATATGTTTTTGTTTAAATGTATAATTAAACACATTTATTCCACATTCCTCTTCATATTGAAATAAATCAGACTTTTCTTCTCAATCAGGGTCACTGGGCTAAACAAGGAGCGCGTGCACCGCTTCGTATGCGCGCGCTCAGGTGCACGCGCTGCGCATTGCTGAAGTCTGTGTGTGGAACGACCATGAATCGGTTTCACGCGCACACACCGCAGACCGTGAACCTCTCCTCCGCTCGTGCACCAGCCACGTAAACCCAAAGCGCGTGCGCGTGATGCGTTATTCTCACCGTGCACGCGCCCCGTCTGTCCTAATACTAATGTTTATACACGCACACCGTGCACGTTCACCCACCTTCTCCGTGACTCTGGGCCCAGTCCGTGACACCCCCCCGGACACGGACTGTAGGAGGACGGCACAGAGGAACAGAGCGACCGCACGGAGCTTCAGAACCATAGCTTGATTATCCTAGGACTGAAATCACAGCGACTCAGATGGAAATATGTCCGAGGAACGAAACGAAGCTCCGCCGCTCCGTCACAAGACCCTCCCCTCTCCCCTCCCCCTACCCCGGAGAATGGAGCAAGGTCCGCCTCCAGAGGAGAGGGGGAGGAGCCAAGGAGGAGCATCCAGCGGAAGCCCCTGACGGGACACGCGCCCCTGGCTGCAGTTACTGTTGGAGACAAGAGTGAAACAGATTAAAGCGGGGTTTTCAACACTGGGGTCGTGACCCCAATTTTGATGGAGAAAACTGTTTTGGGCAAATCATGAATAAAGTTGAAATGTCGAGATTAAAATAAAAAAATAATGAATAAACTTAAAATACAATATGGTGATAAAACTGGGAGGTTTTTTAATAAAGTCAAATCTACAGAAGCTGACTAGGACCATTTCACCATATAGAGGGTTTCCTGATATGATCAACTACCTGGTTTTAACCCAATCTGGATCATCCTTTAGATAAAGGTCTGACCTTTGACCTGGAATACAATGAGAAATACAGCTCTACATTTTAACATCTGTGTTGCTACTGTATCAGGTTATTAAATGTGATTATATTAAGTCAATAATGAATTATATTATTATCATTACACTATAAAATGAGTTCAGAGCTGCTGATATCAACAATTCACTAACCTGACGAGAAATGAGACGAACACATTCAGATGTTGTCCAGATGTTTTCCTCGTAGATCCTGGTTTAGCTTCGCTAACCACTAGCTCCTCCTTTCCTCTGATAACTGTTGACATTGTTCTCCCTGATTTGTTCTAACTTTTAACAGTTTATAAAACTCTGAATGTTTTTCACGGTCTGACTGATTGGTACAGTCAAAAACACGGTAATAATTCACCATTTCTGCTTTGTTTACCTGCTGAGTACCTCCAATATGGCGACTTCTGGTTTGATGACACAGTAAAAACCCTCAATACATAGAGATTAGGGCTGGGACAACGCATCAACGTAATCGATGACGTTGACACGAGAAATACGTCTTCATAACTTCACTGGTTTTTACTTCTTTTCATTCCTTAATATAAATTATTGAGCAGCTATCATTCTTATCGCAACGTTGGTATTGATACTATCAATATTTTTGGATCGATCCGCAAACGTCTAGTGAGAACCCATCAGCAAAAACATAAATCGGCGCCACTGGTTGAGTTCATTTCAACAGGGAATTCTGAGCGCCACCATTACCACTTCTTAAAGATACAGTTTTATTAATCAATAAAGCAAGATGTGTGTGCGTGAGCGTGTTCGTGTGCATCTCAAATATCTCTTCAGAATCAGACTGACCTGAAACTTTCAACATGGCCGCTGCTTGGTTCAACGGTGTGCAACGTCAGATTTGTTTGGACTGCAATGATACCGTTAATAAATTGTTTCATAAATGCTTCACAAATTTTGTTAGAGTCCTACCTCCACAGTGATGATGTCATCAGTCCTACCTCCACAGTGATGATGTCATCAGTCCTACCTCCACAGTGATGATGTCATCAGTCCTACCTCCACACTGATGATGTCATCTCTCTCTCTCAGCAAGCTGCAGATGTCTTCCTACAGGCACTGCACTAGTTCTCATTGCAACTTTACTATTGAATTATTATGTCTTAAAATTAAGACTATTCTCATAATATTACGATTTTAATCTCGTAGTGCTCACATTTCACTAATTCTATTCAATTCAACTTTATTTATGTAGCACAAATTACAACAAAGTCATCTCATTGCGCTGTAACAAAATATAAAGTCCATAGTAAAATAGAAGAAAGAACCCAACAAGATCCACATGAACAAACATTTAGTGACAGTGGGAAGAAAAAACTCCCTCTTTTTTATAGGAAGAAATCTCCAGTGGAACCAGGTTCAGAGGTGGAGAACATCTGGTTCCACTGGTTGGGGTTAGTGAACAGAAGGACAAACAGAATAGAATAGAAGGATAGACCATCAGAATGTTCCAGACTACTAATATGTCGTTGTAGCTCTGTATCTTGGAGTAAGAGATGAGTTTAGACTTAGTTTTAGGAGCAGCTTTAACATCATTCTTAGCTCAGGAGCATTAGGGGGCGTGTGGGGCGGTGCACTGACTGAACGGTCCCCGGAAACCTTTCAACAGAGAAATGCCCTTTGCCTCACAATGATAGCGTTTCTATCACATTATGTCAATTTCCGCATTTAACAGTGGATTCCGTTTTTATCCCTTAATGTGTAAATTATAGAGCTGTAGCATAGGCAGAGTTTGGGATTCTTACCAGGGGGGCAAAAGAAAAAATACAATTAAATATACAGTATACACCATCTCCAGATTCACACCATGTAACATATACAATAATGCAAAAATGATCAATAACATAATTGATAATAGAAAATTAGCATCAACGCATCATTTAATGTTGTAAATTTATGATAAAATCTTTCTGCTTCATTTTTGCTCCAGTACCATACATGAACAGCTGGGGGCGGTATTGCTTCACCATTTATGTTGTGAAGAAGAATTGCGCTACAGTAGAAGAACCAACCTAAAGTTTGGGACCATTAGTACACACCTGACGTAGAACTAACGTCTGTGACATGAAACTAACAGTAATACACACTGCATGGCACCTAAGATATTTTCATTTTATTATGTACAATATATTAAGAATTTTATTTTATTCTATTTTTTGAATGAATGAATTTGGAAAAACTGTAATGAGAACTTTTGACCACAAGTTTAAGTTAAATGCGTTTTTAAATTAAAACGAGGGAACAGAGAATAAAAAAAAAAAAACTGAACACCATAAAGTTAGGGAATAATAATGAAATGTTCAGGGTCAATATTTCTAACTTTGGTGCTTAATTATAAAGACTTATTCCAACTCTTTGTTAAATGAGACTTTAAATCCACCAGGGTTAGTTCGTTAGTACACAAGTGACATTTATTTAA
Source organism: Gouania willdenowi (assembly GCF_900634775.1). Taxonomy (NCBI): domain Eukaryota; kingdom Metazoa; phylum Chordata; class Actinopteri; order Blenniiformes; family Gobiesocidae; genus Gouania; species Gouania willdenowi. Next base: position 42,273,723 of record NC_041052.1, read on the forward strand.
TTAAAACATTTGCTGTAGGTTTAAACCATTCAGCGAACACTTTTAACCTTGTGATAAATAAATATACAAGAAGCTGAAAGAAAGCAGCGTCGCTTTCATTTACATACGGAGCATGTTGTTAAGGTCTGACATTCAATTAAAACGTTTACATTTCTGCTTAATTAATTCAACAGAAAAGACGAATGGACGGGCTGCTCTGACAGGAGGCCGATAAGTGTGTGTGTGTGTGTGTGTGTGTGTGTGTGTGTGTGTGTGTGTGTGTGTGTGTGTGTGTGTGTGTGTGTGTGTGTGTTAAGGTCAGGGAAGGCTGACTGTTATAATTCATCTCCATAGACATCTATTCATCGGGGACTTATATGTTCTCTTTTTCTTTTTCACCTTTATTTCCTGCAGCTGAATCTGTGCTGAGGTGTTTTTATTGCACTAAACTGTTGTAACTGTAACTGTTGTATTTATTTACCAGGTTTTTTTTAATCTTTGTTGGATTTTTTTAGCGTCTGACGCTAACTGCTGCTGCTGATTATTAATCAGAGCTGTAAAATGTATTGGACAAGAAAAACCATCACTGCTTTACTTCATTAAATTAAATGTGGTGAAATAAATTGTCCTATTTACAACTATTTCGCATAACATAGCATAATGCTACAAAGACATGTCAGTGACAATAGTTTAACCCTCATTTTATCCTTGTGGTCAATTTGACCCCATTTAATGTTTATCATTCAAAATAAATGACTTTTTTGCTTCATATTTTATGACTTTTCCTAATTTGATGGGCACAGTTGTCTCACAATTAAATTATTAAGATATTTTTCAATATGCTGAACACATATTGCATGGATTGGTGTTCCTCTACATGGGGTCAATCTGACCCCATGTAGTTTTAGCTGTGTGAAATGTGTTTGTCCGTGTATGGCAATCTACACACACACACACACACACACACACACACACACACACACACACACACACACACACACACACACACACACACACACACACACACACACACACACACACACACACACACACACACTCTTGAAAATGTCCTCTAGGAAAAGTTTTACTATCAATGAGGTTTTGGAACAGCTCTTTCACAGTCAAAGTGACATAGTGTGTCTGGAACTTTATAGAAAATAACCAGCCTGTGATTGGCTGATCTGGTTAGATGATCTGGTTAGATCTGTGAAGATCAGCAGGTCTGGTCCTGGTCAGTAGATGATGGAGACCACTGAGAATTCCAGGGGCCACAGTGGGGGACAGTCACTGCTGTGGTATCTGTCATTGTGTCCTTGGGCAAGGCACTTCACCCACATTGCTTAGTATGAATGTAGTGTGTGAGTGAGTGTTGGTGGTAGTGGGAGGGGCCAATGGTTCACTATGGCAGCCACGCTTCCATCAGTCTGCCTCAGGGCAGCTGTGGCTACAATTGTAGCTTACCACCACTAAGTCTGGAGTGAAAGAATAATCCCTTCGTTTTGTAAATTGACTTTGAGTGTCTATGATAAAGCGTTATATAGAACTGATGTATTATTATTATTATTATTATTATTATTATTATTATTATTATTATTATTATTATTATTATTATTATTATTATTATTATAATAATGATAATAATAATAATAATAAACCCCAAATAAGTTACAAAAGGATATAAAAATAAGTTAATAAACATGTTTATGAGAGTAAGGGGGGGGTCACCAACATTGTGTGAGAGTCATGGATGTTCACCCTAAATTAGAAAAGATTGAGTTATAAAAAATTTAAAATAATCTAACTCTAACACTAAAGTGTGTTCTGATGGTGGCGCTAGAGAACAGGTCATGGTTTCTTTATCGAGGCCTTATTTATGGACTTAACAAATAAACAAAGTGTTTGACACAAAAATGTGGTCAACAAGTTTCTGAAAATCATTTTCTAGAGGCAAAAATCTCTGTGGTCAGATTGACCCTAAAGGGTAAAATGTCTTTAGTAATATTTGAGGATAATATGATGTGAAAAACAAGACAAAATTTACTTCTGGTAATTCACATAGAGTTGCTCGGATTAGCGTATAAAGTGACAAGATACACATTTTATTAATTTATTATTATATTTTGTTATTTTCCGTCCTTTTTCTCTTTCTTCTTTTCTTTGTATTGCATTTTATTTGATTTATATTTGAGAAAGTGAAAGTATAGAATTCAGTTTAAAATTGTGTGTTTTCTTTTTTTAAAGAATATTTAAAAATATGTCTTTTAATCAGTAATTCTTTTCCAATTACTAGACATTTCATGCGACCCCATTTAAATTCCAGGCGACCCCACATGGGGTCACGACCCAAAGTGTGTTAACCCCAACACTGCTGACATGGGTTGGCCCTTTTTAAAAGTTTCTTCAGCAGTGATAAAATAAAAAAAAAACATACCTGTAGTGAGTGGATATTGATTAAATTATTTACTTTTAGAATGCTTATTTAGAAGCTCCTTAAATGTATTTAGTAGATTTAAAGCTCTAACCACAGCTGGTGTAGAATAAAGGATAAACCCTCGTAGTATATCTGCAGTAGATTTCACAGCTTTGCTAAATGAACCCTTGTTAATATTGTGTTTTTTCTTTCCCTGCAGCCGTCGAAATAATTAGCTTTTGTTGTAGAAAATGATGAATTTGGGCAGTTAATTTATCGATCGGTCGGCTTCTTTCGATGTGCACTGCCTCAGAAAGCCATTAATCAATGGATGAAAACACTTAATTCTTCCCCACCTTTTCCTCCTCTGTCTTTCTGCTTTTTGTCTGCGCAGAAAATCCCATGTGACAATGTGGTGGATTTGAAACATAATCCCATTAAAGCGTTGGAATGAAAGATATATACAAATATTTTATACATTTTACACCCAAATTATTATAAATGCAACATTAATTACCATTTATCATGCACATTTTAATTGTAATTCTCCATTTGAAGCATCAAATATGTATATTTTGTCATTCAGCTTTAGATAATTATAATTTGCTTCCTTGATGGTCTAGTGAACGTTTAAGTTTAAGTTTTGGTTGATGTACAAACACAGAAATCTAAAATCTTGACAAATTTAACTAAACTTTTGCAAATACAGTAAATCTTTGCGTCTCTAAAATAATATGTTTATTTGTCTGTTTTCAGAGGTATTTGTGACTAGAAATAAAATGTTTAAGTTTTTGCAGGTATCTGGTACTTAAGGCACTTTTCAAGGAGGAAGAACAGTTAGTGAAGTAACGGGAAATGTTTTAAGTCAAATTACAACAATTAATTAATCAGGAAAAGTTTTAAGATTGTCTCTTTATTATAACAATAATAAAGTTGATGAATAGCAATGCTGGTCTCCACTGATCAGTCCTACACTGAGACAAAATGAGTAAAAATGCGTTTGAGTCCAAGACTAAACCAAGACCTTCAAAATGTGGCCTTGAGACCAACGCTGGACTCGAGAACTACAACTGGATGATGAGTCCTCCTCTCCCCGTAGAGTTGTGTGTTTGGTATTAGACTGATGGGATGTCTGTCCCCTGTACGACCAGAGTCAGAGCTTCTGAGTTTGGTCCTCATTGCCTGCAGTAAGTAGAGCTGGTTTCCAGTGATGGTTGGACTGGTCCAGGACTGCCTTTTGTCACTGATTCTGTTCAGAACTTTTATGAACAGAGTTTCTAGGAGCAGCCCTGGTGTTGAGGGTCCAGTTTGGGGGCCTCAGGATTGGGTCACTGCTTTTAGCAGATGTGGTTCTGTTGGTTTCATCAGGTTGTGACCTTCAACTTTCACTGGATCGGTTCACATCCGAGTGTGAAAAGGCCGTGATAAGAAACAGAACCTCCAAATCTGAGTCCATGGTTCTACACCGGGTTGGAGATGAGGTCCTTCCCCAAGTGGAGAAGTTCAGGTACCTCTTGTTCGTGAGTGATGGAAAGATGAAGCGAGAGATCAACAGGAGGATTGATGCAGAGTCTGAGCTGAGGTGGAAGACAAAGCTCTGGATCTATCTGTGTATTTTGGTTCCTACCCTCACCTATGGGCATGAGCTTTGGATCATGACCCAAAGAACAAGTACAAGTGGCTAAAATAAGTTTCCTCCATAGGGTGGCTGGGCTCTCCCCTAGAGATAGGGTGAGAAGCTCAGTCATCAGGAGGGGATCGGAGCTGCTGCTGAGGTGTTCAGGGCACGTCCCTCTGGTATGAGACCCAGAGGAAGAACCAGGACATGCTGGAGGGACTATGTCTCTGAGCTGGTCAGGGAATGCCTCGAGATCCCCAGGAAGAGCTGGAAGACATGGGCGGGGCTAGGGAAGTCTGGGCCTCCCTGCTAAGGATGCTGCCCCCGCGACCTGACTTTGGATGTAAAAGATGGATGGATGGATGGATGGATGGATGGATGGATGGTAGCAGACTGAGAGCCTTTAGCAGCAGTTGTTTAGGTGCTTCCCCTGAATGTGCTTTGGGCTACAGTATATCTGAGGTTCAGTGCGTAAAGTTCATCACAATCCATAAAACATCATATAAGATGTTGCTGGTATGAACAGTCTGAGGTTTTTATTCTAAAGTCCAGCAGCTCCTGTTGCAGACCCTCGTGTGGTGCGTTAACAATCAGGTAAATGTTCTACATTCCTCTGAGCTGAAAAAATCTCCTTTAGCTACGAGTTCATTTTCAGACGCTTATGTTTGTGTTTTTGTTCGTTATCAATCCACCAGAGGTCCCTAGGATGACAAATGGGGCCTGTCAGGGTGATGCCAGTCATAACAAAATACACACTGCACTCACACACACACATGCACTATGTGTGTGTGTGAGTGTGTAAAACAGAGGGGTGGGAAAAGTTAACATGGATAACAAGTCAGACCAAAAACACAATGAGCTCAACTGTAATCTGTCTTATCTACGAATACACCAGCCCTCAGGCATAGGTAAACACACACACACACACACGCACACACACACACACACACACACACACACACACACACACACACACACACACACACACACACACACACACACACACACACACACACACACACACACACACACACACACACCAGCTTCATGCTTCAGGTCGACCCTCCAAAAAAAATATTGCTCATGTAAAATTGTGGCGCTAATTGAACTTCACGCACATACGTACGCAAGTAATTTTCAATTCTTGTCACCAAATACAATTCCACTCAATAAAAGCGACGTCCTGTGTTTCAGAGAGTTATTGTTGCATGTTTAGTGGAACTCATGACATACTGTGTTTCTACAGACACTGACACAACAAACACCCAGAGCCACTCATGCAGAGATAAGTTCATTAATAAAATACTGTATATATATATATTACAGAATAACTACTTCAGAACAAAAACTATATTCAAAACTTTAAATCCCTCTACCAGATAAACAGGTATACCAGTACTTAGTAATAAATCTTGACAGGTCAACATGCTCTCAGGTTCCCCAGCTGAGTTTTTAGGTTTTTAGTTCACTGATGAAACTCCTGATATACACTATCTGCTGTGAGGCGATCTGGAAAAGTATGACTCATGAAAAGTATGACTCATGAAAAAACGAGTTTGTTGTGATCAACTAAATTTTAACCAAAATTTGAACATTTCACAAGATGCAAGAATTAATAAACACATAATTATCACACATGCATGCCCATTTCAGTTAATAAAATCATACAATAACATCATCTGCGGTTGTTATGTTACTTCTACGTCTATTTTCATCACTTTTTCTTGCCACATTTTTGCTCCTTTTAATGACTTTTTGCTACATTTCTCTAATTTCTGCTACTTTTCTGCACATTTTTTCCACTTTCCAGACATGTTCATCACTTACTGTATAAACTAGGGATGTAACGATTAATCGTAAGGCAGTTAAAAATCGATTCATAGGTATTACGATTCACATCGATGCTGTGAAAATTGAATCGCAGTACTTTTTTTAACCAGCAGAGGGCGCTAACCAGAAGTGTTGGCGGCGAGCGAAATCTGCTAATACTTTCTTTCTGGCCGCCTTCTACTCTTAAACATATTCATAAATGATTCATTACCCCTTTAGCACCGAAAGAATATCTGTAATATTACGTGAATATCTGTAAAAGTCACGTTTTTCTATTAGCTCTGTCTGCTAGCATAGCATCTCTTCTTCACTGCAAAATATCTGCATGCCAACCGACCACTGGATTACCAGCGCCCTCTGCTGGTTCAAACAAATATCTGACCTAAATACAGTAAAATGACTGTTTTTTTTTTGTTTTGTTTTTTTAGTCCAATTGTTAAGGCACAAAATACATTTTCAGTTGCACTTTTAAAAAGAAAAAATAACTATTATGCAGTTTTGTATTGTTTACTATAGAACCAGAATTTAAATAATAAGCTTCTTCTTCATTTGTATTATTCCTTTATTTATTTCATTCAAGATTTATTTTTACTTAAATTGCATTGTTTTGAATAGTTTATCAAGGGATTCTTTTGACAATGAAAAATAGTGTAGTATTTTCCCCAAAAAAATAAAGGTATATTTTTCAGTCATTTATATACAGTCCCATTTTGTAAAATAAATCGCGAGAGAATCGTATCGTGAACCCAGTATCGTGAATCGAATCATATCGGGAGTTGAGTGAATCGTTACATCCCTTGTATAAACCCTTTCCACCACTTTTTCACCTAATATCACAACTGTTTTTAACCTCTTTTCACCATATTTCATGATTATTTTTTGCCAATTTAACCACATTTATGATTTGTCATGCCCATCATTTGCCAGTTTAAACTAATTGTTCCTATATTGACACTTTGAACCCTTTTTACTACTTTTTCTGTCTGTTTTTGTCTACTCCTATTTGCAACTTTTAACCAATTTAAAATCCCATTTCACCTCCTTTTCCACCATTTTTGGTCACTTTGAACCATTTTATTAGTGATTAAAAGCAGGATTTCCATCTTTAAGATGACTATAATAATAATAAACGTTCCTGGATAACAGTGGATATTATTCAGATGAATAAATAAATGTGGTTATCACAGATTCATAGAACAATGGACCATCATTTTACTGACTTTATGGATGGACCCCAAAAATCTCCCCTTTATTCCCCCTATAGATGGTCCTGTCTCCACATGACTGTTCTTCAATGTTCATGTCTGTGTTCAACCACCTTCAGCTACAGTGGGGGTCCCTGCTCTATGGAACCTTTATTTTGGGGGTCACAACCTGAAAAGGTTGAGAACCACTGCACTATATACTGCAGTGTAAAAATAATCCCTTTACACAGAGCAGACCAATTTATAGCATAGTCATCAGATTGTATAAAAGCTTAAAACAAAAAATAAAAATATAGTGTTACAAACTGCCTCACAAAGCAAAGATCACTTAGTTTTCCCTTAGGGTGTGAGAATTGATTTAAAGCAAAAATATGTAGTTTTTTGTTGTTTTTTGTACATACGCACCACTGTTTTTCCCTTGAATTGGCCTCCACTCGTCCCAGTCATCATCAATCACAGTGTTCGTCTGTTTTCTAGGGTCAAAAATAAAATACAATGACTCTTATTGTCTTAAACTAAGAGCTTTCATGTTTTAAACCACATCCAATCAATTAGAATGAGACGGTTTAAAATGTTTTGTTTGTCCAACCTCGTGTGGCCTATAGTGCCATGACTCATCAACTGTTTAAATACGCTGTTTGTGCACTGACTTATAAATGAACAACTCTTTAAAACACTAAACAATAAATATAAAACTGTAGAATTATAAGCATGGTGGTAGGTCCATCAGGTCAATGTGCTGCAGGGTCATCAAAAGAACGATGGATTTTATCGTCTGGTGCTAGAAAACTATTTATAGGTTCAAGTTAAAGTAGGACGTCTGTGAACCAATCAAACAGATGTTTAGTGTGTCAACACAGATGTGCGAAGTTCATTATTCGGAAGAGGATTAGGGCCAATTATGATGGAGAAAATAATTTTGGATAATTGAGATTAAAGTTGAAATGTTAAGATTAAAGTTGGAATTTTCAAAATAAACTAAAAATCCAATATAAAAGTTGAAGGTTTGTTAATAAAGTCAAATTTACAGAAGCTGATTAGGACCAATTCATCATATATGACAACAAACAGCACATGGTGGTCATGTATCAATGTATCGTGTTAAACTATATTTTAATAACATTAACACAGCCTTGTTTAAGGACTTTGAAGAAATATTGTTAAAAATTGAATGTGTTCAGAAGTAAAAAACAGTGTTTTTATGAAGAGGCGGAGCATTCAGTCCATCTGTGGCTATAGAGGAGGAGCTACGGAAACGCATTAGGTCCAGTTTGAATGGACACTGGAGGAGGAGATGGTGAACTGGTCCTCGTCAGCTTCTGTAGCTTTGACTTTATTAGAAAACCTTCCACTTTTATCACAATATTGGATTTTAAGTTTAATCTTGAAATTTTGACTTTATTCTCGACATCAAATGACACACTTTTTTTTTTTTGAAACACCAGCAATGTTTAGAAATCACTTTATTCTTAACATTATATTCTAACTTTCTTCACAACATTTCAACTTTATTCTTGATTTCAGCCTTTTTTTTTTTTTAAATTATTATTATTTTCTCCTTCAAACTTGGCCCTAGACTGTTGAAGAAACACAAACCCTGAGGATAGAAGTTCTTTTTGGGTCAGAGTCCTTCAACAGTCTGTGATTTACTCTCTAACTTCAGCCACCAGAGCGTGTCAGCGCACTGTTTAAGGGAGAGTAAAGGTCCCTTAGGAGAGCTCTTCTTCTCTGCTACATTGTCTTCTTCCAAACCTCAGAGTTGGAACTGTCGCCCCCTGTGGTCACAGGTTATTTTTGGGTCACAACTGTTTTAATCCTCTTCACCCCCCCACCCCCTAGGGGTATACGTACCCCCATTTGAGAAACACTGATTTAGATCAACCAAAAGCAGCACAAGTTGTTATTTTGACTGAAAAAGTTACCAAATAATCTATAAATCAGGCTGAATGTTTCACTCCAATAGAAAACAACGGGATGTTTACAGGCAGTGGGGCCATGTGACATCATCAATCACATGATTTCAAGATGGAGGAACACAGGCTCTAAACTGTAGTCTCATTTTTAAATAGGCAATTAAATAAATATGGTGAGCATTAAAGTGTTTTATTAGACATATAGATCTATACTAATAAGGATATTTAGAGGATTTTAGAACACATTTGTAAAAATAGTGGAGGATCGTTTTATTAGCAAACCTGTGACTTTTATCATTATAATGTTTTTTGACTTTTATCTCAACATTTTGACTTAATTCTTGATTTGCACAAAAATTGTTCCTCAAACAAAATTGGCCTTCATCCTCTTCAGTACATTTGTGATTATAAAACATAAACTGAGGAGTGACAAATAAACATAAATGATAAAAATAGAGAAAAGCGATGGTGTGAATTAGGGAGAGGGAGAGTGAGAGGGGGGAGAGTTAGGGAGGGGGCGGTACGTGCTCAGCTCCGCAGCTCGGCTCTAGTTTGGGCTCCGGAGGCGCGCAGGACGCACGGACCGCCTTCAGCTCTGGAGGAACCACAGCTTTCACACCAGGCCGGAGAGACGCGTCCAGGAGCCGCAGACCCCCCCCTCAGCTGTAAGCCCGACCTCCACCCTCACCTTTAGCACCCAGAGAGCAGAAAGACACGCACACTACCGGGAATCCCGCAACTTCCACACACGCACACGCACACGCACACGCACGGCTGGGACAAACCGCCAGTCTTTACCAGGACCAAAGGAATTGATTTAATTTAATCAGCAACAAAACTTCTGCAAAGTGAGACTATTTACCATATTTTAAGATGTTTTTTATTTCATTTATTTTAAAGCCAGATGTGCGTGAAAATCTGCGCTGAGCGGAACATCTGGAGGAGGAGCAGAATGTCCGTTCACCTCATGGATTATTCCCCATTTATTCTGAAACTAAATATTTCTACAATTCAAAAGTTGTGACTGATGTAATGTTTTATTTTATTTTATTAAATATAAAGTTAATAGTAGAACGTCGCGGATTCTTAATAGAAATCAGGAGAAAACGCACTGATAATTTCTAAAAATGATGCGTAATTCATTACATTTTAAAATCAGATTATTACAATTTCTACTCATTTTTTAATTTAACACTTATTTGACCAAAGTAAAAAGTTATTGAATAGTTACAAAGCGTTACTTTTATCTAATTTTCTTAATCTCTCTCTCTCTCTCTCTCACACACACACACACACACACACACACACACACACACACACACACACACACACACACACACACACACACACACACACACACTTGGGTTTAACATTTGACAGGAAACTAAAAACTCTCTAATTAAAGGCCATTTAGTTTAGTTTAAAATAAATGAAGGAAATGAACTAATTATAAAGTCTGAATAAAAACAATGGGTGTATGTTAAATACACATAATTACTGTACATATTGTAAATACTTGTTCTGTCCTTTTAAGTTATATATTCTACATTGTTGTGTTTGTTAATGTTGTGCCAGAGAACAGTCGTTTAAATTTATTATACATGAAGTGGAAATCAACAATCAATAATTAGATATTATGTGATAAATATATTATCATTAGAAACTGCTGAATTTTCTCTGAAATTAGTTATTTCGTGTGATCTGATTCATATTTTAATCCAAGTTAATAATTGAGTATTTGAATGCCTTCATGCATTTTCATCAAACTAAAATATGAGTTTGTAAACTTCTGAGAAATGAACTTATAGTTTTAATGTGTATTTTTTAAAACTTGTTATAGTTTAATTTGTCTCAGTTTTATTCTCATGAACACATGAGGTAAATATAATGTGATTATCTTATTAAAACATAGATTGGCTTAAAATTTAAAATCATGAACCAAGAGTTGTGACACATGTTTGATGTTTAAAGGACAAACACATGTTTTAATGACCTGGAAGACCTTCAATGCACTTGTTGAAAACCTCTGTATTATTGTCTGTCTGTGTGTTTTAATATTAATAATGTTGTCGTTCAGGCGGTGAGCGAGCAGCACCATGCTGAAGCCGGGGGACGTGAGCAGCTCAGCGTTCCTAAAGGTGGACCCCTCCTACCTCCATCACTGGCACCAGCTTTTCCCTCAGGCTCAGATCAAAGCTCCTCCACCTCTACCGGACCGCCTCCCCCTCCCCATGGATGCTCTGCGCCAGTCCCGCCTGCACAGCCACCTCCTCAGCACCACACACTGCTCCTCATCTGCCTCTTCTTCTTCTTCATCTTCATCCTCAGCCTCCTCTTCCTCTTCATCAGTGGCGGTTCTTTCTCCGTCCACATCTCTGTCCATCTCCAGCTCTGCGGCCCTGGCCCAGATACCCGTCCCCCAGCAGATTGCACTTTTTGGACAGGCACTGGCCCCAGTGTGCAGCGGGCCTGGAGGACCCGGAGGACAAGGCTCAGGAGGAGGTTCAGGATCAGACCTGGTGGTGGTGGTGCCCTCAGAGAGCCACCAGGGTCACAGCCATCCAACCAAGGAGCAGCAGGGCAGTGGGGGGGTCGGGGTGGTGTCGTCCAGCGTAAAGAGCAGCAGCGGAGGAGCAGGAGGAGGACGGGGGGAAGAGGGAGGAAGAGGAGGAGAGGGAGGAAGAGCAGCCACCAACAGGCTGAAGCTGACCTCAGAGGAGCTGGACTATTACCTCTACGGACAGCAGAGGATGGAGATCATTCCCCTCAGTAACCACACGGGAGAGCTCAGCAACCGTATGTTATTAATACACACACACACACACAGAGGCTTCATGCTTCAGGTCAACCCCAAAACCACAGGCAGACATAAAGAGAGGAAACTGCAAAATTTGTTTCTGGTGCAAAAGTTTTGCTCTTGCAAAACTGTGGCACTAATCAAACACCATACAACCACGCACACACACACACACACACACACACACACACACACACACACACACACACACACACACACACACACACACACACACAATGTTACATTGTTTTATGGACAGTGAAGAGAAAAGGAGAGTTTGTGTATGAAACTCTATTTTCTTCTATTTTACATTTTAACTGTACGCTGTATTATTTTTCTACTGCTCCTTTGTGGAACTTATAAAGATTCTCTTAATCCTAAAATAATTCATGTTCATTCTCTTGTCAATGTTTAATAATCCTTTTAAGGATTTTTTAACTAGATGTGTAATTGAATTCAACTCTAGACTTAATATTAATAATTTAAATAAAAGACAGCATTTAATTTTCTTGAAGTTGATATTCCTCATGCAAAACAAAAAATAAATAAAAAATACACAAAACACATGGTATGTGACACTGATCAGTATTTTAATTCTTTTTTACTTGCAAATCTTTGAAAAAGCAATTGTCTTTACTGTGATTTTACTGTAACTTTCATTTAAATCCATATTTTGAAGCTTTAAATTTGACGGATGCCTAGAAAAAATGCAAACAATGTCAGAAAACAATAAATTAATATTGTTTAGGTAGACTATGCATGTGATTTTCATATACAATCACATTAATCACCTACATTTTTCCCATTAAACATAACTAATGTAAAAATCTTTAGTAAAATGTGCTCCAGACCAAGTTAATTAAAAACACATTAGAATAATTCATTTAGTAATGTTTAGTCCTCTACGAAAAAGACGAGTCGTTAAAGGAAAGTAAAAAAGCACGGGTGATTTATCCATTTAAATGTGATTTATTTTGTTATAACTTCAAGAATTATACTTAATTAAAGACAATTTCAAAGATTTCATTTCAATCATAATTTACTGTAACACATTTAAAAGTTTGAGAATCACATTTGCATCTTTTTAGCTAATGAAGTTTATCTTTAACTTCTAAAGATAAGAGTCAATGGTTAGAGATGCTGCTGTTTGACAGCTGCTGTTTTTGGATGGGGGGGGGGGGGGGGGGGGTCAAAGGTCAAAGTCTGTTTATCCAGACGTGCAGTCAGCAGGAGAAAGTGAATTTACCATTAACCAGAACAAGCTGATTATTATAATAATAAACCATGTTCCCTCCTTCACTAATATTCACATTTTAGTGTTTGATTACATCTTTTATTCTATATTTTAATGTATAAGCTTTAATTATTATTATGATTAGTGCAATAATTATTCATATTTACCTGGTCTTTCAATATTTTAAGATGATTAAATAAATTAATGTAAGAGAGATTTAGAAAATTAAAAAAGTGATTAAAATAAATCTTGATTGCTAAATATATAAATAGATTAATTACAAAATTAAAACTGGTAAAAACAAACCAACCTAAGGCGCTTTTTTCTCTTTTGCTTTGATCAAAGGAGCGCGGGCACATATGGAGAACGCACAGTCACGCGTGGAAATGCACAATAATCCACTCAGTGACCGCACGCACGCACACGCGCACGCACGCACACACACACACACACACACACACACACACACACACACACACACACACACACACACACACACACACACACACACACACACACACACACACACAGGCCTGTGCACGTGCTTACGTTTCATTGTTCAGCGAAGGCCTATTTCATAAGAGAAACTTTAAAAACATATTATTATTATTATTATTATTATTATTATTATTATTATTATTATTATTATTAATAATAATAATAAGAAATAATAATAATAATAATAATAATAATAATAATAATAATAATAATAACTGCGCTCACGGCAACGCGCAACCTTTAACTCCCACTGACTTTCATTCTGTGACCAAAACTATAAGTCTATAATTAATATAATATATATAATATCTGGTTATAACTGCTGGATAAAATGAAAATCCCTCTATAAATAAAGTTTGATTCGGTTTAATTAATCGTGACTGTGTCTTAAATTAGGCCTGATTATTATTTCACATTTAAATCACATTTTTTTTTCTAATACTCGAGCTCTGCGGCAAACGTCGGAATAGTTAAATGTTTCTATCGTTTGTGTGTGTGTGTGCGTGTGTGTGTGTGTGTGTGTGTGTGTGTGTGTGTGTGTGTGTGTGTTCACTGAAGTGTCGGAGAAGCGGCTCCGTGTCGTAACTTCAGGTTCATCATCGCTGGGTGTGCGCGTGCGTGTGCGTGTATTCCGCGGTGATAAAACGGACCATCAGCAGTAATCTGCGTCGATAGGATGAGGGATGGAGAGACAACATGGAATTAATGGAGAGAGAGAGAGAGGGAGGGGGATCGTGGATCGATTAGTCGGCCTATAGCGGGCCGCTATTCATCATCCCAACACGTCTGTCTGTGACGTGTGTGTGTGTGTGTGTGTGTGTGTGTGCGTGTGTGTGTGTGTGTGTGTGTGTGTGTGTGTGTGTGTGTGCGCACGCGCACGCGGAGAACAGATAAAGCAGTAACGTCTATAACCATTATTATTAAAAAAAACCAACTGAATAAATAATAATAAATAAATAAATTATAAATAAAAACAATCAATCAAGAAATATAAAAGCAGTACATTTTCACCCAGAAGTAAGTTTTGTCCATATTTAATTTATTCTGTGTAAAATGAAAAGATTAAACAACATAAACTGTTACAAATGTACCAATAAATGTAGTTATGATTAAATCATTACCTTTTAAAGGAGCATTTTTAAACCTTGGGGTCGGGACCCCATGTGGGGTCGCCTGGATTTTAACTTGTTGTTTTTTTCAATTATTATTCTTTTTCAAATTAAAACATCACACAGTCTTAAACAACTGTGTTCTACTTTTACTTTGTCAAATAAATGTAGTTTATAATAATAATAATAATAATAATAATAATAATAATAATAATAATAATAATAATGCAGTTAAAAATTATCTCAGTAACGATCCAAAAAAGGTTGGGAACCACTCTTTTAAAATGTTTTTTTAATTTTTTAATTTTCTGTAGATTGTAATTATCTTAATCTTAAGCCTAAACCTGACATATTTGGCTTAGTTCTGTAAAAAATTACTATTATTATTATTATTATTATTTTTATTATTTTCTATAATTTCTAAGTGGTTGTATTTTTCTGCTGAGTGATAAATAATATCTCATTCATTCATGCACAGATTCAACAACTCATAAAGACCATCATACAAATACTAGAAAGGTACAAAAAGTGTTATACAGCAGAATTAAGTGAAGAAACTGAATTAATATAGAATAAAATAGTGCGTATTGTATGTGTGTGTGTGTGTGTGTGTGTGTGTGTGTGTGTGTGTGTGTGTGTGTGTACAGTCATGAGGACAAAGCGTCAGTGAATATTGGTTATTATCAGTACGTGCAGATCAGCATCACTGAGTAAGATTTAAAGTAAATAGTTATTGGTTATGAAAGTCTTTCTCCAACATTGTTCCTTATTTTCTAATAACAGTAATTTAGAACGTAAACATTTTAATAGTATAATAAATGTCTTACACACATTGTAAGATAAATAATGTCTATAATGTGAGGCTTTTCTTGGATTCTCTGTTTCTAAAACTTCTCCCAATTTTATTTAAACTTGTACCTGATATATATTGAAATTAATTTAGTGTGAAGTTTTAATTGAAACTATGTCACATGTCTGTACGCTGCATTTGCTTATACATTTGAGTAATTTATTTGTTTTGAGTTTTTGCTATATAGTTGTGAATATATTAAAGGATGTTAAATCACTAATATTCATTATCAGAGGTTATGAGTGCAGAGATAATAGGAAGGTTTAAAGCTAGGGCTGGGATCAGATATCACACTTGGCGTGAGAGTGATCGCTGCAGGTGTTATAGGGGGTCCGGGGGCCATACCCCCTTCTAAATTTCTAACTCTAAAACACTATTTCCTGCATTTTCAGCCCACATTTTGTGACGTAAAACTAAAGTTTCATCAGTTATATATTGTTCTATGGTTTATTTGATTGATTGTTTTTATATAGATTATGAAACACATGGTTTATATTGGACGCTGATGATGGGTTAAGGCCTAAACATAGTAGGGCTGAACATATGTGGAGCAGACTCAGCACAGACATTAGAATGTTACCCCTGCATGTAGTGTCCAGTAAAATCCTACATTTCCCACAATCCTTAGCTCTTCTCTGTAGTCCCTGTACTCTTTTTGGGACGTGTTTTAAAGGTGTTGGTACTTTTGTAGTTTTTTGGTTTTGGTTGATGTGCTATACATCTAGGGCTGGGTGGTATGACCTCAATATCATATCACGGTATAAATTAAAACCCTTCACGATAACTGTATATATCGCGATATAAACGTTTAAAAATAATAATAGGAAGTGTTTCTACTAAATGGGTTGGGTCCCAGCAGACCCCACGACCCTGAAAGAAGGAGCAAACTTGTGAAAAAATGGATGGATGCAAAATATTAATAATTAATTAATAAAACAGCAAAAGTAACCAGTGTCTCGATGGTCCAATCACAGCTCACGTTACCTAGACCAGGGGTTCCCAACCTTGGGGTCAGATGTCTTCAAGAAACCAGGAACATTTTTTGAACAATTTAGCACATTTTGAAAATATTTTTGCCATTTTTCTGCAAACACACCAAACTCACCATATTATATTATACCTATTTTCATCACTTTTTCTTGCATTATTTTTGCTCCTTTTAATGTATTTTTGTTACATTACTCCCATTTCTGACACTTCTACATCATATTTCAATGTCTTTTCTGCACATTTTCCCACTTTTAAGACATGTTCAGCACTTATAAACCCTTTCTACCACTTTTACACCTAATGTCACATATCCAGGCTGACGAGTCGATACCTGATCACACGATTCCTGTTTGCAGCAGGCTTGGAGAGTAACGGATTACAAGCACCAGTGTTACGTAATCAGTACACAAAAAACATGTAACTGTAATCCATGACAGTATATTAAAAAACATGTAACCAGATTACAGTTTGTTTTTTTTTGTTATTTTTGTTTTTGTAAATGCAGGGATTATTTTGGGGGATTACATTTTAAAAGCAAGTTTTGACATTGCTTTTACCGACAGCTTGAGTCATGAAGTCAAAACGATGTCAAAACCCAAACAGAAAAGACAAAAACTAAATGGAAAAATAATGACTCCATTTGTATATTTTTCCATTATTAATTCTCTTAATATTTCTACATGCATTTCCTTTTAATTTTGGCACTCCTGTGATTCCATACATGTCTGTGTTCAACCACCTTCAGCTACAGTGGGGTCCCCCCACCCCCACCCCACTCTCTGGTACTGATCTCTACCACACTTGGTAAATTGTACTTTACAATAACTGTCAGCGTGGACATCAAAGGGTCATAAAGCAACATTAATGTGAGCGTTTAGCTGCTAAAGGCTAGTTATCCCTGTGCTAACTTTTCTAAAACTTCTGCTTAAAATCCAAAATGTCAGAAAGACTTGAAGAATGAAGACATATTTGCAACTCAGAAGGATTTTGATATCTAATCAATTTATGTCTATTATGTATTGAGGTTTTGTAGGAAACAGAATGGTTCCTAAAAATGAAACTTTGGTCACACACAAGGATCATTGTTTATTAAATAAGCAGATATTCACACATAGAATACTGCTTTAAATACTGTTTTTAGGGATTGATTCAATTAGAATATTACATTCATTTAAATCCTTTTTGTCTTCAAACAAAAACACAGAAAATAAAGATCAAGAAAAAAAATACAATAACTAATAAAATGTTGTTTTTAAAAAAAAGATTGAAATGAAATTGAAAAGAATGTATAGTTATATAACATAAAATAAAAAAGGAGGAGGAGGGCAGTGTACCTGATGATCAGTGACGTGCCGTGACCACTAGGGCTGGGTAGGCACGTTGCAAATGGAGACCACCAATGACAATTTCATATGTTTCTGCTGTCAATTGTTAATTCAATTCAAATCAATTTTATTTGTATAAAGCAATTTACAACAAAGTCATCTTAATGAGCTTATCAAAATATAAAATTTGCAATAAGAAAGAAAAAACCCAAAAAGATCCACATGAACAAGTATTTATCATCTAACAAAATCAACATCATAAACACCATTAAAGAAACATAAACAATTATTTAATATAGCCTCCATACTCTCCCAACAACATATATCTCATGACACGACAGCACATCTGTTGTTTGTGTTGGAAACACAGAAACATGGAGAAAATGACAACAACAACAACTCAGAACATCCTCAGTGAGGATCATCCACAAAGTCAATCCTTCCTTTTGTTCCATTCACTGTAGAAAATACCAACAATGTTCTGACCTTACCTTAGCTGAAGGTCTGGTAACTCAGGTGTTGGTCTCCATCTTTTAAAAGCTGTTGTTTTTCCTCAAAAAAAAGTTTTTTTTATCGTCTCTAGTGCTGTCATCATGACTGTAGTGTTATCCCGCCCACTAGCTAGAGAACGTAGCAGCAGCGGTCACGTGGCATCTATTCACTAATGTACTGTGAACTTACGTATAGCATTTAGCATAGCGCAGTTACGTGCAAAGGCAGATCTCTACGATGCCTTTACATGTAAATGGTTGTCATCTTGGGGAGCTGACTGCGCAAACACGTAAAAACACGCAATGGGAACAGAGGCAGAACAGCGACGTGCCTTTGGGAGGGGGCGTGGCCTCCCTCTGCCTTACAGCGGAGTGAAAAAAAAAAAAAAGACTGTGCAGCTGTTCCAGGAAATAGCGCTGTTTAGTCATTTGGGCTATGAAACGCACAAAATGCGGACACTTTCAAACTTATAGGTACTGTAGGCTATTCGAAATGGAAAAATAAATAATTTAAATTTAAATGATAATTAAAAAATAAATAAATAAATAAAATTATAATTAAAACAAATAATCAAAATATCAATTCACCCTTAGGTAGGCACCTTGCCTACCCTGACGGCACGTCACTGCTGATGATGGAGTATCAACTCTATTCATTCTATTCAGTGAGAAAACAACACGCTTTGAATCAATAGCTGGGTTTCTATTACAGATTTTTGCAAAAACAAAAATGATATTTCTAAATGTCGACAAAGTATTATTGCGTGTGAAGGTGTTTCAAAACTAGTAGTTGGATGTTAAGCTGTCCTTACATAAAGACAGCTTTAGTAAATATGACAAAAAGTCACTTTTATAAGAGTTGCAGACTGCACCTTTAAGTTTAATAATCACTAATAAATATTAAGTCTAATATTCACTAATCATTATTAAGTCTAATGATAAGAAATGTCTGGGTCTCCTCTTCTGTCCACATGTACCGCGTCATGTTTTCTCAGAGAGAAGTGGTCATGTGACCATGTACATCACCTCTTGTGATGTGTATTTGTGTAAAAAGTGTTTCCATGACACTTTTGTGACACATTTCAATATCAAAATGTCTGAAATTCCTCCTCATGAAAGCTTTAAAACCTTTTTAGCAATATTTGAGTGTTTTTTTTTTAAAATTCAGGTGTTTACATGACCAGTTTTTATTGAGATATTTAGATTTTGCGCATTTCCAAGTGTAATGGAAACACAGCTAGTGTACGTACTCCACTCTATGTGGACATTTATATATGTATATATATATATATATATATATAGGACTACAGAGAAGCGCTAAGAATCATGGGACATGTAGGATTTTAATGGAAACGACTACGTGGTGGATACTGTATATACTGTATGTAAGCTGTGAGGAGAGCAGACAGTCTGAGCCTTAACAGAGCGTAACGAGGATCGTGGCGTCTCACAAGCATCTATTCAGCACGTTGACCTCTGATCAATATGTAATCTAAACTATATCGGGAGGAGGAGATGACAAGACATGCAACACATATTACCAAACCTGAAACTGATCTAGTGTGATCGTTATCTGCCACAGCTTTATACACAGATGGCTGCAGGTTTTGTTGTAACGAGAGATTGAATTTCATGCTTGAGTCATCATTTTCTGAAATAAATCAATCAAAAGTAATGTAAACATGTCGTCTTATCAGCTGTTTAATCTTTCTTCTCATATCTTGCTCTGTTTTCTGGACTTCATCTGCTGTTCTTCTTGTTTTCCCTGAGCAGTGACAGCCTCACACACTGACCAAGATTACATGATGTTTTTTTTAAAATTTGGAATTAATTCTCTGAATGAAAAATTTTGGAATTGAATTATTCTGCTTTGCTTTTACATGGAAATAATAATTCTGAATTGAAGTTTATATGGATTGGTTCATTAATGGTTTATATTCTTCACTGATGTTTGTGTAAGTGTAATATGTCTGTTTATGCTTCTGTTAAAGTCAGAATGAAGTGTTCACAAGGTCAGTTTAAAGAAATGTAACTTTTATTTTATATTCTAGAGGAATTAAAGCTCTCAAACATAGACATTATGTTACGTCTACTTAGTCTCAGACTTGTTTTCTGTAGTTGAATAATGTCTGTTCACCTTTCTGTCTAACACCTGCTGAACACCATAACATGCACTGAATCCTCATTTAAATAATCCTGTCCACACACCTTCTGCACGTGATGTCAGTAAATCATCAGAAACTAAATGTATGATCTTATTTTCACGTGCACCCCATCATACACCATTTATTGCTGCTCTTTTAAAATCAGTGTGATTAGGTTCTAGTGCTGTAACTACATGAACTAAACCTTCATTACTGGTGTAACCTTTTAAAAAACCAGTTCCTGTGTTTCCCTCTGTAGAACCCTGAGAGAACATGAGAATAATTACATGAACAAATGTGAAGGTTTATTACAGTGTGAGTTTATAAAGTGGTAGAACATCCTCACTGTGTGGTCTCTACTCATCTGGAAACATCTGCGTTAACATTGAACATCATTAATACGTCTAGAGGGACAACATTTCCTTCAGCCTGTTACATGTTCCTCTGAGGGTGAAAATATCAAAATGACACAAACAGTGTCACATATACACTAAGAACTATTTATTTAGTCTAAAAGTATGGGGACCTACAGTGAAAAAAGACGACCTAAAAGCACCCCCCCCTCCTGTATCCCCCCGTCCCTCAGGCTGTTTTGGTGGCCCCAGCAGCTCTGAGATCAGAGGCAGAGTGGACCTGTCTAAACACTGGAAATAGATGTAACACAACCCTGACTCTGACTGATGTTCAGTGAAGAGAGTCAGAAATAACAAGTTCATAGTCAGTTCATCAGTCTGAGACTAAAGTAGAGAGGACAGAAAGTAGTTTATACACTTTTTACTCTGCAGAGTGATGAAGGTCACACTGTTACTACAGCCTCAGGATGTGAGAGGCTCCGCCCACAACACCTGGAAACACTGTGGATGTGTTTGGCAGCCACGCCTCTGTCAGACGCCCACTACAGTAATGATGATGATGATTATTTCTATTTTTATTTCTATTTATTTTTATTGTAATTATTTTAATTGTAGTTATTTTTATTCTATTTTTTTATTTTTATTTTGATTGTTACATTTGTTTTCATTTTGATTCTTATCCTTATTCAAATTATTATGCTTATACTGAGCAGTCCATCCATCATCCATCATCCATCCATCCATCATCCATCCATCCATCCATCCATCATTCATCATCCATCCATCATCCATCCATCCATCCATCATCCATCCATCCATCCATCCATCCATCCATCCATTCATTCATCATCCATCCATCCATCCATCATCCATCCATCCATCCATCCAACCATCCATTCATTCATCATCCATCCATCCATCCATCCATCCATCCATCCATCCATCCATCCATCCATTCATTCATCATCCATCCATCCATCATCCATCCATCCATCCATCCATCCATCCATCCATCCATCCATCCATCCAACCATCCATTCATTCATTCATCATCCATCCATCCATCCATTCATTCATTCATCATCCATCCATCCATCCATCCATCCATCCATCCATCCATCCATCATCCATCCATCCATCCATCCATCCATCCATCCATCCATTCATTCATCATCATCCATCCATCCATCCATCATCCATCCATCCATCCATCCATCCAACCAACGACTTTGTTTAAAAAAAAAAGAAGGTATTTTTCATCATTCCCATTTTAAAATAATATCCCAATGTATTTTTTTCCATAGAGAAAATTACTGTTATTTTAAGAGTAAAATATGTCAAGATAAAGTTTTATTTTATAAAGAAGTGATTGTATCTGGGCGCCACCTTCTCCATTATTATAAACGTGTTTATCTGCTGATATATAGATATATCTGATCAATGAGGGATTCATATCTACTTTACACCAGTGGTTCTGAAACTTTTCTCTTTTGAATCCAAGTCCTTCCTTTGTCCGACTACTACATTTAAAACATCTATAGATCATAATGATAGAATTAATTAGTGTTAAAACACGTTTTATTTTGTAAATAAGTAAATTAAACAGTATTTAGTGATTCCTGAATAGATTTATTTTGATATAGTTTTTATCATTTAAGGTCATCTCCCTCCTGATGTGGGACCAACACTGACCTTTGTATTTTAAGTTTATGTTTTAAACAAGACCATTTATATCATCATTGTGTGTTTTTTGTGTATTTTGTTGTTGTTTGTCTTTTCATTATTTATTATATTTTTGGTGTGTATATTTGGTGTGTTTTTGGTGTCATTTTGTATGTTTCTCTATTATTTTTGTCTACTTTTCTCTCATTTAGTGTGGTCTTTGTTGTTGTGTTGTGTGTTGGTAATAGTAAGTAGTTTTTTTAGTGTCTGTTTTTGGTATTATTTTGTGTATTTTGTTGTTGTTTGTCTGTTCTTTTTATTATTCAGTATATTTTCTTCTTATTTTGTGTGTTTTTGTAATTTTTGGTAATATTTAGTATCATTATCATTGTTAACTAAAGAAAAACATAAAACCCCACATTTTTAATGCTTACATTTGTTATTTTTTTACTCTGTTTCTGAAGTACCCTCTGTAGTACCATCACATGCCCTGAGGTGAACACGTACCCCCATTTGAGAAACACTGATTTAGTATTCGTAGCACCAAGCTGTGATTTCAAAGCGTGATGCTGAATGTTGAAGTGCAGATGACGTTTACTGAGCACACAGACATACATACATAGATGTGTTTTTCATCCTGACTCTATAACAAGCAACTGTACACACTGTCTTCTTCCATCTCTGTAATATCAACACAATCAGAAATATATTGGCTGTTGTAAAAAAATAATTCATACATTTAAAGACAAACTTAAAACAACTCTATTATAAACACGACAAACAGCAAAATGACATAAAACACTGGAGAGAAAGAAAGTATTGTTCTGTAGTAACTGTAGTTTGGTCAGTGAAAAAGTAATGGTGTAAATGTGTGTTGTTCTCCTGTTTCCCAGGCTGTGACATGTGTGCAGACAACAGGAACGGGGAGTGTCCGATGCACGGACCTCTCCACTCTCTGAGGAGACTGGTTGGTACCAGCAGCTCAGCAGCACCCGTCACCCTCCCTGATGTACCCGACTGGCTCAGAGACCTCCCCAGAGAGGTTGATTATACCCTTAGCTGTGAACGCACCTTCAGTTCTAGAATATAAACTGTATATTTATGTATTACAATGTGGTTCTGCTGCTGTGTGCAGGTGTGTCTATGCACCAGTACGGTTCCTGGTCTGGGTTATGGGATCTGTGCAGCTCAGAGGATCCCTCAGGGAACCTGGATTGGACCATTTCTTGGCGTCCCTCTCCTGCTAGACAAACTCCAGCCTGGAGCCATGAGGAACAGCAGACACCTGTGGGAGGTGAGAGGGTGGGAGGGGCCACAACTGCCATGTGCCTCACTATGGACCAACTAACCTGCCAAAATGTAAATTAAATGGAAAAATGTATAAACGTGAAGTAGAAATAAATGAATATAAGTGGGAAAAATAAAAAAAAAAGTTTAAATATAAGTACAAATATAAATACATAAATAAATGCAGAAAATAGATTGATAAACAAAAGTGGAAACAAAAAAAGAGAATATCATTAATTTGTATTATATGTTTTTGTTTTTTTTTGTTTCTTAACTTTTATTTGTTTATTTTTTACATAAAAAAACATTTTTATTTTGTTTTATCATTTTTTCCTTTATTATTTATTTTAAATTTTTGGCAGGTTTGGGTCACAACAAAATCAAAATGTAAATGAGGGGGCTGTCCTAAGTGTTATTTCCACTTTTTTAAATTTATTTGTATTTCATTTTTCGATTTTCATTTTTGTTATCTTTCACATTTATTTAGTTATTCATTTATTTTTAATTCAATAAGGTATAGAGGTTTTGTCCTTAAGGTCTTTTACACTATCCAATTCAACACGCAGGAGAACGTTAAAAAGACAGAAAAAACATGAATTATTGTCTAAATTACCAAATATTTCAGTTGTAGATGTCTCAGCCATTCTAAAGATACAAATTAAATGAAAATCCACAATATTTTAAAATTTTCGCACATTTTTATCACATGATTTTAAATCGTTAAATTGTTCAAAGTTCTCATTTTCCTGAAATTATTTCACATAATTTCCCCAAATTAAATAAAAATTGGTCACAAAATCAATATAATAGAAAATCCTGAAATCTGTCAAGATTAAAGTACTTTATATTTGACACCCCTCCCTTACAGGTTTAACTTAGTTAAGACAAAGCTTAAAGCAGCTTTAGGGGTTCTATGGTCATATCACCCTCAGCCCATTGATCAGTGCAGATTGTATTTACATACAGTGGCAGGAGAAAGTCAATGTGGCAGTTATAAACTGCAGCATTAGCATTAGAGTGAGGGGGTGTGGGGGGGTAATAGATGAGTCCCTGGTGACAGAGCTGGTAAAGGTCAGTCAGACGTTGGTTGACCACACATCAGTCTCTGCTGTTACTGCAGTGTGTGTGTGTGTGTGTGTGTGTGTGTGTCAGAGGTCAAAGGGGATTCAACACATCTGAGGCCAAGGCCCCACTACATCGCTCATTATTTCACTAATAAATTCAGACTATTTTTAACGATAGATAATTAAATAATCTAAATGTCACTAAAACATGAGCAGCATCAGCAACGATGGAGAAGAAAACATTTTTTAACAGGAAGAAACCTCCATTAGAACCAGATTAGAGGTATACCAATATATACAGTATATATATCTATATTTATATATACAGTATATCTATACCGCTATCTACCGCTCAGAGGTGGAGAACATCTGTCTCCATTGGTTAATGTACAGACACTGTAGGATACACTCAAACATTCATTTTTAATCCCCATTTTAAAAAAAAATTGGGATGTAATGATCATCTTCACTCGTTTCAATTTCAATCAATCTTTATCAATCAATCTTTATTTGTATAGCGCCAAATCATAACCAATGGTATCTCAAGACACTTTACAGTAGAGCAGTCTTAAGGACAGACTCTTCATTTTATGGATACACACATATGCATATATACGTATATACACATACATATGTATCCCACACCCAACATGAATTCATCATGGCGGCAAGGAAAACCTTCTGTTAAGCAGCAGGAACCTTGTGTGGATCCCATTCCTATGATGAACAGCCATCCACGTTATGCTGTGTTGGGTGTGTGAAGTAAATACATGAAGATCATATTTTGGAGAAAAAACTGATCACTCAAAATACAGATTCTTCTTTGCGTATTCTTTTATTTAAATTGTCAAGAACTAATATATTTTCTTCTTATAACCTTTTTACAAACTGATTAAAGTGTTTGATCCAAAATAAACGTCACATTTCTCACCACCAAAATATATAAATGTTTTTTTATAAACATAAAATAAAAATATTGGCTTATGCTGCTGGCTTGGAATTTAAAAATGTTTCTTAAGGCGAGTGTGTGTGCGTGTGTGCATGTGTGCATGTGCGTGTGTGCGTGTACGCGTGTGTGCGTGCGTGTGTGTGTGTGTGCGTGCATGTGTGTGCATGTGTGCGCGCGTGTGTGTGTGCGTGTGTGCGTGCGTATGTTTCAGTGGTTATTCCATGGGTTCAGACCTGGTTCTGATGTTGCAGTAAATCACGTGATGTGTTTCTTTTAGCGCGTGAAAGACGCACTAAAATGACAGTATGTGGGGCGGAGTGTGTGCAGTAACAGAACTCCATGACTCCGTTCCACCCAGGTATGTTTGTTCTTTAGAACGTTGCTTTTTTCTCTGTCGTTGCTGTGTAATCGTTGTGTCTAACGCTGTGAAGGAAACTTCTCCTGATGGAACCATTGATACGTGAACGCATCCACTTTAGTCCAGCAGCCAATAGTAACGCCACAAACAGCTGATGGAGCACTAGACAGATCTCTGATTGGCTGAAAGGTTGCATCACACTCCTGAACTTCATTTACAGAGCCAAGAGAAGATGTAAACATGCACTGTCCACTCAGAACATTTTGAATTACAATATCATCAAAGACGAATATGGATTTTTGAGCAAATGAAGCAACAAAAAACTTACATACTGCAGCTTTAAACTCTCCACATAAAAAAAGGATTTTACTCCACATTCATTGTGTGTCCTTCAACATGGTCAAATCCAACACCATCTCAGTGCAGTCTGCATAGAACTGTCACTCATATTAAGGATCTGATAAATGGCTGGATTTTACCTGAATGTTATACATGTTTTATTTAACCTAAAAACACCTATGAATTAATGAGGGGGTCACACCCAGTTAATCACAGGACAGATCACTGTCTGTGCACCTTGATTAATTCAATATCACTTTCTAATGTTTGCTGTGCAGCTTGTTCTCAGAAAATAGACCTAAAGGTTTTTATTAGAGCACCATAGGACCCTATTTTAATGCACCTAGTTTTTATTATTATTGTTATTACAAAAAAGTGATCGCATTTTTTAAGACCTAAACTTGTTCAAAAACTCATGAAAATTTTAACGCATATAAGGACTGGTGAAAAATCTAGCTATGAAATTCTGTAGAATTCTGACATCATCACTGTAGAATATAATATAATAGAATAGAATAGAATAGAATAGAATAGAATAGCAGTTTATTGTAGAGGGAGAACTGATGACATCATCACAGATTCCTTGCATCCAACACTGCACCGTTAAAGTCCTTCTCACATTCATATTTTTATTTTAAACATGTTTATTTGGTTATAAAACAATCTTGACAATAAAGTTGAATGTTTATAGATGTAAATATTCTTCTTAGCAGCCTGTTCACTTGGATGATGTGCTACGCTTATGGAAGTTATTCAGAGTTTGTAGAGCTAATAGATGCTAATTAATTATAGCAGCTTTCATTTGTATAAAAAAATGAGTTATGGTTTAACCCAACCATCATTCATAGTCATAGCACTACCTATTGGTAAAAGGAAATCATAGACATTATATTTACACAGAACATTGCAGGAAAGTTTGTGATATAATCCTTGAAAATGATCAGCTACGTCTCAACACTGTAACATTTCTGCCACACCCTGACATGTAACACATCTCAACGTGCACCACGTCCTGACATGTGTGGTTACGAGGGCCCGTTCATCGCTGCTTTAGCTTTTCTATAGAAATGGTCAATAATTGTCTTTAGTAGAGTAGAGAACATAGACATACTGTACTGGTAACATTTCTCAGTAGGATCTTAAATCAGCTGTAAAATACACTAAAAACAAATATCTATCATCTAATTTCTTTCCTATCTATTGATTACCTTGTTAGGCTTCATAATCAATGAAAATACAGGTTTTAATATTTATGGTGTGGACGTCTGAGACTTTTTTGTGTCAGTATATAATGTACATTATAAAATGTGGGATATCTTGATATGAAACATATGTTGATAATAAGTAATTGCATATGTGTAGAACTGTACATAGAACTGTAACATGGTTCTACAATTTACTGTTAAATAAAAATGGGCAATTTCTATTGAATTTTCTTGGCAATTACAATTACAAAGTCAATTATCTGAACTTAATTACAATGTAATTATGATTAAGACAGCAACAGATTTTTAAAATTACAATGACTTCATAATTGTAATTAATTAACATTTACACAGTTACAATTATAACAGACTTTAATCCTGCATGTGGTAAACGTGTGATATTTAATAAAATCTGTGTTTGTTGAGTGAAAACGCTGACTCATCTGATCCATGGTCCTAAACCTAAAGGCCGTCCTGGTCCTGATCATAAAGAATGTTCAGTAAAAACAGTGGAATTGTCCCGTGCTGTGGTTTGACCTCACATTTCTGCACTTTTTATGAACACATCAGAGACGAGACAAGCTGTCAGCACAAAGTCCATGAAAACATCTCCCAACATCAAAACCTCAGCGAAAGAAAAACTTCAGTTGCACAGTTTGGAGCAAAATATTGTTTTAGTGGGGAATGTTGATGGAGCACATGAGAATTCAGAAAAAATACCAGTTAGCATTGTGGCTCGTCAGCATCTTCCAGTAAAGCAGTTTTCTTTGACTCCTGCATGTTTTCAGTGGCTTTGTTTAACTCCTCCGTACATGTTAAAGGTGAAGTTAGTAAACTGTAACAAGTCACCAGTTTGAATATCCATCCATCCATTTTCTGACCCGCCTGCTTCTTTTTTCAGGGTCGTGGGGGTCTGCTGCTCTGATTGGGCGTTAGGTGGGGGGTACACCCTGGACAGGGTGATGATGTAGCACTGAAATGTTACTAAACATTAGTGGATAATAAAGTAGCAGTCACATGACATGAAGCAGACAGA